>NC_133421.1:79342031-79650625 GCF_049350105.2 Macaca mulatta
TTAAACCACACATTGAGTGATAACGCACCCATATGCAGCATTTCTAGTACCTACAGTTAATGAAGTGGTTTTAACCATTCATTTCACAATATTAACAGATTGGGACCAGAGCAGCCAGCAGATGTTTTCAATTCTGGGCCCTTTGTTTGCCATGGAAGATGCACCTTTGCTGAGCTTGGCTGTTAAATGGACGGCCCTCACTGAGCTTGTCAGCCTTAACACTGGTTAGTGATTTGTGTTGGGCTATTAAACATAGAAGAAAAGCAATGTGGTCTTTTTTTCAGGGAAAGAATAGATGGAATGTCCCTGAATAAATACTAGAAGGGCGTTATGACTTTTAAAAGTTGGCTCAGGCAAGCATCACTTAACAATGCCTGGGAGGCCCCTTGGAGTGGAATAAATCATGGGTAATGATATAATAATTTTTAAAAAAATATAGTGTGGAAAACCAAAGTCTACTTGCAAATGTCATATCTAGTATCTAGTATCCAGGAAATTAGCATCACCACATTTTGAGAAGGGTCTGCGTATTTAAACTAAAAATAATTCTTAATAGCCTTTGCTAAAAACAAACAGCTAATTTGACAAACAGACTGCAAACAAACATGACAAGGGAGTAGAGCAGTTTTTGTCTTTCATTTTAAGGATCAGTCCTGGTAGAAGGAGCTGATGCCCAAAATATTCCATGCAATTTCCTAATACTTGATTCAATCCTTTGATGATGAAATGTATCCAGGTTAGTATAATTGCTGAAAGAAATTTAAAAAAGAAAACAGCCTCCTCCACTACCAGCAAAACTATCCACCAAACAAAAACACATTGAAAACAGCAGAGATGTTTCTAAGCTGCTTGAGGAAACAACCTGTGTTGAGATTATTTGGTGAACATCTAAAATGTGGTATGTTCTTGTCCTTTATCTGCTAGGAAGGTCAAAGCTGAATAAGGAACAGTAGCAAAATATTCAAGCTGTCTCCCGGTGACACAGAAGCATCAGTTTCTGAGCACCTTTGAGGAATCAAGTAATAGGTGAACACCAGAACATCCAAGCATCAAGCCAAGGCAGTGGCGGGCTTCTAGGTATCTTTCCTGTTACATATCATGTCTTTATTGCACTTCCTGACAGCAGAGAGCTCAACTGGTGTATATTCTCTCTTATCACAATATGGATGATTTTCTTTGACTTTAACAATATGTACAAGAAAACTCACATTTTATACCAACACCAGTTCTTTCATAATATTGGAGTTACCAAATAGATGGGTGTTCTTTAAAGGTGAAGTCGGAGAGCTCATGAAGCTGAGAAGTAAACGTAGTGAATCTGTGTATATACAGCTTCAGATTCTTCCCTTGAGCATAGAGTCAATGGAAAATATTACAAAGGTGTGAAAACAATCTCCCACGGGCAAGTAGGGCCTGAGCAGTGTCTTAGAAAGCTGCCAAGGCTCAAGTTTTTCTCTCTGCAGCAGGGTGAGGGCTAAGCTTATCAACTTGAGCTTTATATTTCTGGGAAATTAATCAAACTGGCAGATTATAATGATCTCTCAAGAGAATTACTGTATGAACCCTTTGATAGATGTCCAATTACTCAGGATTACATGAAATTTATGAGTTTCTCAGGAAATTAGGTGTGACCCTTATTTTGCCAAAGTTAATTGCCCTTGCAGTCTTGGTATATTGCAAAGCCTATCGCCAGTAGGAATTTGATTGAAACGGCTTGTCCCCAAGCGGTTGTACCAATTGTGATTTGGGGTTAAGAGATTAAAGTGACAGAAAGGTTAGGGAGAAAAGAAATAGAAATCTGATATGGGGCTTTGCAGATTTAATTTTAGGTCTGGGAAGAGAGATGCCAACCACGGGCTCATTCTCAGTTTAAACCAGATTAAGAATGATCTCAAATTTCTCCCATCTTTAAGGGTTTAAGATTATGTGATAATAATGACTGAGACGAAAAGCAAAAGGCCAGATGCAGAAAGCCAAATTGGTGAGGCTGGCCTGGGTTGATGAGCAGAGTGGCTGGGGGTATATTTTAGTAGACCTGACCATGCCTCCTAAATTTCTCCCCCAGTTCATTAGTCTAGCAGTTTGTCCAGGTGTGACTCTGGTTGGCATGGTTTTCTAGCTGCAGCGCCCCATTGGGTCCAGTCTGATTGGGTCAGTTTTTGGGTGGCAAAACAGAACCAGAGGAATCATCAATAGAATGATAAGGAGTTTGGGCTCTGGAGAGAGAATGACTAGATACAAAATCCAGGTTTACTGTTTGCTAGAATATTAAGGAAATGACTCACCCTTTCTGTGCCTCAATTTTCTCATCTGTAAATGGGAATTGTAAAGCACCATCTTATAGAATTTTTTTAACAAGTGACTTCATTTTATTTCATTTACTGTTTGCACCACGTGGGCAGCAATTTTGTGTTTCATTCACTGCGGCATCCCCAGTGCCAGAACAGTGCCTAACACAAAGAAGATGCTTGATATTTGTTAAAGGAGTGGATAAATGTAGTGTTCCTTGCAATGCCTGGGACACATTAAACCTTTAGTCAATGTTGGTTGTTTGTGTAGTTTTTCTTTAAAGTGAGGACTTTGTCTTTCTGCTTTTAATACCCAGCACAGTGCTAGAATACAGAAAGAAGATGCTGTGTGAGGGAAAATAATACTCTGATCCTCCAAAGATGAAATTAAGGTTAAAACACTGGAAAAATACCTTTTCTGTGTAACTTAACCTGAGATAGTCTTCTGTTTAGAATTCTACCAACTCTCTTGGAAGAAAACAGTATTTGTTCACACTGATTTACCTCCCGTAAGGAAATTCAGCATAGTAGAAGGTCCACTATGTAAACACCATTAGGTCACGGTTCACTTTTGTTTATAGCCATGGGTGTCCAATCTTTTGAATTCCCTGGGCCACATTGGAAGAGGAATTGTCTTGGGCCACATATAAAATGCACTAACACTAACAATAGCAGATGAACTAAAAAGGAATTGCAAACAAAAACTTCATAATGTTTTAAGAAAGTTTACAAATTTGTGTTAGGCCACATTCAAAGCTGTCTTGGGCCACATGCTTCCCGCAGGCCACGATTTGGACGAGCTTGGTTTACACCATTAACATTCAGGGAGATTCAATGCTGTGTTTGGTTAAAAATAAAATAAAATAAAATAAAAAGTAAAATACAAAATAAAAAAGGTGTATTAATTTTAAAATATTCAGAAGGTCAGCATGATTAAAATAGTCGCAAGTTACTTCTATAACTTTATCTGTTGTATTAGTTCTTTGTAGGCAGCTGCAACTTTGAACTGGGGAATGCTCTCTCTTAGTACAGTAATTCAGCGATGTGTTTTCAGGATCTGAATCAAAAGAACATTTTTCTGCAGTCTACACAAACCTGCTTGGCACGTGCTGTTGTTTATGGAAAATCCAAATGTATATTTGTGTTCATTTGGAAGGGGTGAGAGTTGGAAGGGAGCTTACACAGGAGATTAAGACACTATCTTTCCACTCGGCAAGCTGAATTCTTGAAGTCCTATCTGATTTCATAAAGTAAGCAGAAGTTGGAGCTCAGTCTAGACTCTGGCTGACAAGGAGACAAAAGAAAGGAATACACTCAGCTGAGGGCCAGTAGCAGACTTTACTTGAAGGATGACCTGGAGTGGAAGAAGAAATTGGGCTATGCTGAAGATGCCTTTTCCTTCATTGAGTAACTATCCTTTGCTAGTCACTTTATGTATACTATCTCATTCATTTCTCATAACTCCAAGAGGTAGCTATGACTATGAAAAGTACACAGATGAAACAGGCTCAGAGAGCTATTTGCCTAATATTCCACAGCTGAGAAATGGTAGCATCAGGACCACAGTAACATGTAATACATCAAAATATATTTTTTACAGTTTTCACTATGGAAAATCTCATATGCATAGAAGAGTTGAACACACATCACAATTAACTTTCCTGAACGCATCACTGAGTTTCAAAAATTATTAACTCATAAACAATTCTATTCATTTCTACCAGTCTTACTCCAGCCCTTCCCCATATGGCTTACTGTGAAGCAGATTCTGTAATATATTATAGATAGCATATTTCAGTAAATATTTCCAAAAGAGAACTATTTATTCAATGTATAATGAAAACATCACTTTATACCTACATTAAAACAATGATTTTTAAAAATACCATCTAATATCCAGTCAGTGTCTGAATTTCTTTGATTGTGGGGCTATGATTTTTACACAGGTCTACACTAAGAGTTTGAGGTGCAAGTGTGTGATAAGGTTGGTAGATGTAGTTGACCCCCTCTGAAAATCTTGCCGCAACAATTTTGTCTTAAATTCTTCAAATAGAAACCTGCGTTTGGGTTCCCTCAGAAGCAAGTGCCTCATAGGTTTCTGTATTAGTCAGATTTCTCACTGCTATAAAGAAATACCTGAGACTGGGTAATCATAAAGAAAAGAAGTTTAATTGAGTCACAGTTCCACATGGCTAGGGAGGCCTCAGGAAACTTACAATCATGGCAGAAGAGGAAGAGGCACGTTTTACATGGTGGTAGGTGAGAGAGAGTGAGCAGGGAAAACTGCCTTATAAAACTATCAGCTCTTGTGAGAATTCACTCACTATCACAAGAACAAATGGGGGAAACCGTGCCCATGATCAAATCATCTCTCACCTGGTCCCTCCCTCAACATGTGGGGATTATGGGGATTACAATTCGAGATGAGATTTGGGTGGGGACCCAGAGCCAAAGCATATCAGTTTCCATTCTGTGTTTAACAAGACAGATGTAACAAGTAAAGGACACTAGGAAAATATATGATTCAGCCCTTTGCCTCAATCCCTCCAACAGATAATGAGTTTCCGGTGGAAGAGAAGAAGTGTGGTATGGAGAGGAAGGGTTACAAATCATTCCCCAGCTGAAAAAAGGTAGGCATTTTTACTCTAAGCCAGGAAATAATATAACTCATGATCACTTTATTCTTGTCCACATGAAGTTAAGAAATGATTATGTAAAGGAATAAAACATGGTCTGTGTTCTAGTTGTTTGGTTGGGTTTTATTGCCATTTCTAATAAAAGATTTCAGCTAAAGCATTAGATCAGTAGCGTTTGATTTCTAAACTTAGGTAGAAATCCAGTTTTGTTCTTTGGTTCTTTTTCCGTGCATTCCTGGAATTCATGAGTTTTGCCCTGAACTTTCTGGAAGCAAGGGCTGAAGTCTGGACATGACTTTTCAATTAATACAACCGTGGTCTCTGGTTCTCCTCGATGTTAGCATGTGACATGACTGGAGGCCTTTATTTTGCTTAGTGCAGTGACCAAGCAAATGAGTGCATGCTCCTGAATATTTGACAAGCGTGACAGCATATGTGGCTGGAGCTGCAGCTGGCTACGCTTAGCTTTTTCATCTAGGTGCTTTCTTGACTGATAAAGCATGTTTTACCCCATTAGACTGGATTTTGTCAGGTCACATCAGGAATGCAATTGTGCTTTTGGATTTCAGGCAGGGAAAAATAGTTACACACAAGACCAGCTGTATAATTTGCAGGGCTTGTGCTGGCCTTGTGTGCAACTATTCAAACATTATTAAGAATTTCAAGGAACCATCAGCAGAGCCCTTTTAAGATTGGAGACTTGTGTAGCACACATAAGAAATTGAATCTGGTCATGGAGCACATAGTATCCAGCTGGAAAAGAACAGGTTAATCTTTGTGGTGCTTTTAAAATGGGGGGAAATAACAGCCGAGAGTTTAACTCAGTTTAGTTGCAGAATTATAGATGACAAGCAATGTGTCCAGTGATCCAAGACGGCCCAGGTGAGAGTAGTGAGAAAATGTCTCGGGTCTCCTGAGATTATTTTGACTAAGTTCATGAGCATGTTCCCTAATCTATGTAGGTTAGACAGAGCAAGGTCAGCAGTTACCTGGTAGTAAATTAAAGCCCGGGTAGCAAGTAAATACAAAGGCAAGATCAAAGCAAAGGCCCCGAGGGAGAGGACCTGTCTGAAAAGCAGAGGGAAAGTATATTCTTTTCAACCACCTCTTTCTCCTGCTTCCAGCCCCTTCAGCAGTTTTCCTTAGAGAGAAAAAAATGTTAACAGCCAAACAAAAGACCCGAAGCAGATTTTTTTTCATAGCCTGTGAGCTGATCTTGAACTTTCCAGGGGTTTGTGCTTCACAGAAAAAACATTTAGGCATTTCCTCCATGTTTTTGTATCTGGAAAGGGAGGCCTCTCTTTCCAAGTGTTGACTGACATCTTAGAGCTTATTTCTTTCCAGTTAAAGTGGAAAATATCAACTAAGATTTCAAAGAAAAGGAAATGTAATGTATTTTCTCATCAAATTTGGCATTATCTATTTGCCAGGCAGGCCTTTCATCTTCAGTGCAGTATTTTTCCATTGTATAATTCTGAGTTTGCCTTAAATCTGTCTCTTTCAACTTCGCCTTTCTAAAATACGAATGTGATTTACACAACTTATCTTCTTTTCTCATTTGTTTCCTCGATACTTTTGATTATCACTTGCTAGGGTTTCTCTAGAGAAGCTCACTATTTTTCTCTGCAAATATTGAATGTAACACAGATAACGCTTCTTTGTTAGTGTGAATTCATTAATGACCTTGATAAAAAGAACTTTCCATGTCTAGCATGGGGGGACTAAAATGATTTGGGGCCTGTTGATATGAACATATAAATAAGAAAAGTACAATAATAGGCCTTAAAAATCTCATTAAGTTTTTAAATGGGAAGGAAAGCCAGTCCCTTCTGTTCCAGGATCTGGCAGTACAGAGAAGTGTCTTATACTATCCTTCTCTCCAAGAACCTAAAAACAGACATGGGATTAATCTCTAGAAGTTAAACTTCAAAACCAGTACATTATTACACAGGTCACAACAGAGATGTATAGAGGCAAGGAAAGGGAAAGACTCTATGGCTTAGAAGACTGAACTGTAGCCTGATGGAATGTATTAGAAAAGCTTATGCCAGCCGGACGGGTGAGCAAAGCAAACAGAAAATTCACAGAAGTAAATATTGGCAGGGTTCTATAAAATGCTATCCAGGGGAAACAAAACTTTTGTAGAGGGACTTTAAGCACTCCTGGCTCCCAGACAAGGCCATGCTGGTTGTTGAGATGACTATGTTATGTTTTCTTAGATTGATTTCATGGAACATTCAGATGATTTATTAACAATGCTTGTTAATATTCTATGATCATCAATCACCCTAATGAATTTTTTTTTTACTAACTTTGAATGAGGATAGCTCACACTATTCATTCCTGAGTAAAATTTTCATTTCAGAGGCTGTTTCCTTTTTCCATGTACATTAATAGATTAAAATTCTTGTCTTAAACCTAAGATTGATGGCTAGATGAAATGAGTTGGTCTTAAGAAAAGGACTAGCACTGGGGTGTTGACTTGAGCCTTTGATACAATCCCAGACAATGTGGCACCCTTTGCACATCTCTTTGGAGGCAGCCAGTCATGTTCTGTTAGCCAGACAATGTCATGTGTCCTCATTCAGTTTACTAGGAAATTATTTTCTCAGTCGTTCCATCAAACTGATTTCCATTTTCTTCTTGACCAATGTTAAGGCCCTGAGTGTTTTGAGAACACTCTTGGATGGTTAGCCTGTCCTTTTCTTCCTTTTAGTCCCTATATCATTTTTTTTTTTTCTATTTCCAATCCCTAATTTAGACCTCATCATAAAACAAGACTCCTAAGGCTACAACTGGTAGAATGACCCAGTTAGGTTCCGGGGATTGTTGTTGTTGTTGTTGTTGTTGGATACAATTAACTCACTATTTATACAAATTCATCTGAAAAAGTTATGTGCCCATCATGACTTTTGAGCTCATTCTCTTAATAAATCTTACCTTTCTCTATACCTTCTAAATGTTGCCGTTGTTCCCCTCAGATGGGTATCTCCTGGTTTGTCACATTCTTAAGTCTGCTTTTGCTTCACAAAGTAGGTTTTGATGTATATCTGTTGTCCATATCTTTTGATGACTGATTTCTGTTCTGTGTATAAATTACATTTCCAGTTTTCCTGCACCTCTCTCAATAGTGACTCCTTCTAAAGACTGTATACACAGAGTCTAGGACTCCTATCTGGTACTTCTTCCTTGGTCTACCTCTTTTTCCCCCTCTCTATTGTTCCAATCTCTCTAAACTTTTACAAATGCCTTTTGAAGCTGGATAATTCTTCTTAATCATATCATACCCTTATACCGTAAAGGTCAACCAGAGAAGAGCAAGAAGACTTTTGAGAATCCGATGAAATGAAGGCATTTGAGCACCAACTACTGATCAAACAACCCAATCAATCTAGACAAGGGAATTTTTAGCTTTTGGTTGCTGTTGGGCAGAACCCAGCAAGGTCATGGGGGTGTGCAGATGGCAGACTTTCTGGTGAAATGGAAAGACACATAAAGGTGGCACAGCTTCAGGGAGGGAAAGTGTTGTGGGATAATTCTGCATTTCAACAGTCACTCTGAAAACCCTGGGGTTCCCAGTGGAAAATTACTCTATGCCAGTTTTGGAGTGACCTATGTGTGGAGCAGGGTATAGATAAGCCACCTGGGGACTGAGCGTGAAATAGCTGCATTCAGGAAGCCTCACCCATGCACCTGTTTTCCATCCCAAGCATGTGGGGACGACATGGTAACATTACTCTCTGCTTTGGAAAATATAGTTTGATTTGTAGCGTATTTACTTAATGTCAGATTAGGAGCCTGGGAGTAAATTTTAATTCATACGAATTCTCTAGGGTTACATGGATAACAGTGAGTCTTTCTATTCTTAGGTCATTTCATATTTTCTGAAAATGAAAATAACCCCATAAAAAGGTAGGGCTTTGATTAAAAAAAATCTTTAAAAAATTTCATCCACATTCTATACTCCACCACCCCAACTCTGCTCCTCATTTATGGTATTTTACTTCGGTTTTTGTTGAAGTTAATCTTGCCATTGTTATCTTTCTGTCAGTCGGAATCCCACGGTGGTAATGATGTTGATGTATTTTGTTAAACAACAAAAACCTTTTTGTACATGACACATATTTAAAGAAAAAATGTCACCTTTAAGAAGGTAAAACAAGTTGACAAATGTTTCTTTAAGTGAAACTAATTGCATGGAATATTTTATGACATTTCCATGGAAAATGTTACAGGACATCCCTAGAGGATTTCAGGGGAACTTTTATAGCTATTTCCTGCTCCATCAGCATTTTACAGAATCTTGTGGAAAGCAGGGGTGGTTGCCGCTGCATCTGGTTAGTTGTGGGCATCAGTTTCTGTTGGTCCGTGGAGGAGCCTAACACACAAATACATTTGTGAAGATTGTCCCAAGATGACGTCAGGAACAACTGTGACCAGGACTGGCTTAATGAGATGTTGTCGGGTCAGGTGCAGCAGGGGAAACCTATTTTTCTTAGTTTCCTTTTGACATGAATCACTAAGGTGCTACCTACTTCCTTACCATTGTCCTTTTGAAAATCCTCAAGTATGGTAGAGACTGGCTATTTTAGCCCTTTTATTTTATTAAAATATTTTAAATATCATTAAGTGTCAAAACATTCAGTCCTTACTATATTATATCAAAGCCATACTAATGTAAGGAATACAAACGAGTGTAATTGCAAAGCTTGTGCTCCAGAAACTAATAATCTGTAGCCAATCATGTAGGGTTATAGCTTTGTTCATGTCTGTCAACCATATTCTGCTTTTAACTTTTAGCTACTGCACTTAATTCCATTGCCATTTCTCTGTGAAGCAAATGTTAACAAATAACTATAAAGCCTTTCATATTACCATTTCATGAAGAGCACTTTAAGATCTTCAATTGATTGCACATGGTAAGGTCATACTTATGCAACCATTTTATATTAACTATTTTATATTAAAAAAGCCACTTTTCCCTAATTTACAAAATGTAATTTTCGAAACTATTTTCTACCTACAACAGTGTGAGAATAAATAAGACAGAAGCTATTATCCTAATTTTCATAGAAGAGGAAGAGTGGTTAAATCACCTGCTTTAGTTCACAGATTTACTTGTTGAAAGGGTAGACAATAGAACCGAGGGATTCATTTTCCTAAGTCTCGAATATTTTCCACTGACTGAGCCATATTGATTCTCTGGAGAAATTAATTAATTGTGTTAATTTCTCAAGATAAGGATACACCAATGTGTTTTGTGGTGTCTTTAAGCCATTCAACGTGGGCTATGGCCCTCCTTGGTTGCTCATATGTTGTTTTCCTTGTTTACATGGTGGTGTGTCTCCATGATTCCAAAATAGCTAATCATTTCAAGATATCCTTTGAAAAAGTAAAACCAGTAGTGTTTAGTGTCATGGAGACAAAACAACCGTGGATTTGACTTTTCTCCATTTTCAATCAGTGGTTTTACAGTCATGGAGAAATAGACTGTCCTTTTTCATCTCATGAGGTGTTTTCCACCCTCCATTCTCTCTCTCCCTCACTCTCTCTCCCCCTCCTTTTTCTTCTTCTTCTCCCCCTCCATTCCTTTAGTCCTTTTTTTTTCTTAACACATTTTATTCTTTTTCCATCTCAGGTAACAATTGGTTACTATAGAACATTTAATATATAAAATATAGAGAAGAAAAATTAATGTAACTATAATCATATGAAATACATGAACATTTTTTCTGACATGAAAACTAGTATTGTTCCCTTCTCTTTCCTATAGTCAGCTTGTTGAATTTCAACTACATTTTGGAAATTTTCTCTTTGTTCTAATTTAGTTATTATATATTGCCTGATCTCTGACTTCAGAGATGCTTGATTAATTTTTTATAAGATCTTTATGAAGTTCTCTTAGATCTGACACTAGTTAGCAGTGAGAGTGGTGTTAACCTGTTTTAACTCACTGAACATGGGCTAATTTGGGAAAACTGAGTCTTGGGTTTTGAGACACTGATCATGTGGGATTAGTGAACACATTTTGCTATTCAATATTGTATCATATCATGTTACACCATGTCACTTATTCATTCATTCCAAAAGTATTTATTAACTGCTTCCTTAGTTCTAGACACTGTTCTAGGTGTTGAAGATTGATTATCAAAGGGTCAGACAGGGCAAGGTGCAATGCTCACTCCTGTAATCCCAGCGCTTTGAGGAGGCTGAGGCAAGAGGATCACTTGAGGCCAGGAGTTTGAGACCAACCTGGGTAATGTAGTGAGACCTCATCTCTCCAAAAAATAAAAAAAATAGAAATTGAATAGGTGTGGTGGCATGCACCTACAGTTCTAGTTACTCAGGATACTGCAGTGAGAGGATTGCTTGAGCCCAGGAGGTTGAGGCAGCAGTGAGTTATGATCATGCACCTGCACCCCAGCCTGGGTGACAGAGCAAAACCCTGTCTCTTAAAACATCAGACAGGTTGGTCTCTGTATTGATGGAGTCCATCAAATGCTAAGAAATATATGCATTAAGTTAGTCATTACAAGTTAGAACAGGTGGGAAGGAGAAATGCCATACTGGGCTAAAAGACAGATGCTAAAGCTATAATTTTCATGCAAGAGTTATACTTAAATCCCATGGATTTTAACCTCTAATATACTCAGCCTCCCAACCCCTTCTGCTGATAATATATAGGGAAGGAGCAAGAGAAGATTAACTTTAGGAGTTGCCTGGTATATACTTCACACAAACATACATAAATCAATCATTCTATCTATCTATCTATCTATCTATCTATCTATCTATCTATCTATCTACCTATCTATCTATCTCTCTCTAATCTATCACTCTCTCTATCTCTATGGTGTATATTTATGTGTGTGTAAAGTACTGATTTAGATAGATATGTTATATCTATATCTATCCTCTCTGTGTATGTATGTATGTATGTATGTATGTGTGTATCTATCTATCTATCTATCTATCTATCTATCTATCTATCTATCTGTCTGTCTCAAAACTGACTCCCTGCAGGGATCAAGGACCGAGTGAGGAAGAGTAAGTGGAAGAGGATCATTAGGTCCTCCCTCTCTCATCTTTTGTCTTGGGGGTTGAGAGTTAGAGAGGGCAGGTTCCACTCTGTAAGCTTCCCATTTTATTGATGCCAGCGACATTCACATAAAAGGGGCATAGGATTTCCCTAAAGTTAGAGATCTCTATGACTAATGTCTTGTTAATTTTGGAGGTCAAGCTTTGGCAGGGAGCATCTATGTGGCAAGATCCTTAAAAGGAGTAATAGAATTTATAGCAATTCTAGATGGTTCCAATGGGAACAGAGACTTAGAGACAGAGTCACACAGCTTCACATAATGGAATTTTAAGAGCATATATTTCAGAAGATTCTAAGCAAGTTTCATGCTGGAACTAGGATAGAAACTTGGGGAAAAGTTTACATGGCCACATTTTAATTTCTGATGTATTTTCAAAATGCGTATGGTAGTCTTTTGGAAAACGTTGCCACAAGAAAAATACTGAAGTGCACATTAGAAGAGCTGGGTTTAATTCCGATCTATCAGTAACCATGTGACTTTGGGCAAAGCACTCTGTCTTTTTGGGTCTCTGCTTCTTCATCTGAAATATAAGGGTTATAACTAAATGACCACTAAGATCCTTTCTAGCTCCGTAATTTTGTGATGTGAGAAGAATCCAAAATATCCTCACAGAGGAGTGAATTTGAACAAGACAACTGCCCCCATCCCCCCGCCATCTCTCTTTTAATACTTGATGGTAATCCTAAGGCCAGAACCTTTGGGATATTGGAGGGAGAGTGTCATGGAATAAAAAGAGCTCTGAATTTGGAGCTAGTGGACTCCACTCAGTAAATGTGTCACCCTGCATGAATTATACTTACTTTCTGAGTCTCATGTCTCTCATTTGGGAAACAGGACAAAACCACTCACCCTCACAGGTCCCTCATGAGGATCACAAGGGGTATTACCTGTGCAAATTTATTCTGTGGCACCTGACACACAGCAGGGCTCAACTGGCAGTCTTCCATCCTTCTCGCTCATCCCCCTGAATGTGGCTAGCTCAGTTTACTAGCGTGATCTTAGTCAGACTTGGCCCTTATAATCCAATTGTCTACAACCTTCACCAGATGTTAGGCTGCTCCCCAGTGATAACCTGCTCTGGCACTCTGCCTTTGATGAAAGCTGGACTGATTTTAGGCTGAATTTTTGTCCTGGACACCTTTGCTATGGAGAAACTCTGATGAGACTCCTGGCACTATAACCAGGTGGGTCATCAGTTTGAATGCCTTCCTGACTTCTGATTGAATCCCACTGACAGGGTGACACACTGGACAATGCAATGGCAGCCATTGCAGTTTATGCCAGATCCTCGCAGTAGCTTTTCAGGGCCATACATCCCTCCGCTCTTAAGAATGCATTTCCTTACACCAACACTCTAGGACAGCAGAGTGCAGCACTCTAGGGCAACACTCTAGGGCACCAACACTGTAGGCCAGCTCACTCTTTGACTAGGCAGCTATATCAGAAAAACCCACATGGTCCCATGGCTGAAGCATGGGAAATATATTAGAAATAAAAGAAAAGAATACGAAACAAGAAAGAGTTTGAGAAGAGGAACAAAAATAGAAGAAATGGAAGGTAAAAGAGGGAAGGGAATAGGGAGGAAGGATAGATATCAACAATGTTGCCAGGGGCTATAGATTGCCTTTCTCTGACTGGGTAGAATCAGGAAATAATGAACAGGGGACCTCTCCCAAGCAACAGGCTTTCAAAAGCCCAGAATATTATATTTCTGTAATAATCTAACGGTGTGGGAATGGTGGAGGGTTCTAAATGCTGATTCTCTGATATTGGTCCCTGGACTGGCTGCATCAGAATCACCTGAGGGCACTGTATTACATACAGACTTCTGGGCTTCAAGCCCAGATGGACTGAATCAGACTCCTCTGATATGGGGCCAGGGCACATGCCTTTTTAAGCAAAGGACCCCAAATCATGCTGAGCTTGCACTAAATTCACTGTTTTACGAACATAATAAGATGCTGTTTCATCTTTTCTCAACTAGTTCGAGCCACTGGCTAAAAATACCTTTTTTTATGTTACATCAGTTCTTTAGGGGAGAAAAAAGGAAAAACAAAACCAACAACAAAACCTGGGATTCAGCTGAATATTGTAGATATAAATCTTCAAACGTTTCAAGACTGTGGGTATGAGTGTATCACACCGCTGAATTATATGATTTTAGGTAAATTACCAATAATGAGATCATAGGAGATGACCTTCAAATCTGAGGTTCCATCTCTTCTCCAGACTATAAGAGACTACTCATTGTGGGAAGGAAAAAGCAAACACAGCTGTCTTCCACCCCAATGCTGCCACCACTTGTAAGTGACTACCGCTTGTGGGGCTTCGTGCAGACCAAGTGAGGATGCTGGTGTAGCCAGAGCAGTCGGTCAGGCCAAGCCACTGGAACACAGAAGATGGGCACGGTGATGACTCTTGCATACCTCCTTATATGGAGTCTGACCTGATTCTTTTCCCCATCTGTACTTACATGCTCTGCATCCACTAACCCACCCTCCCATGCCTCCTCTCCATGGCCTGTCTTGATGTACCACATTTTTAAATGGTTAAAATTAGATACAGTTGAATTAGACATATATGCAGAGAAGCTTTTAACTAGTTTGTCAAAGTTGTCCTACCTGTCTTCCCATTTCTGTAAGCTGGAGTGACCTCTACTGACTGCATCTTGTGTGTCCTTGACACCCAAGGCAAATGCCTTCTGGATTAGTGGCATGATCAAATGTGACTATTTCTTTCCATTGGCTGCATTGCACTAGATGTGCACAAAAAACAGAATCATAGCCAACACACAGCTGCTTATAGGGCGTGTACTGTCATTTTGGTCGAATTCCTGGACTGTCATCCACCATCTATCACAAGTGTCTTTCTTCAAAGGGAGAGTAGGAAAATAAACTTTGACTTTTGCAAGAAAAGAGAGCAAAGAATTGGTTCAATGATACGAATTTTATTAATTATGCAACTTTTTTGGAGAAGAGATAGAAGTCTGCTCCATGTTTGGAAACACCAAAGAATTTAACAATTTATCTCCTGATTTAAGAAAAACATATCTCACATGCTAATATATGCAGCTGATTTCTACTCACAAGTGGCTTAGAAGACATTCAGGCAAGCCCAAGGTCCCAAGCGTTTCAATTCTGCTGCTCCACTGGTAAGAATTCCAAAATATCTTCTTGATCCTTTGTTGATGGCCCAATAAACAAGCCTTTAGAGAAAGAGAATAACTTTTCTCCCTTTATTTTATAAATATAACCTTGTTTCAAAAAAATTCAGGCAGTTAATGAAAATACATACAAAAGAAAAAATAATTATACAGAGGTTTATTGGATGGTTTTTCAGTATTTATATTTAGCAAAATAAGGTTTTGATAAATGTTACAAATAATTATTCTAACTGAAACTGAACTGCTCACACTGGGAATATTTCACTATTTAGTGTTTTTCCAATATGGTAACTTAGTTTGGATGCAAATTTAGTTTCAGGCACCTGTGAAGGCCACTGCAATCTGCAAATGTCAGAGATGTTGGGTTTTAGTTGCCAGATTGAATACCATATATATCGTTTATATAGTTGTAGTTATAAAAATTTATTTATTGAGTTGCAAAGCTTAGATAATTACTGTTATTTATACTGTTTCTTCCATCTATATGGAAGAATTCTGAAGTCTCAGGACAACCTTCACAGTAATCTGACCCTCAACTTCATTTCACAAGAAAACAGAGAGAGGGCCAGTATAACATGCTGAAGACACTGGTCAGGGCCTTCAGGCCACTCCCCCTTTTAAAAAATCTCTGCCTTCAATTACTGTCTTGATGACTGATGGGAATGCAGACCTGTTAGCTACAGGTGCTCATCTGCCTTGGTGAATGAGTGTGATCCCAGTTGGGCTAGCTGATGCTCCGAGGTACTAGGACCTGAGACCCAGAGATCAATGAGGTTGCTTATGAGAAGCAATAGTGGAGCTGAGGCAATCCTTGACAAGGTCTGGGGCAAATCACATTATGCATATTCATAAAAACTAAAATCCTGTCAAGGGAGCTTGTTTATGGAGGGGAATAGAGCATGCATTTTTTATATATGACTTTGTAACAAATTATCATAAATTTAATAGCTTAACACAATACACATTTATTATCTCAATTTTTTTCTATGAGTTAGGAATATGGGCAGGGATTAATTAGGTTCTTTGTTTTAGAGTTTTCTGATTATACAAGGCTGTAATCAAGATGTCAGCTTGGCACTAAAGTCTCACCCAAACATTCCTCTGAGAAAGGTCCACTCCTGAGCTTTCTTACATAGTTGTCAGGATTTAGTTCCTAGCTTGCCATCATCTGAGAGTCCCAGTTTCTTGCCATATGTGTCTCTCCTTAGGGCAGCTTACAGCATGGCAGCTTGCTTTATCAGGCCAGCAAGGGAAGAATCTGCAAACAATACAGGAGTTACAGTATGCAGTAATGTAATCTTAGGAGTGACACCCCATCACCTTTGCAATATTCTATTGATTGGAAGCAAGACACAGGTCGTGCCCACACTCAAGCGAAGGTGCTTACACAAGTGTGTGGCTGTTAGAAGCCGGGGATTGTATTGAGGGTCCTCTTAGAGAGTGTCTGCCACAGAGCAGAAATAGAAAACCTAAGAAGAAAGAGAGAGAGAGGGGTGGGGTGCGAGTATAGATAAAGGAGGAGGATAAGGAAGAGGAAGAAGAAAGAAACCTTGATTTATTGATTTTTCTAATTATCATGAGGGATCAGGCTCTACTTCTCAGAAAGTGGGTCCTATAAAAATCTTCTAGGAACTTTATGATAATTACTTCTTTTAAATATTTTTGAAAAATTTTAATTATGGTAAAAATAGGCATAACATAAATTTTGCCGTCATAATCATGCTTAAACATACACTTCACCAGTTTTAAATTAGTTCAGATTGTTGTGCAACTAATATCTAGAATTTTTTTCTCTTGCAAAACCGAAACTCTTAACACATCAAGCAGCAACTCCTCATTTTCTGCTTTCCCCAGTCTCTGGCAGCCACCCTTCTACTTTCTACAAATTTGATTACTCCAGGTTCTTCATATAAGTGGACTTATATAGTATTTGTCTTTTTGTAACTGGCTGGTTTCACTTATAATCTCCTCAAGATTCGTTCATGTTGTAGCATGGGACAGAATTTTCTTCTTTTTTAAGGCTGAATAATATTCTATATGTATATGCTACATTTTCTTTATCCATTTGTCTGTCAGTGGATACTTGAGTTGCTTCCACATTTTGGTAATTGTGAACAATGCTGCTATAAATATGGATATGTAAATATCTCTTTGAGATCCTGCTTTCAATTCCTTTTGGTATATATCCAGAAATGAAATTGATGGATCATATGATAATTATATTTTTAATTTTTAAAGAACTGCCATACTGTTTTCCACAGCAGCTACACTATTCTACATTCCCACCAAAAATGCACAAGGGTTCCAGTTCCCTCACATTTTCATCAACACTTGTCATTTCCTGTTTTTCTTTTTTCCTTTTGTTTTTTATTATAATCATCCCAATGGGTGTGAGGTGGTATCTCATTGTGGTTTGATTTGTATTTCCCTAATGATTAGTGATGTTGAGAATCTTTTCATATATGTGCTGTCCATTTCTATCTCTTCTTTGGAGAAATATCTACTAAGTCCTTTACCCACTTTTTTTTTTTTTCACCTTTTAAATACAAACTTTCACCTAAGAAGGTTTTGAAATATCCAGATTATGAAAAAAGAAAGTTTTTTCCTTCACACAGTACAAAAATGAAGAAAATTCTCTATTCTCCACCTCACCTTACACAAACAGACCCCTGCAAGAACTGAACATAAACCCAAGGGCTTAAAATATGTTTAGACACAGACTTTTCCCTAGAGAGGAGTGACATGGTGGGTGGGGCACAAGAGTCTCTGAAGAAACTTGTACATTTCAAGCTTCCAGAATTTCACTTCTTCCAGATACCTTCCTCTAACACCTGTCTAGTCTTTCTCTTTTTACAGGCACTATTAACACCAAACTGCTAAACTAAGTAGAATCTCTGAAGTAGATATAACTTGAAACTATGCAAGGGACACAGTGTTTTGTTCTGAGATCCCTGAAGCTCATCTTGGAGAAGCCCATGAGGCAGGTTGCTTGCTGAAAAGGCCAGTATACTTTTTTAGCAGGTGAATTCCAAAGCCACATGTAGAAAAGTTTCTTTCCAAAGCTAGGGGGATAAGACCCAGAGACAGAATTATTTTATTCTACCCCCACCCCTTCCCCGTGCCCCTTCCTAGGGCTATACAAAGACCCTGGTTGAATGATTGGATCTGTACTTTGCAGTGAAAGAGAATCAGAAGGCTTTTCTTTGTTCCTTTTTATTCTCTCCCCCCTCTTTTTTCCCACTACTGTAATGAAATTTGCAGACATGGAAAGGAAACTGAGTTATTTATAGGAGTAGGAGGAATGTGAGTGCTAATTGTGCTTAGTCTATTCCTAAGTACGTAATCTGTTTGCTATTAAATTTTACAATCTTTCAGCAATATACACAGTTTTTAAAGACAGAACTTCATAAATCTGACAAAGAATAACCAAAGTAAATTATTCTAAGGGTTTAAATCTTCTAATCAAAATCAGGTTTAAAATTATTAAAAAAATTATTTGTAGAATTAATTTATTTTGCAGCACTAATATTTCCCTTATTCCTTTGACTAGTTTATTCGTTTCCTTTCTAGACCTGTAAAGTTTGGTATAGCTACTCATGGATGATATGAATTTTGGGGGGCTAGTTATCATGCTTATGTGCATACTAATTCACAAGGCAAATTGGGTCAAATGAGAAGCTGTTGGTTGCAAGTGTCTGAAGAAGGTACTGGGGCCTTGAACTCTAAATTCAATGTTTTGATAATTGAATAGCTCAAATTATTCTGAGCAGCTTCAAGTCATTCTGGATAGAAAATTAACTTGGGACATACATTTTTCTCAGGTTCCCCATTTCCATTATCTCTATCTAACAATCCCGAAAGCCTGCTTGTTAAAAATTAAATAAATGCTTGTTAAAAGGAACTAGAAAAGTCATAATCATTCCTGGGTAAATTTTTCATGGTGGAAATTATTTCCTGTTTGAAATTTGTTTTAGTTTGGCTGTCAAGGTTGCAAGAGATAGAAAATTACTCAAATTATTTTAAGAAAAGATGGCTTCATTAAAAGACAATATATTAAATTCATAACTGAAAAACCACTGGGAAACTAGGCAGGTATCGGGGATCATATGGAGGATCTGACACATAGCTGTTTTTCCTTTTTCTATGTCTTTGCATAGCTCCCTCTGCCTCCTTCTGCTTTTGGGTATCAATCAATACAATATTCACCTGTATTCTTACATATTGTTCTTCTTTATACTTTCTGCTTGCTCATATTACTTTATATTATGCTTTCTTCTAACTTTGGTGTGTTGCGATATGTCATATTTCTGCCTAACACATGTTGTCATGTTGACTTCAGTTTCTACTACTTAGCTGGCTTAGTCATTTGGTATTTTCAGTGAAAATTCTTGAGACGGGAAACCTGATGGGGTTTAGTTTGACTTGGTATTTTGACTTGCACTCCAGGCTACCCTGTAGATTGCTGGCCAGCTGATGACTTGGCTGTTTTTGAGTTAGCTGCCAATTTCTTTCAGTCACCTGTGGCTTGAGGTGGAGGGAACAGGGTCCTGTGATCCATACAGGGGTTCCTCGTCAATTGGAGCTCTAGGTAAATCAGCTATTTTGAAGGGTCTTTCACAACTCTCCAGAGAAGGTAGCAAATATAAACCAGAATTAAAATAATAATGGGATTTTGATCATTTGCCATTTCTGAGTCTGTTTCTCCTCTGTGGAAATGAGATACTATCTAGTCTTGAGACTGCTTGGGGTAGTAACAAATCACCCCCAAATTTAGTGGCTTAGAAAAAGAAATTATTATTATTTTTCTTATGATGCTATGAATTGTTGACTGGGCAGTCCTGCTTCATGGAGTGTCACTGTGGGATGTCTGGAAGGCCCCAAATGTCTTCACTCACATAGCTGGCAATTGGTGCTGGCTGCAACCTGGGAGCCCTACTGGGGCTAGGGACTAGGGCCCTTGATTCTCCTCTGTGTGGGCCTTTCCAGGTTGCTTTTTGGGTTTCATAACGGCATGGTGGCTGGGTTTCATGGAGGAACAGTACAAGAAGACAAGCCCCAGTGTGCAAGCACGCATCAAACCTCCTCTGCATTATTCTTGCTAACATCCTATTGGTCACAGCTGGTCACAGGGCCAACCCAGCCTCCACATGGATAGAAACTTACAAGTGTTTGCATCTGGGAGCATGGTTCAATGGGATTCCCGAAATAAGTCTATCATGGAAGTGTTGTCACATTAAATGAGATGGTAGATGAAAAATGTTCTATGTTCTTTAATGCATATGATTAATGCTCAGTAAACATTGGCATAATACTTCTGTTGAAGGAAATTTTGATAGTTTTCTTTTCATCAAAATTAAAATGGTTACATTTCTGACACTTTTTGTTGCCATATTTGGGAATTTCTTCATTCTTAAAAACTTCTTCAGGATTCTCAAAATTTCTATGTGGCCCAGCCTTCTCTCTTTCTCCAAGGGTCCCTGGTTCATGTCTCCAGGGACCTGACAGTAACTAAGACAACTACTGCAAAATAGTATTTCAGGTTAGGCATCCAGTGGGCCCAGAATGAGATAGGTTAGCTCGGGAAAGCATCGCAGAAGAGAAAGCCTTAGAAGTTCTCAGGCGAAGAGAAATAACCATGCCGTCAGTTCTGGAATCTCTTGATTTTGCAGAAGAGGAAACTGGAGCTTAGAAAGGAAAAGCTATCTGCCTAAAATCACCATCAGTGAGCAAGACAGAACTGGAACCAATTTCTTCTGATACATTCGTCCATTCACAAATATTTATTGAGTGTTAAGTGCCATATGAAGCTCCTTATATATGGGAGAAAACAAAAGAGATATGTCCTCAGCCTTTGGCATTTACAGTCTAATCTGGGGTGAAGATAGTAAATAAGTAAACTAGCCATCCAAAATTGTGATAGACATTTTTAACAAACCCAGCAGAGCAGAATGATAGAGAATATTGTTGGAAACATGGAGAGTCAGGAAAGGGTTTTCTGATGATATAAAATTTAAGCTGCATCCCAAAGGGGAATTGAGAGGGCATCAGCCCTGAGAAGATCAGAACCACATCCCTGACAGAGGGAGCAATATTTGTCAAGGTGCTGAGCCTGGAACAATTTTTACGTGTTAGAGGAAATAAAAGGAAAAAAATTCCATTAGTGGAACCACTGAGAATGAAGAGGTGAGATGCACCTGACTAACTTGGAGAGATAGGAGGGATAAGAACCTGTAGGGCCTTTGGGGTCATGGAAAGAAATTTGAATTTTATTTTAGATAGAGTAGGAAGTTACTGAAGCATTTAAGAAAAAGAGCAACTTAATCCAATTTATATTTTTAAAAGGCTTACTCAACACATGTTGATTGAAAATCTATTTATTTGCCAAGGACTCTGCCAAGTCATATTGTAGCAGAAAAATAACATATGGCTCTGGAGAGGCATCTATAGCATAATAGATTGGAGTGTGTCGGGGGGAAGAAAGACACATCCATTAGTGACAACGTAAGTGTGGTAAGTTACACAACAGACTATTTTCTGTGTTGCTCACAAAACCTTCCTCCATGAACCTGTCTGTGGTCTCACTGAAATGACAGCCTAGCTGGCTGGTACCATGGAATGCAGTTTCCCAGACACAACCAGTTCATCCAGGGTGGGATGCTGGTCCAAGGTAGAGCCACTATAGACCAGGAACACATTAGTATCTCCCTTAAACATTAGTTAAACAACACAGAGAATGTAATCATTAATGGTGATCACTGGGCCTTGAAGATGATAAAGCCATGAGGCTATTGTTTATGTTGGACAACACAATCAGAGGGGGCTGGTCAGCTAAAACAAGAATCAGAAAAGAGGCAGACAGAAAGCAGATGAGAAACAGATCACAATATTTGAAAGGCATATTTAAAAATATAGATTCCTAAGGGGCTTCCCAGTTCCAATATTTGCAACTCTGGACTCATTTTAGTCTTTGCCTGTGAAATTTCTTGCCACACCCTTAAGGGATATCGGTGTCTCTCCCTGCCTCCCCATACTTGAGATGGGTCTACAAAGATTTGTAGGCTTTTCATGGTCATAGAAGCAGGAGAAGGGTATTCCAGGTAAAAACAATAGTCTATTTAAAAGGACAGAAGCATAAGCATTCTAAAGGCGAGCTACTTCAGAAGGTGGTTTCAGTAACCACTGTATGAGATGTTGGCCAGGAATAAGAAGACCGTAAGCTTGATGATTGAAGCTTAGTGAAGGGAAGTTGAAAAGCTATTTAGAATGAAATCTCCACTTACAGGTCAAATAGTTGATGGTGATGGAAAAAGTATACCTTACTGAATTCTTTAAATAATACAAAATTCCTGTGGACAATTGTCAGCACCAAACACACTACCTGGCATTTAGTAGGTATTCAGTAAATATTTGAGGTGTGCATATTGTCTTTCTTGTTCATTTCCTCCAGTTCACAGTCAGTAGTAAACAAGGGCAAATTACAAATTGAGATCCAAGTTGGGTTAAGTACATAAGTAAGCACTGAAACATGCAGGAGTATTTGCAATAAGAAGCTCAAGTTCTATTCCACCATGAATAATAAGCTGAATTCCAGTTGGCCAATCTCCATTCCTTCCCAGAAGTATTGAACTGGTAACCTGCTCACCCTCATTCCTCTTGGAATTTACAGATGTGTGCTGGACAATGTGGGAAAGGGTGTTTAACAGCAGCAATTCATTTATTCCTGGGGTAAACAGTAGAACTTTAAGGATAATTGCAGCAAGAAATTTGTTTCCTATTGCAGTGTGAATAACCTACCGGCAGCCAACTGGCTGCTTGCCCTACAAATCCCAAAAAGGACATTGGCAACTGTTTTGCATTTGTGCCTAGTAGGGATTTGCAGATGCACAATGGGGAGAGGAGAAAAGATGGGCTATGTTTTTACTTACGTTTGCAAAGCCAAGGATGGTTTTCTAGGACAGGTTAATTCAGAAGCGGGAAATTTGGGTCTGTGTAAGGGGAGAGCTTGCTTCTCTTTAAGATGGAAGCTGCAGCCCAAGTGCCAGTTGGCATCTCCTGAGTCTGCTATAGGGCCAACACACAAGCAGGCAGCAGTCACTTAATCCCTTTGGCTTTGCTGTTTCCTGCCTATGACTGTACTAAGCTTGTTGAAGCCTGAAGCAACATGTGACTATGAGACTGTGGGCAGCCAGGAACCAGTCTTCCACAGCCTTGGGCAAACTGACTGTACCACCCTCTACAATTTGCTTCCTAGCCAAGGTTGGCTGTTTCCCCAAATTTCTCTTTCAGGTGTGGCAGTATAGAGACCATTATTATTGTTGTTGCTGCGTTTTATGAGAACATAGACACGATGGTTTCCAGCTTGCTTTTGTACATAGTTTCCCTAAATATGTTACTATCTCCAGTTCAGGCTGCAGTTTGAAATGTCATTGCAGGCAGCAGCAATGTCACATATTTTTATGGCATTTTCTCTTATGATCGTTGTGTAATTACACTTTAATATTTAGGTGTGGACATTAAGGAAAGAGTTATTTCTGCCATATAGAGGGGAAACAATTACTAGGAAAATACATGAAAAGTTAACTTTGTAGTTGATATTGGAGATAGTGATTTCTATTATTATAGATCATTTAGTCTTTCCATGTGAATGGGAGAAGTGCAGTCTTGCTTTATTAATTGCTAATAATTTTCCCATATAAACTCAGAGCACCTCAAAAGTGGTTACTGTACCTTACGTATCTCTTGCCTCCTAATTGAATTCCCTGCATCCATCCCTGGGTCCCTTTCCCCTACCCTCAATCTGTTCTATATACATGGCAATTCTAATCATGACAAGCTTAAATTAATTTAATAATATCTTATTATTGTTGGGATAAAGATCACACATGCTTCCCGAGGTCAGCCTTCTTAGCATGGCCGAAAAGGTCCTACCTGATTTGGCACCAGTATCATCTCTCAGGCACTCACAAACCCATTCTCCACAATTTAGTCTTTTCTGCTGGTCTTTTCTTCTGATTATCTAATGCATTGTGATTCTTGTTGCCACAAGACCATTGCACATTCCATTCCAGCTTGCTGGAATGCTCTTCCCACTGGTCTCTGTAAAAGTTAACTGCTTCTTATCCTTCAGATCTCAGCTCATGCTTCCTCTCTTCCCTAATTTCCAGACTTACTCAGATTACCCTGCCATTCCCACAGACAGCATCTGCAAATCTCCTTCTTAACTCTGATCACAGTCTATCATCCTACAAGAATTTGGGAGTACTTAGCTGATGCCTACTTTCCCCCCTCAGTAAGGACAAGGACTCTATTTCCAGCACTATCATGGCCCTGTTGGAGGAAGAACATGGTGAACTCTATGCAAGGAGAGCATGAGTCGAGTCAAGAAGGAGGTGCCAAATTTAAAGTTAAAAAGAAGCAGAATGAAAAGTGACTGAGGAAAATAATTCTAAATGGGCTTTAGAGCAAACAAGTCAGGATCAGAATCAATTTTAGTTTGAAGGAGCTGATGGACAAAATGTGAATTTCCAGTGAACCCGGCTCTGAACTTCATTCTGAAGTTAAAAATTGACTCTTGGGTTCAAAGAGACAGCATCAGAGGATAGGATCACTCATCTCCAAACAAAGGGCATATATATAAATAAATATATATATATAATATATATAAAATATGTATGTTATATATATTATATATATAATATATTATAAGTTATTAGGGTACAGGTGGTATTTGGTTACATGAGTAAGTTCTTTAGTGGTGATTTGTGAGATTTTGGTGCATCCATCACCTGAGCAGTATATACTGCACCATGTTTGTAGTCTTTTATCCCTTGCCCCTTCCCACTCTTCCCCTCAAGTCCCCGAAGTCCATTGTATCATTCTTATGCCTTTGCATCCTCATAGCTTAGCTCCCACATATCAGTGAGAACATACAATGTTTGGTTTTCCATTCCTGAGTTATTTCACTTAGAATAATAGTCCCCGATCTCATCCAGGTTGCTGTGAATGATGTTAATTCATTCCTTTTTATGGCTGAGTAGTATGCCATCATGTAAATATACCACAGTTTCTTTATCCACTCGGTAATTGATGGGCATTTGGGTTGCTTTGACGATTTTGCAATTATGAATTGTGCTGCTATAAACATGAGTGTGCAAGTAACTTTTTGTATAACGACTTCTTTTCTTCTGGGTAGGTATGCAGTAGTAGGATTACTGGATCAAATTGTATTTTACTTTTCATTCTTTAAGGAATCTCCACACTGTTTTCTGTAGGAGTAATACTGGTTTACATTTCCACCAACAGTGTAGAAGTGTTCCCTATTCACTGCATCCACACCGGTATCTACTGTTTTTTGATTTTTTTTATGATGGTCATTCTTGCAGGAGTAAGGTGATATTGCATTGTGGTTTTGAATTGCATTTCCCTGATTATTAGTGATGTTGAGCATTTTTTTGTTTCTTGGCCATTTGTATATCTTCTCTGAGAATTGTCTATTTATGTTCTTAGCCCACTTTTCAATGGGATTGTTTGTTTTTTTCTTACTAATTTGTTTGAGTTCATTGTAGATTCTTGATATTAGTCTTTTGTCAGATGTATAGATTGTGAATATTTTCTTCCACTTTGTGGGTTGTCTGTTTACACTGCTGACTGTTCCTTTTGCTGTGCAAAAGCTCTTTAGTATAATTAGGTTTCAGCTATTTATCTCTGTTTTTTTGGCATTTGCTTTTGGGTTCTTGGTCATGAAATCCTTGCCTAAGCTGTTATCCAGAAGGGTTTTTACAATGTTATCTTCTAGAATTTTTAGTTTCAGGTCTTAGGTTTAAGTCTTTAATCCATCTTGAGTTGATTTTTGTATAAGGTGAGAGATGAAGATCCAGTTTCATTCTCCTATATGTTGCTAGCTAATTATCCCACATCATTTGTTGAAAAGGGTGTCCTTTCCCCACTTTATATTTTTGTTTGCTTTGTCAAAGATCAGTTGGCTGTAAATATTTGGGCTTATTTCTGTGTCTCTATTCTGTTCCATTGGTCTGTGTGCCTATTTCTGTACCTGTACCACACTGTTTTGGTGACTATGGCCTTACAGTATAGTTTGCAGTCAGGTAGTGTGATGCCTCTAGATTTGTTCTTTTTGCTTAGTCTTGCTTTGGCTATGTGGGCTCTTTCTTGGTTCCACATGAATTTTAGAATTGTTTTTTCTGATTCTGTGAAGAATGATGGTGGTATTTTGATGGGGATTGCATTGAATATGTAGATTGCTTTTGGCAGTATGGTCATTTTCACAATATTGATTCTACCCATCCATGAGCATGCTATGAGTTTCCATTTGTTTGTGTTGTCTGTGATTTCTTTCAGCAGTGTTTTGTAGTTTTCCTTGTAGAGGTCTTTCAACTCCTTGGTTAGGTATATTCCTAAGTATTTTATTTTTATTTTTTATTTTGAAGCTATTGTAAAAAGGGTTGGGTTCTTGATTTGATTCTCTGCTTGGTCACTGTTGGTAGAGAGAAGAGCTACTGATTTGTGTGCATTAATCTTGTATCTAGAAACTTTGCTGACTTCTTTTGTGAGTTCTAGGAGCTTTCTGGAGGAAACACTGAGGTTTTCAAGGTAAACGATCATATTGCCAGCAAACAGTGATGGTTTGACCTCCTCTTTACTGATTTGGATGCCCTTTGTTTCTTTCTCTTGTCTGATTGCTCTGGCTAGGACTTCAAGTACTATGTTGAAGAGGAGTGGTGAGAGTAGGTATCCTTGTCTTGTTCCAGTTCTCATAGGGAATGCTTTCAACTTTTCTCCATTCAGTATTATGTTGGCTGTGGGTTTGTCATAGATGGCTTTTATTACATTACTATGCAAATTTTGCTGAGAGTTTTAAACATAAAGGAATACTAGATTTTGTCAAATGTTTTTTCTGCATCTATTGAGATGATCATGTGATTTTATGTGTGTATGTTTATGTGGTGAATCACATTTATTAACTTATGTATGTTAAACCATCCCTGCATCCTTGGTATGAAACCTACTTGACCATGGTGGATTATCTTTTTGATATGTTGTTGGATTTGGATAGCTAGTGTTTTGTTAAGGATTTTAGCATCAATGTTCATCAAGGATATTGGTCTGTAGTTTTCTTTTTCAGTTATGTCATTTCTTGGTTTTGGTATTAGGGTGATGCTGGCTTCATAGAATGAGTTAGGGAGGGTTCCTTCTTTCTCTATATTGGGGATAGTGTCAAAGGATTGGTACCAATTCTTCTTTGAATGTCCGGTAGAATTCTGCTGTGAATCTGTTGGTCCTGGACTTTTTTTGTTGATAATACTTTAGTTACAATTTCAATCTCACTGCTTGTTATTGGTCCGTTCAGGGTATCTAATTCTTCCTGATTTAAGCTAAGAGGGTTGTATCCTTCCAAGAAGTTACCCATCTCTTCTAGGTTTTCTAGTTTATTTACGTAAAGGTGCTCATAGTAGCCTTGAATGATCTTTTGTATTTCAGTGGTGTCAGTTGTAATATCTCCTGTTTCATTTCTTAGTGAGGTTATTTGGACTTTCTCTCTTCTTTTCTTGGTTAATCTTGCCAATAGTCTATCCATTTTATTTACCTTTTCAAAGAACCAGCTTTTTGTTTCACTTCTCATTTGTATTTTTTTTTTTTTTTTTTTTGGTTTCAATTTCATTAAGTTCTGCTCTGATCTTGGTTATTTCCTTTCATCTGCTGGGTTTCAGTTTGTTTGTTCTTGTTTCTCTAGTTTCTTGAGGTGTGACCTTAGATTTCAAGTTTGTGCTTTTTCAGTCTTTTTGATGTAAGCATTTAAAGCTATGAACTTTCCTCTTAGCACTGCCTTTGCTGTATCCAAGAGGTTTAGGTTTTTTCCTTATTGTCATTCAGTTCAAACAATTTTTTAAATTTCCACTTTGATTTCGTTGTTGACCCAGTGCTCATTCAGGAGCAGGTTATTTCATTTCCATGTATTTGGATGGTTTTGAAGGTTCCTTTTGGAGTTGATTTGCAGTTTTATTCCACTGTGTTGTGAGAGAGTGCTTGATATAATTTCAATTTTCTTAAATTTATTTAGGCTCATTTTATGGCCTATCATATGGTCTATCGTGGATAAAGTTCCATGTATTGCATAGAATGTGTATTCTCTGGTTGTTGGATGGAATGTTATGTATATATCTGTTAAGTCCATTTGTTCCAAGGTATAATTTAAATTCATGATTTCTTTGTTGACTTTTCTGCCTTGATGACCTGTCTAGTGCTGCCAGTGAAGCACTGAAGTCCCCCATTGTTTTGTGTTGCTGTGTATCTCATTTCTTAGGTCTATTAGCAATTGTTTTATAAATGTGAGAGATCCAGTGTTAGGTGCATATATGTTTAGGATTATAAGAGTTTTCTGTTACACAAGGCCTTTTACCCTTATATAATGTCCCTCTTTGCCTCTTTTAACCACTGTTGCTTTAAAGTTTGTTTTGTCTGATATAGCAATAGTTACTCCTGCTCGCTTTTTGTGTCCATTTGGATGAAATGCCTTTTTCCACCCTTTTACTCTAAGTTTACGTGAGTCCTTATGTGTTAGGTGAGTCCCCTGAAGGCAGCAGATGGTTGGTTGGTGAGTCCTTGTCCATTCTGCAGTTCTGTATCTTTTAAGTGGAACATTTAGGGCATTTACATTCAGTGTTAGTATTGAGATGTCAGGTACCATTGCACTCGTACTATTTGTTGCCTGTGTACTTTGGTGTTTTTATTTTTTGTTTTTGCTTTTAACTTGTATTTTTGTTTTACAGGGTCTGTATGATTTATACTTTAAAGAGGTTCTGTTTTCATGGCCTTCCAGGATTTGTTTCAAGATTTAGAGCTCTTTTTAGCAGTTGTTGTAGTGGTGGCTTGGTAGTGGTGAATTCTCTCAGCATTTGTTTGTCTGAAAAAGACTGTATCTTTCCTTCATATATGATGCTTAGTTTCACTGGATACAAAATTCTTGGCTGATAACTGTTTTATTTGAAGAGGCTGAGGATACAGCCCCAGTAACTTCTAGCTTGTAGAGTTTCTGCTGAGAAATCTGCTCTTAATCTGATAAGTTTTCCTTTATAGGTTACCTGATGCTTCTGTCTCACAGTCCTTAAGGTTTTTTCCTTTGTCTTAACCTAATGAGAATGTGCCTAGGCACATTGCAATGAATATCCCAGATGTTCTTTGTGCTTCTTGTATTTGGATGTCTACATCTGTAGAAAGGCCAGGGAAGTATTCCTCAATTATTCTCACAAATATGTTTTCCAAACCTTTAGATTTCTCTTCTTCCTTAGGAACACTGATTGTTCTTAGGTTTGGTCGTTTATCATAACCCCAGACTTCTTGGAAGATTTGTTCATATTTTCTTATTCTTTTTTCTTTGGGTTTGTTGGATTGGGTTAACTGGAAGACCTTGTCTTTGAGCTCTGAATTTCTTTCTCCTACTTGTTCACTTCTATTGCTGAGAATTTCAAGGGCATTTTACATTTCTATAAGAGTGTCCTACGTTTCTTGAATTTTTGATTATTTTTTTCTTTAAGCTATCTATTTCCTTTAATATTTCTCCCTTCATTTCTTGTATCATTTTTTTAGATTTCCTTGCATTGTGCTTCACCTTTCTCTGGTGCCTCCCTGATTAGCTTAATAACTAACCTCCTGAATTCTTTTTCAGGTAAAAAGAGGACTTCTTTTTTATTTGGATCCATTGCTGGTGAACTAGTGTGACCTTTGGGGGGTGTTATAGAGCCTTGTTTTGTCATATTACCAGAGTTGGTTTTCTGGTTCCTTCTCATTTGGGTAGGCTCTGTCAGAGGGAAGGTCTAGGGCTTAAGCCTATTGTTCAGATTCTTTTGTCCCACAGGGTGTTCCCTTGATGTCGTTTTCTCCCACTTTTCTTGGATGTGGCTTCCTGTGAGCTGAACTCAGTGATTGTTGTCTCTCTTCTGGGTCTAGCCACCCAGTGAGTCTACTCAGCTCCAGGCTGGTACTGGGGGTTGTCTGCACAGAGTCCTGTGATGTGAACCATCTATGGGTCTCTGAGCTGTGGATACTAGCACCTGTTCTGGTGGAGGTGGCAGTGAGGTGAAAGGGACCCTGTGAGGGTTCTTGGCTTTGGTGGTTTAATGCTCTATTTTCATGCTGGCTGGCCTTCTGCCAGGAGGTAGCACTTTCCAGAGAGCATCATCTCTGGTAGCATGGAGAGGAACCAGTGGTGGGCAGGGATCTAGAACTCCCAAGATTGTATACCCTTTGTCTTTAGCTAACAGGGTGGGTAAGGAAGGACCATCAGGTGGGGGCAGGGCCATGCGTGTCAGAGCTCACACTCTCCTTGGGAGGGTCTTACTGCAGCTACTTTGAGGAATGGGGTGAGGTTCCCAGGTCAATGTAGTGGTGTACCTAGGAGGATTATGGCTGCTTCTGCTGAGTCATGCAGTTTGTCAGGGAAGTGAAGGAAAGCCAGCAGTCACAGGCCTTACTCAGCTCCCACACAAACTGAAGGGCTGGTCTCACTCCCACTGTGCCCCCATTAACAGCCCTGAGTCTGTTTCCAGGCAGTGGGCAAGCTGGGATTGAGAACTTATCCCAGGCTACCCATCTCCCAGCTGCAAAATAAAAGGGCTTGGTTCTTCCCCTGCCTGTGGAGTTTGCACACCAGATTCATGCCTTCCCCCAAATTCTGGCCAGAGGGTTTCTCGCACTGTTCAAGAGCATTTTCTCTTTGTCACAATTTGTTCTGTCCACGTGTGGACAGATCAAGATTGGTAGCCCTTGTGTCCAAGGCAGAAAGGGCCTTGTAACACTGGTGGCCAAAGCAGAGAGAGCCTAACCAGAGCTGTGGATGGTGGTGAATAAAAGTTCCTCTAGGGAGTTCTGAGTGGTCTTATTGTAGAAGTGATTGGTGAGGGTGTGCATGTACAGGAAGAAAAATTAATACTTGTGAAGACATTTATAGCACAAATGTATCAGAGAAAAATAAAGGAGTAAAGGAAGAGGAAAGAGGTGGCAAAAAGATGTTGAGTCAAGAGAGTAAAGCTTGCCTTTCTGTGCCTGGCTTGTTTCACTTCATATAATGTTGAGTTCCATTCATGTTGTTGCAAATGACAGGATCTCATCCTTTTTATGGCTGAGTAGTACTCCATTGTGTATATGTACCATGTTTTCTTTATCCATTCATCTGTTAATGAACACTTAGGTTGTTCCCCAATATTGGATATTGTGAACAGTGCTGCAACAAACATAGGATCTCAAAATCAAAACAACCGAACTCATAGAAATAGAGAATAGAAGGATGTTTGCCAGAGGCTGGGAAGGGTAGTGTGGGGGTTGGGAGGAGGCAGAAATGGTTCATGGGTACCAAAAAGAAAGAGTGAATAATACCTACTATTCAGAACAGGTTGACTATAATTAAAAATGATTTAATTATATATTTAAAAATAACTAAGAGAGTATAATTGGATTGTTTGCAACACAAAGGATAAATGCTTGAGGGAATGAATATTCGGTTCTCCATGTTACTACATGATTACATGATTACTACACATTGCATGCCTGAATCAAAATATCTCATGTACCTCATAAATATATATACCTACTATGTACCCACAAATATATATATGTAAATATATATAAATAAATATAAAAATATATAAAAATAAATATATATATATATATGAAAGAAAACAGAAGAGAGCCTGCAAATTGCAAAGAAAAAGAGGAAAGACTTTTAAGAAGAAGGGTGTGGTGAAGGAAGATCAGAACAGAGAAATCGCCTTGAGATTTATTTAGAGTGAGGTCGCTGATGACCTTGGAAAGGACAGTGTTAGTGGAGTGTTGGGGGATGGAAACCAGAGAACATAGTGTGAGAGGGGGGTTCTGAAACAGTGGGAAAGTCAGAGCAGTACATTTGGGTTGAAAGATCTTTAAATCTTCTGATGGCCTATGAACGATGCCAAAGGCAAAAATTCTTGCCTGCCATGAAACTGTTGGACAACATGTTCTTTTTTCAGATTGCTGTTCTCAGAAAGCCCAGGGCAATCAGATCTCAGCCAGAAGTGTTGAGGGTCAGGACTGAGATCAACATCTTGGGAGGTGAGATTGAGGGAACAGGGGTGTTGTGCGCTAACACTCTTGGCAGTGTGAGTGGGCAGGAGTCCATCCTCAGGGATGGTCCTTCTTGGCCTGCCCCGCTGTTATTGTTAGCTTCTCATTTCCAGGAGTACTAAATCTATAACAAAGTATTAAAACTGATGTTTGGGATATGATTTAATTAATTCATTTTTGCTTTATCTGAATACAATGTTAGAAGAAATCTTGGCTTTGAACTTTTACCTCTTGGGCTATGTCATGGTACCAGGAGGACAGCACACTGAAATTTAGAAGGGCTGAGCCTACACTGGACACAAAGGCCTGGTGGGGAAGGTAGGCATCAGTTCAAGTTAAGTTTACTAGCAGGACTTGGGCCATAGATGCAGTCAATGCAGGTTTGGGTTATAGCTGGGACAGGTAGGAATCAACTATTCCGACCAGGGATGCTGTGGATGGAAAAGCTACCTGGAAATTTTCGTTAAAAACAACACAGGGAGCATGTTGCTCAGACACTGGCTAAGAGCTACATATCTTTAATCTGTATGCAGCCTAGGTTTTCATGGCTAATTCTGTCCTAGGTGCAGAGGGTGCTCTCTCTCCCCAGCCCAGAATTAATGACTGTATTTGTTCTTTTGGTAAAGTTAGCATACCTTGGGGTTCTCAAGTACTTTGCCACATAAGTAAGGCTCATCTTTCCAGAGTCCCCAGATTTCTGTTCATTGAAGTCTTCCTTCTCTGGAGAACCATATGACATTTGAAAACGTCATGAAAGGTAAACAGAGAGATCTCCATCTTGGGTTTTGCTAATATCCTGATCTTAGTTCTGGTAGAGTAGCAGTGAGGGAATTCTCACAAATGTCAGTCATATGAAAGATTCCAGGCCTGATCTTTGAACCCTGTGCTTTCTAGTATATCTTAAATATTTCTTCCATAGTCTGGCATCTTGAATAAGATAGACATTATGCTCTTCAACGTTGCCAATGTGATCCAGGTCTCATGCTTGAGTATAATACTAAAATGAGTTCAGAATAGTAATTAAATGTTGAGTCTACTCATGACTTATAATTTTAAGTTACAGGAATCGAGGGGTTGACCCATCTCTTCTTGGAGGAGTAAGGGAGGTACCATTCTCAAATGGTTTCTTTCTGTTTTGTAAATGCTCTTTTTCACTTGAAAGGCCATTTGTCAGTTGGGCCTGACTACACAGCTAGTGCTGGGAATCATAAGTAGACAAAGGAAGAATCTTTCAAATGTGGAAATAAAGTGACGGCCTAAAACTGGTTATCTTAGATTTCTTAGATATTAAAGAAAAGCAGAAAAAATTAGGAGTTTGTGCATTAGGGGAAAGCCTGTAACTTTGAGTGGTTTTCCCATAACACTAATGATAATAAACCATATTTATTTAGTACTTACTATGTGTCTCATACTAAGGACGTTATATGGCATTCATTTCCTACAACATTATCATTCTATTTTACAGACAAATCAAATGGAGCTAGAAAACTGCAAATGTCATAACACTAAGAAATAGAGAGCAGGAGTTAAACTTAGATCTTTCTGTTCTCAGCTCTTCTCCTCTTTCCAATGTAAAGCACATCTGGAAAGGGGATTTACTTTGTATGGAAAAGAAAACTCTTCTTAAAATGGAAATAGGGTAAAACCTAGGCCTGGCTATTGGTAAAGTTTTATTAGAGGTAAGGGAGACTTCAAAGGCAATATGATTCTATCCTCTAACTTTTTAATTGAGGAAGCTGAGACCCAGAGATGGTGCCTTGCTTGTGGTCCTGAAGAAGGTCTACTGTCTCCAGCAATTGTGAAAGGATGACTCTTGTCTGCCGGTTATTGGCTAGCCTAGGCAAAATCTTCTCCATCAACTTCAGATCCCCAGCTGGGCTGTCCCTGAGCCTCCCCAATGTTTATATGGTGTTTCAGATTTCAAGCCACCTGAAATGAAAAAAAACAAGAATTTAAGGCACAACTGGGCAGTAAGGTAACAACGTGCAACTAGATGTCCTGTGTGTCTATGCAGTTCTGGCCAAGTGTACATACTCTCAGGAAGAACCTGTAGTTGTCATCAATTAAAATTAAATGGATATCAATTAAAATTAAATCTAATTAAAATTCAGTTGTGTTGCAATAGTCACCTTTCAAGTGTTCAACAACCACATGTAGCTAGTGGCTATCATTTTAGATAAGGCAGAAGTAGAATATTATGATCATCACAGAAAATTTTATTCAACAGTGATGCTCTAGTCTGTGCAAATGTTCATGACTAGAAGTGAGACTTTATTCAAGAAGAGTCTTCTTTGAGAAGAGCTTCATAGAGGAGGTGGCAACTGAGATGACTTGCAAAACAATTCAAAATTAGTCATGTAAATGTTGCGGTGAATTACGGCAAGAGTCAGAAACTGACAAAAGCGTCCTAGACCAGGACATTGAAATTACCTTGTAGAATTTTAGTAATTTTGCAACTGAAGATGCATGAAGGACCATGATAGGAAATATGACTGGTGAGTTACTAAAGAACCTTGCATATTGTTATAAGGAGTTTGAATTTTCATCCTAAGTATGAAGGGGAATTATTCAAGGATTCTCTGTAGAGTTAGCTTGGAAATTACTTGGCCACATTTTGCAAAATTTACTCTTGAAAATGTGTGAGAATTAGGATGAAAGGGGATATTTTGGGAGAAAATAAAGAAAAAAGTAGGCTGAAAGCTATTACATTTACACCCATGTTTATTGCAGCACTGTTCACAATAGCAAAGATATAGAATCAACCAAACTGTTCATCAAAGATGATTGCACAAAGAAAATGTGATATATAGATATAGATATAGATATAGATATATATCACCCAATAGAATACTATTTGGCCATAAAAAAATGAAATCATGTCATTTACAGCAACACAGATGGAACTGGACATTATTATGTTGAGTAAAATAAGCCAGATATAGAAAGGCAAATATTGCAAACTCTCACTCATCTGTGGGAGCTTAAAAATTGATCTCATGGAGGTAGAGAGTATAATAATAGTTACTCCTGCAGGGATCTCCATAAGCAATTTCTTAGGCTTATTACTATGGGTAATCAATTTAAGAACATTTATACCAAACACTCACATCTTCATTGACACAGAAGGAAGACTTGTGGAGAGTCTGAAAGATAAATTTTCTCAAGCCATGTATCTGACCAATATGAAGCTTTGGCCACTTGGCTATTCCAAAATTAAGTGATAAAGAGATGAGTAACCTGTTCTGCAATTATACAGGCAGTAGGAAAAATAGAAAATAAAACAAGACATAAGTAACCTGATTTTTGTCATCAAGATGTTAACCAAGAACTTCCAAAACATGCTTGTGTAACATAATAATTAGAAATAACGAAAGCATGGTAATTGCCTGAATACTTGATATATTCACTATTGTGTTAGTTCTCACTCTGCTAGTAAAGATATATCTGAGACTGGGTAATTTATAAAGGAAAGAGGTTTAATTGACTCACAGTTCAGCATGGCTGAGGAGGCCTCAGGAAACTTACAATCATGGTGGAAGGGAAAGCAAACACGTCCTTCTTCAAAGGCAGCAAGAAGGAGAATGAGTGCTCAGGGAAGGAGGAGGCCCCTTATAAGACCATCAGATCTTGTGAGAACTAACTCACTATCATGAGAACAGTATGGGGGAAACCACCCCCAAGATTCAGTTATCTCCATCTGGTTCCTCCCATGACACATGGGAATTTTGGGAACTACCATTCTAGATGAGGTTTGGGGGGGGGTGACACAGCCAAACCATATCAATTATTATTATTATTATTTTAAGTTTTCACTATGTATGGGAGACCAGGCACTGTGCTAAACTCTAAAGTGCTTTGTACATTTATTTTCTAAGTATTATTAGCTCTATAAAAAATGGAGAAAGCTGAGAACGAAAGGGTAAAAGCATACTTAATTTATCCATGTATTCAGTAAAGGAAAAACCCAGACTCTGAATACCAGCTGCCTCACCCCAAAGCACTGGTGTGTGACTTCTATATTCTTCATAATTTCATGTACTCCTCATGAGAATCCTGAAGATAAGTATCATTAGAAACAGTCTGCAAATCATGAACCAAAGCTCTGATAAGTTAAATAAATTGTCCAGTGTCACACACCTCATAAATAGCTGAACTGACTTTCCAGTTTAGGTCGTTGATTCAAGGTCCTTTCTCTTTCTGCTGTTTTCCTGGCTTCTAGTGTTTCATCCTCAGGAACTGTCATAGACTTTATTGATAGTGAGGAGAATTAGAGAAATCCAAGGCTGATCAGCACCCAGAAGATGATCACATCCTTCTCCTTGGTGCCTGGCAAGACAGGAACTCTACCTGCTTGGTATCAAGCTGAAGAATGTTCTTTGATAAATAGCGTTGATATTACTACATTATAATAGTCATACATGCTTATTGAAGAAAACCTGGAGGATAGAGAAATAACTTCAAATATGCAAAATTTTATTTATTAATATTCTTCTTAAAAAGGAAATATATCTTTTTGCTTATAGCACTTCTCATATAAAATATTTCTCATATCTTTAAGTATTTTTCTACATTACGATGTTAAAAACAGCTTTGAGTACAATTGAATGATAAACCATAATGTATTGAAGCAATTTGGATTTTTGCCAATTATGTTATCATCCTTGGTTAATGTCTATGGTTATTTCCTTACAACCAACTCCAACAAATTGAATTTCAAGTCAGGGGCAGTAGAATTTTAATTTTTTTGATATATAGTGCCACATTGCCTTTCAAAAACTGTATGCCAGTTGGTGCTCCTACCAATAGGGTGTGAATGTATTCGTTTTCTGTATTCTTGCCAATTCAGTTGGCAAAAATGGCATCTCTTTGCTGTTTTAAATAAGATTTTGGTTTCAACTGTGGAAGGCTGAATCATGCTTCACCGACCCCCTCCCCCCCCCCAAAAAAACTGGTTATGTCCTAATCTCTGGAACTTGTGAATATGGTACTTTAATGACCAGTGATGATGAGCTTTTTTTCGTATGTTTGTTGGCTGCATCAATGTCTTCTTTTTAGACGTGTCTGCTCATATCCTTTGCCCGCTTTTTGATAGGGTTGTTTTTTTCTGGTAAATTTGTTTAATTTCCTTGTAGATTCTGGATATTAGCCCTTCGTCAGATGGATAGATTGCAAAAATTTTCCCCATTCTGTAGGTTGCCTGTTCACTCTGATGATACTTCCTTTTGCTGTGCAGAAGCTCTTTAGTTTAATTAGATATCCTTTGTTAATTTTGGCTTTTGTTGCCATTGCTTTTAGTGTTTTAGTCATGAAGTCTTTGCTCATGCCTATGTCCTCAATGGTATTGCCTAGGTTTTCTTCTAAGGTTTTTATGGTTTTAGGTCTTATGTTTAAGTCTTTAATCCATCTTGAGTTTTTTTTTTTTTTTTTTTTGTATAAGGTGTAAGTAAGGGGTCCAGTTTCAGTTTTCTGCATATGGCTGGCCAGTTTTCCCAGCACCATTTATTAATTAGGGAATTCTTTCCCTATTGCTTGTTTTTGTCAGATTTGTCAAAGATCAGATGGTTGTAGATGTGTGGTGTTATTTCTGAGGGCTCTGTGCTGTTCCATTGGTCTATATACCTTTTTTGGTACCAGTACCATGCTATTTTGGTTACTGTAGGATTATAAATCATTCCACTATAAAGCCCTATGCACACATACGTTTATTGCAGCACTATTCACAATAGCAAAGACTTGGAACCAACCCAAATGCTCATCAATAGTAGACTGGATAAAGAAAATGTGGCACATATATACCATGGAATACTAAGCAGCCATAAAAAAGGATGAGTTCATGTCCTTTGCAGGAATATGGATAAATCTGGAAGCCATCATCCTCAGAAAACTAACACATGAACAGAAAACCAAACACCGCATGTTCTCACTCATAACTGGGAGCTGAACAATGAGAACACATGAACACAGGGAGGGGAACATCACATATTGGGGCCTGTCAGGGGGTGGGGGGCTAGGGGAGGGATAGCATTAGGAGAAATACTTAATGTAGATGATAGGTTGATGGGTGTAGCAAACCACCATGGCATGTGTATACCTATGTAACAAACAGGCATATTTTGCACATTTATCCCAGAACTTGAAGTAAAATAATAATAATAATAAAGAATATGTTACTTTATATAGTAAAAAGGACTTTATAGATGTGATTGAATTAAGGATTTTGAGATGGGAAGGTTATCCTGAATTACCTTGGTGGGCCCAATGTAATTCCAGAGTCCTTATAAGGGGAAAACAGGAGGGCAAGAGTTATAGAGAGAAGATGTGAGGATGTAAGCAGAGGTCAGAGATGAGAGAAGATACTATGCTGTTGCAATTGGAGGAAGGGACCATGAAGCAAGGAATGTGGGCATCCTCTAGAGGCTGGAAAAGGCAAACCACAGATTCCCAAAGAAGCTCCAGAATGAACAAATCTGTATTAGTCCATTTTCATGATGCTAATAAAGGCATACCCAAGACTGGTTAATCTATACAGGAAAAGAGTTTAATGGACTTACAGTTTCAGATGGCTGGGGAGGCCTCACAACCATGGTGGAAGGCAAGGAAGAGCAAGTCATGTCTCTTTGCAGCAGGCAAAGAGAGAGTTTGTGCAGGGAAACTCCCCCTTATAAAACCATCAAATCTCGTGAGACTTATTCACCATCACGAGAACAGCACAGGAAAGACCCACCCTAATGATGCAATTACCTCCCATTGGGTCCCTCCCACAACATGCGGGAATTGTGGAAGCTACAATTCAAGATGAGATTTGGGTGGGGAAATAGCAAAACCATATCAACATTCTTGCAGACCCATTTTAGATTCTGACTTCCAGAACTCTAAGATAATATATTTATGCTCTTTTAATCCACTGTGTTTGTGGTAACTTGCTCCAGCATTTTTTCTTCTTTTTATGTTTGTTTTCCCCTTCACCCTTTGCTTATTTTTTATATTGCTCATCTTACTTTTTACCTATGACTGTTTAAAGGCTCTTTCTATATTAAGAATATTAACCATTCTTCAGTCACATGTTGCCAATATTTTCTCCAATTGTTTGTCTTATAACTTTTTTCAGTCTTTTCTGTGTAGTCTTTTGTTCCCCCCATAGGATATAGTAATGAGAATCATTATAACCTGTAGTATCAGAAAGTCCTGGACTTGAGTTTCAGCTCTAATTTTGGACAAATTGTTTTACCTCCCTGAGCTTTAACTTTCCTATATGGACATTTGGAAAATAATAATATGAGCCTTATAAAGATAATTGTAATGATTAAATGAAAAATGCATGTAAATAATTATCTCTGTGTTTCATATTTAGTAAGTAATCAATGCATATTAGATATTCATTTTACTATTCTTTTCTTGTCATCTTTTATTTTCTGGTTTCTTCCCCTTGAAATTAATTTTTTATCTATACAGTAGTACATGTTTACAGGACATGTGATATTTTGATGCAGGCATACAATGTATCATGATTAAATCAGGTTAATTGGGCTATGCATCACCTCAAGAATTTGTCATTTCTTTGTGTTGAGAACACTCCAAAACTTCTCCTCTAGCTATATTGAAATACACAATACATTATTGATAAATATAGTTGTCCTACTATGCTATTAAACACCAGAACTTATTCCTTCCATCTAATTGCCGACTAGATAGAAGGTACCGATTAACCAACCTCTCTTCATCCCTGTCTCCCATCTACCCTTATCAGCCTCTCGTGTTCACCATTCTACTCATTATCTCCACGAAATCAACAGTTTTAGCTCCTATGTATGAGTGAGAACATGTAGTATTTGTCTTTCTGCACCTGGATTATTTCATTCATGATAATGTCCTTAATTTCCATCCATGATGCTGCAAATGACAAGATTTCATTATTTCTTATGAAATGACTAATATGGTTTCTTTCTCTGCTAAAGGACCTGAGGTAGGAAGCTTTCCATTTTATCTTGGATCCATTCAATGGCTCCAAATTTCATGTATTTAGGAGCTTACCTTTTTCAGTCTAAATAAAATTATTCCCAGCACTAATTACTGCCATTTTCTTGTCTCTCAGACATTAAAGGAGAATAGCAAGTCACCCTTATTTTCATTGTGACCCCTGATGAACTTGATGGCTTGTCATTATAAGTTAGCTGGGAAGCCTAGTTGCTAATGGATGCTTTGCTCTTTCACTGTTGAATTGGTGGAGGAGGAAGAAAGAGGCAAAAGGAAGTCTTTCCCCATCATTCTTTCAATTGATTCTGCAGAAGATCATTTCCATTTTGATCTCAGTAATGGCAGGTGATGAAACTGCCAATAAGTTCCAGGTTTATCTAACAGCTAGCTCAAAGGTAGTATGTGTATAAATGTGAACTCTCATCCAAGCTTTTTTTGCAAAATGAAACTGTCTAGAAGTCAGACATCTGTTAAAAGAACGCAGAATTCTAGACAAAATATATCCAGAAGCAACTTGTATAACCTGCTAGTGCTAGTGCTTTTTGTTCTCATGATTTTTTTCAAATGCATTTACTTTTTGAAGTGGTGGGGGTGGGTAGACAAGAGTAGAAATGTCTTTTTAAAATACTCCAAGTACATTGGGTTTTATTCTCTTGGATTTTGGATCAACATTGATTTGGCAGAATTTGGAAGCAGATTTCTTTTTTTCCTAAGAGGGAAAGAACTCTAGTCCAAAGTGTTTTATTTCCTCTATCAGCAGAATTCTGAGGTCATTATTACAGAAAATGACAATTTGGTTCATAAGGGAGCAGATCGTTTTTCCTTGTTGTTCAAAGTTCTAACGATCTGATTATTTGCTCTGCGATTGCAGGGATGCTTGTATTCTCTGTCCTAGTGTCAGAATTCTCACAAATGAAAAACGCAAAACAAAACAAACAAACAAACACAAAGATAAATGGGTTCGTTTATACCTACTGTCCCTTTGATTTGAAGTGATAATAGTTATTAGTTCATCTCAAATCATCTCTTTAGGAATGTCTATTGAATGGCTACTATTCCAAAAGTTGTCAGTATAAAAGAGAAAATAAAGCAGATTACTCTTTGACATTACAGTACTTGGTATGCTGTGCGTTCAGCAGGCAAGAGCAACCCCGGCCATCTACATGCTCTGGAAGATATTCCAGATGATATTATATGCGTCTGGAATATCTTCTCTACTCAATTGCTTAGAATGTACTTGGTAATCCATCCTACTGAACTAGCATGTTATTCCATTTGAATATTTTTCATTAGCCCAGAATCCCAATTGTCCAGCACTCCCTCCCTTCTCCTGATCCAACAGAGATGCCAAGCTTTTCCCTTCTGTGTCACCTCCCTCTCCCTAAGGAGTGCTGCCTTCTCACAGGGGCACTTCTAATCTTGCTCACTCTCAAGTGTTCTTCCTTTTGAAGCTGCAGTGCCAGAATTCTGATTCCTCGGGTGTCAGAACTGTTCTCTGTTTTCCTACTCAGGATGGGTTCTTCTCTTTCTGTGAGTGATGTTTTCTGATTTCTTTTGCCACTTGGATCCCATCACACTTTCTTCTTTATTACATAGCCCTCACCTGATTCTTTTCTTGGGCATGACTCCAGATCTTTCACCACTGATTTCAGTGGATATTTACCTAGTTATATGAACATCAGAGTCAGTAGCATTTCCTTTTATAGTTATGCTAGAGGCATGAACTATGGTAGATTTTAGTTGCCCTGCTTGCTGACCTACCTGGTGTTTTGTGGATGTATATAGAGATTTGAATTTAGGTATACACTGTTATCATGAAGTATGGTCTTACTTGATGAAAATAAAACAGAATTTCTCCTTTGCTACCATTAAACCAGGATACCTCACCATACCCATTTTGCAAATCTTACAAAGATCCTTTTATAAATTGCATGCAAATGTTTTAGTCCTGCAACCTGGTTTATAGATCTGAGGTGCATTGCCCACATATCTAGTTATAAGGAAAAAAAAAAAAACAAATCAGCCTTAATATGGAGGTTCTCCTCTCCCCTAACCCTACAAACATTCTTTTTTTTTTTTTTTTTGAGATGGAGTCTCGCTCTGTCGCCCAGGCTGGAATGCAGTGGCCGGATCTCAGCTCACTGCAAGCTCCGCCTCCCGGGTTCATGCCATTCTCCTGCCTCAGCCTCCCGAGTAGCTGGGACTACAGGCGCCCGCCACCTCGCCCGGCTAGTTTTTTTGTATTTTTTAGTAGAGACGGGGTTTCACCATGTTAGCCAGGATGGTCTCGATCTCCTGACCTTGTGATCCACCCGTCTCGGCCTCCCAAAGTGCTGGGATTACAGGCTTGAGCCACCGCACCCGGCCCAAACATTCTTGAATAACTTATGCCTCTCTATAAAGCTTCTTGAAAGTTTTGATTGTGCTAAGACTCTATAACCAATATCATCCTTAGACCTAGGCAAAAGGTTTCTTCTGAGCTTTGCACTTTAGAGGGTCCTACATCACACACACACACACACACACACACACACACACACACACACACAATTTATTAAAGAACACACAGGATTCTTTGTCATTTGGGTCTAGCACTTGATGCTGGCATAGTGTGACCAATAATCCTAAACATCTACTCTTTTAACCAACACTGTCCAAGTCCCAGAGAAAAGCTCCTCTGTATTCCTTGCTGCGTGTCCACAAAACAAAAGAAACTGTGTCCAAAGGCCATGAAGGTTTGTGGATTGCAACCCTGCTGACATCAGAGATGGACACTGCTTCAGAGTACAGGGATAATTTGAGCAGTAGAAGGGCTTGATTTAGAGGAACGACAAATCAGTTAATTTGTCCAATAATATGATGCATTATGTAATAGGAATACTAGATTATTACATGATAAAATATCATTTCTCAACAGTGCCAACTATTCATTTTCTTGCTTCTCTTAATATTTTAATTTGTGATTCCAGAGAAACTCTTAAATTAGTGCAGGATTTGCAAGGATTAGCTAAAAAATTATTTTATTATATTAAACAATCTGTATTATGTTTACATTTGCATATATGCATGATGTGTGATACTGATGTTTATAATGCTGACTAGATAGGTCCCAAATACTAGAATTGCAAATAGTTTCATTTTTATAAAAATAGTTTTAATTTTTAATTTTATTTTTATAGCTTACAGTATAATTTTGAATTCTTAGAAGAAAAATGACTTTTAAAAAATATATTCAATTTATTTTTTATATCTTACATGTAATTTTATTTTTTAGATGAAAATACACTCAAACTTGAATACTTTGAATACAATTACATTTTATGTTTTACTCCATTGGTCCATATGCTTAATATTCTTAGATATTTGGTCGATTCTTAGTCTTATGACAAATAATAACTTAATGCATTTCTTATTTTGTCATTACAAAGGTCTATTTGTCAAAGCTGGGGAATAGAATATTTAAATCAAGCATCGTTTTTACTATTGCTCGAGCCCTGAAAATACTAAGGGCAGATTTGCCTGCAATCTTTCTCTGTAACTTGTTCTAGTGGTTGTCATTCTGTTATTTGAAATATTTTTCTTGTGTCAAACAGAAGTTTTCCCTACTTTATCTTAAGTCATTTCTTCTTACATTTACGATTACGCACACACACCATTTGCATACATATGGTGAACATTATCAGATGTGTTTTATAAAACATGTCTTAGTAACAGTTTTCCCTGAAAATGAGAATTTAGAATTGTGTTTTTGTTCTCACATTTTTATGATTAATTTTTCAGGTCTTATCTCCCTACCATATACAGAGGTATTTCCCTGATTCTGAAAGGTAAATGAGAACTCCATGATGCTGTTATTATTAATAGAATAGCATTGAAAATACACACCTGAAAAGGAAACACAATAGAAATCCATTGAAAATACATTTTTTTTTCCGTGTTAAGTTTTCATTACTCTGCAGTTAGTCTAAACTTCAATTTTGTTTGGCTTGTGTATTACTGAGTGACTGTGTGGAAAGCAACTAAGCTTAGCTGGCTTGGAAGTTTGGGTTCTGTCTTCTAAGGATTCTGTCATGCTGGCTGGAGGCTTAATTGCTCATCTATAAAATATAGAGCTTCTGCTTCCAACCTACTACCTATTTCATAGACATGCAGTAATGTTTTAATGAAAAGTACTTTGAGCTCTTTGGGGGAAAAGAAAAAGATCCTCTCTGTAAACAAAGAATTGGTACCAAAATGTTCTTTTCATTAGGTCTTTGGATCTCCTTATGAAAGTCCAGGCTACCTAATGGATGGGGATTTATAGATGGCCAGCATATCCAAGCACACTCAAACATTAAACAAACACAGATGTGCAAATGAGATTATGAAATTGCCCAACAATGGTACAGCCTGTACCTGGAAATTGATGGGAGAGACTGATTTTTCATAACTCTAATTATTCTCACTCTCAACCATACATTGGAGATGTAAACTGTCTGAGCTCGCCAGCACTGAAATGGCAATTATTTTATAAAACTCTTAACAGTCCTCCAAGGGCAAAGAAAAATTAGGAACAGATTGTCTAAACCTAGGTCTACACTGGTCTTTAGGCTTTTTTTAGAGACTTTAAAATCTCATCTAGACTGTCACAGGTACCAAGTAGTAATCTTGAAGGACACACAGCTAGTGACTTGTAAGCCAAATGTATTAATTTTGCAATTTCCTGTAGATTTCAGGAATTGCTATAGAAACAGTTAGGTTTTGGGGGCATCTGAGAACTGCCTAGGGTTTTGTTTTAATATGTAATATGCAGACATTCCCTGAAGGGTAACCCCACAATACAGACCAGAGGGCATTGATCAAAGGTTCTGACTTCTAGGCTCTTATTATTTCCCCCCTCATTAAGTCTATGAGTGACACAAATGAAAGGAGACTCTAATGATGACAATCACACATTTTGATTCGGATTACCCTGGTGGCCTTTTCTCCGAAATTCACTAAATTCTTGCTCAATTCTCTTCTTGCTTCTCACTCACACTGGCCTCAGCCATCTTCTGTTACCATTTGGCAAAAGCTTCCTGCCCTAAATGTTCCTGTCTTGCACAATGGAAGTGGCACTCATAAGGTCTCAATCAAACTGTCATGTGAATTATTTTACTTTTCATGAGGAAGATAAAAATAAACTAGATTGGGATTGGAAAATCCATTTCATATCATCGACCTCAAGCAGTCTTCATCTGTAGTCATTCCAGAGTGGTTTCATCTACTTTCTAACCTATCGTTGTGTCTTCTTCATTGTGACTCAGGCTACCCTTCTATTGCCCAATTCTTGTTACGACTTGGGAGGTTATTGTGGTTGGTTTGTTTTTAATATCTTGCCCAATCTTTCCATTTTTTAGTTCCAGACTGTTGCGTTTAATCACTTTCAACTATCCCATTCTTTATAGAAAGACACAGTACTGTATATGACCTAGCTCAAGTATTTTTCAATTTCATTCTAGGGTGGGTGCCTCATACCCATGGACTCTACAAAAATTGCAAGTGGCAGATGGTTATACAATCTTCTTATCCTCATAGTGACCAAGTTTTGGGTAATTCACAATTATCACTGCATTGATTCCTCATAATTGTCCTGTTCTGTTGGACATTAAATTCCCATTTGGTAGATGAGGAAGCTGAAGACAAGACAGTTTAGTCAACTAACTAACCCAAGGTCATCCAATTTGTAGTTGACAGTGCTAGTAACTTGAATCCAAGTTTGACTAACTCCACAACCCATTTCTGTGTATCATATATCTCCCTCCCCATTAATCTACCTTAATTCAGTCTTACACATATTTTCCTTTGTCCATCTCTCAAAAAGTCACACTATCAATATCAACTCCTATTTTACATTCTAAACATAACTTTTGAATTTTCATCAGAATTCTTCCTATTATTAAATTTAATTTTGCTTAAGAGAAGTAAACATCTGGGCTGTACATACACCACCTCTGTCTGATCCTTCTCCTGGGGTTAAGCATGCATTTGGAAGTCTCCATAGCCACCCGTTATACTGCCTTTCCTTAGATACAGTGCAACAAAAATGTCAATCAAAAATGCCATGTCCACAGAAACCTTAGGAACTTTATTAAAATAAACAAGCATACTTTATTCTGAGTTCCAGGAAAAAGGTTTTAATCTTTTAGTTCGAATAAATAATGTTTTTCAGTAGAGTCAGACTATTTCCCATGGAGCTCTGTTAGTATGTGCAGCCTTTTTAGAATGTTACATAGTTATCATTTCTTCCTACCTTCATGGTTTCTTATGAAAAATGCATCTTAAGTATTTGACTTAGTTGTGAGCAGTTGCTCCTTTGACCAAAACTACCCTGCTTGTTACAAATGTGAATTGGGAGGAGCTCTATAAACTGTTACCTCTTGTTCAAACTGTACTACATTTTTTGGTAACCTACTGCCTATATGTGGGTAGTAACAGAAACACATATGGCAAATGATGGTGACTTTTTCCAAGCGAAATTTCACCACCAGTTTCAATCATGCAAAGTGACTGAACATGAGATAATGGTTTTCACGTTCTTAGAATTGTTTTCTGCAACATGTTTCACTTTAAGTCAGGATATCATTGTGAATATTTCATTCATCCATATGAGCCTGGCTTTCATCCAGGTAGCATCACATGTCATTTGCTTATTTAATTTTGAGTAAGCTGGTACCATAACAGTCCAACAACAACAAAAACATTGAAAAAGTTACCAAGATCTCGAAAATAATGCTTCTATCACGACCTCCAGGTTTCTCTTTTTCCCTTAATTCTTAACAGTTACTTCCTTAAATAAGTTTTCCTATTCAGTGAACAGCTGCATAAATCATTAGAAAATGGCCAGAAATACAGAAATGCCAAAAAGCTCTTTTTTTGGTCTTTATTTTAATATAGTACAATGAACACAGGTGCATCCAGTAGTACTTTTTATAGCAGTGGTTCTGAGCTCAAATTAAACTTCTGTCAAACCATTAAGCATCATAGAGCTTTAAAACCAAGTGGATGAAACTGTAGTTGTTCAGCCTCTCTAAGTTGATGAACTGATTTATTTCTACTACACGTGGGTTTTCTAATATTCCTGATTTTATATTATTATTTTGTGTCAGACTTCTAATGGAAACTTTCAGTTCCAAACAGAGAAAATAATAGCAACAATAATAATTTATCTTTTGGCTTTCAGTGTCTTTTCACATTCTTCTCACTTGAACTTTAAAACAATCCAGCTGGGCAAAAGGGCAAACCTGACTCTCTCCATTTTACAGAGTAAGAAATGGAACTACAGGAATAAAACCACCTGTTAATCAAAGTTACTCTCAGTCTCGCTCTCATTTTTCCTCTCTGTGTTTCCTGGATCCAAAGCTTGATTTGCTATTTTTCTTATATATAGGGCCAGACTTGTAGTAAGTTACCCCCCTGAACTCAGCAGTGGAGCGGGGAGTGGGGAGAACTGTGAGTCATTATTAAAAGTTAAATTATATAAAGTTACATAGATGATATTAAAGACAAAGGTAAAGAATACTCAAAACTTGTCACTGGAGGTTATTGATGCCTAATGTATTCATGTGGCAGAAATACTATATGATGCTGCACTGCCATGTATTCAGTTGACCTCACGTTGGTAGCTTCACATTGGTTATGATGGAAATCTTTACACCATAAAAATTGGGAAACATTTCAAATCAGGCTAATGTTAAGTGTTTACCAACACAGCACTAGGCAGGACCATGCATACCAAAGAATAGTCAAAGAAAGTACAAAGCCTGCCGGGTGCAGTGGCTCACACCTGTAATCCCAGCACTTTGGGAGGCCGAGGCGGGCGGATCACAAGGTCAGGAGATCGATACCATCCTGGCTGACATGGTGAAACCTCGTCTCTACTAAAAAAATACAAAAAAATTAGCCGGGTGTGGTGGTGGACGCCTGTAGTCCCAGCTACTCGGGAGGCTGAGGCAGGAGAATGGTGTGAACCCAGGAGGTGGAGCTTACAGTGAGCCGAGATCGTGCCATTGCACTCCAGCCTGGGTGACAGAGCGAGACTCCGTCTCAAAAAAAAAAAAAAAGAAAAAAGAAAAAAGAGAAAGAACAAAGCCTTTCTAAGCATTAGTGTAGTTTGGCTGGGATGGTGAATTGGACTGAGGTGTAAACAGGGCTAGAGAGACTCTTCACAGACTTAGAGGGTTCTAGAAATTAGAAAACCCTTACAGAATACCTGACTCAACAACCAGATTTGACCAATGAGAAAACTGAGGCCCTAGTGGTAATCTCCCCAAAACTAAACCGCAAACGCATGGCAGCTAGGGCTTGAATGACCAGCTCAGGATGATTTCAACTCCGTGACACAGAAGATTTTCTTCTCTTTCACACATTTCACTTGAAATGCTGAGAGAAGTAATCATCCTCATTTTGTGCTTTGATCATGACAAGTACCAAGTAAATACCTCTTAAGAGACTCACAAAGAATGGCATCAGAGCTGATATACAAAGAAGCACATCAATTTAAACAAACTGCTGCAGCACTGACTGAATAGCATTTCTGCTCCTTAAACCATGCTACCCTCCTTCCCCAAATGGATGACAATTACATTTAGTCTTAGGTAGTCAGACTACATTGAAAAGTGGACAAGAAGGAATGAGTAGATATTTCTAAATTCCAGGAACTCCAAGAAATCACTGAAGGTGTCTCTAGGGGATATAGTGTTTGAGGAGGAGGCAAATGGGTGGAATTTCTCTCATTCATCCCTCCTTCAAAAGATCAACTCCATTTTTTTATACTGGATTTCTTCATAAGATTTCTGTAAAAAAAGTTTTATGTTAAAATGATTAGGGTTTGAAAGGAACTGTATTGGTAGAAACAGCATTATTTTTGAAATCAAGCAGTGATGGAAAAACTTGGCTAGGATCACCTTGGGTAAACTGAACAGGGCTTTTGTGAAGATTTAAAAAAATAGAGGTAAGTCCCTTAGCACTATGTTTGGCATATAGGAGATAATTATTTTTATAATGGTAACTGTAGCTCTTCCACAAATATTAGCTCTTCCACAAATATTACAGAAGTCTTAAGCATGCGAGCCTAATCTCCAAGTAGTAGTTCTAAAAACAAACTTGATCAAATTGATTCTCCTTTTTAGTTTTATACAATAATGTGTAGTAGCTTGTTAACTTCTAGACTGTTTCTAACAGAAATGTTCAATTCCAAAAAGGGAAAATAATAGCAACAATAATAATTTATCTTTTGGATTTTAGGGGCTCTTTACATACTTCTGATTTAAACTTAAAACAATCCAACTGGGCAAAAGGGCAAACCCTACTCTCTCCATTTTACAGAGTAAGAAATGGAAGCACAGGATTAAAACTACCCTTTAATCAAAGTTACTGTCAGTCTCACTCTCTTTTTGTCTCTATGTTTCCTAGTTCCAAAGCTGGGCTTACTAATTTTCTCATATACAGGGCCAGTCTCACTCTACATTCCTGACTAATATTGACCTAAGAAGTATTTAAGTAAATGCCAGTCCCAAATCCCATCCACCCCAACGTAACCTGTGAGGCTTTCTAAAGTTTTCTATTTTGAGTGACCCGGAATTTCCCCCATGTTATATTTCTCTCTGCTGCAGTTCTTCTATACCTTGAATAGGGTTCCTATGCCTGATACCTCACCAGGATTCCTTACATGTTAATGTCCTTCTACTACGTCTTGCAACTCTAGCACAGAACACTTGACTGAAATGAGACTGGGAATTATAATCATTTTAGATTTAGTCATTTTCCCACCATGTTGCTTTCATCCTGTCCTCCTGCTTCTCTATCTAACACCTCCCTTCCTTTCCTTTTTCTGTCAAATCTGACCAGGTACAGAATTCCTTTTTTCTCATCTTCTGGGCTGCTACGTAGCCATGCTTCACTATAACATATCTAATGTGTTCCTTACACATTGATCTTAGCAGTAGGATATGCAATCAGAGTTCTCATTATTCTTGACTCAAGGAGAGAGAATTGTTGATAAAATTGGCAACAACAAGGACAAACATGATTTATTTATATATTGATTTAAGAATTATGGGAAGCCTAGCCGTAAAAGGCAGTATTTTATGTACTTGGCAAATAATATGAAAAATATAATAATTGAGGGCAAAGGTGTTCCTCTAAGAATTATTCTTAGAGGTGAAATTCAGAATAGTTATTTATGGACCTGGAGACCAAATACTAAAGGGGAAAGGAATTAGGAATTTTAGAAAAATATTGTTTTAGGCAAGAAGAGAGAAAAGACACACAGAGGAGGTTAGCTGGAATAGCAATGTGTGAGGGGAGAAACAGAGGATGCATATGAGCAGAGAATGAGGAAGGGCTATGAGGAACTTTGAAAGGGTGGAAACTTGGACTTTTGAAGGTAGGAATAGATTGGTGGAGAGATGTGGCTAGAACTGAGGTTTGGAATGAACACTGGCAAAGAATCTCCTCGTGGAGTGTTGGGAAAGATGGATGAAAGAGTAAGTGAGATGAAAGGAAGGGAAATTGAGTCATAGTCCCCCATTCCAAATATGCACTGCTGAAGGGAATTGAGCAAACAGCAAAGCTTAAAAAGAACTCATGACTGGATATCCTCAATGAGAGTGAAACCTCTTTCTTCCAGTTCCTGCTTGAAAATATAAACAACATGCAAATTCACATAAAAAAATTCTTCCTGTGTCACGTTGAGAAACCCTCTGTTTACTTTGTTGTTGTGACTCACTTTGAGAGTATTCTTACAAGAACGCAATTTGTAGGGATGGGCAGACCTGTTGGGGGAAAAACAAGAACCTCTCTGGAATGTTTACCCATTCTTGGGACCATAGACTTTTTTTTTTTTTTTTTTTTTTTCTACAAAGGTCTCTATTCCTTTTTAAAAGACTCAGTTTAGTTCTGGAGAGGAAAAATGTCTCAGATATAACAGCATAACTGGGGTGAGGTACACAAGACTTCTGAAAATCATTTTTTAAAGAAGCAATAGGAGATGCCCAATGACGTAAAACAAAAATCACTTTTCTTAACTCAAGTTTCACCCAAGTGGGTACCAAGAGATAGGAAAACTTACAGGAACGGAATGATGGATGGTCATACTTGGGAAGTGCTAGCCCAGAAATAAAGAAGACTTAAACATGTTATAGTTAATTGTAGCTAAATGGAAGAAAATGAGACAGGCAAAGCAAGAGTTAACTACAGGTCAAATCAAATCAAAGAATCAAAGTCCTGTGCTTCGAATGAAGTATTTTTATGATACAGAGTGTCTGTGTGAGGGGCTTAAATGTGTAAATTTAGGGGTACTGTCTCAAAAAAAAATGAGCTTTCTTCCACAAAACTAAAATCCACATGGAAAATTTTGAATCGGATAGATGAGAAAAACAAAGTAAGTTCTTTGTAAATATACAGATGCTCTTAAAGGATTGGTGCCTCTTTTTTCTTGTCTTTTTTCGTTTTTTGGAGGGTGGAGGTGGGGCTAGATAATCTTGGCTTTAGAATGTTTAATCCTGACATACTTTATAAGGAGCTGCATTCAGCAAAGTCTTTTGACATTCATAATTTACCTATCTTTGATCTCTGGAGAGATGAATCTGAGGTTATGGTGGTTCTAAATAAAAAAAAAATTAATTCAATGACACATGCATGAGAGAGGAATGAGCTAAAAATTAGGAGAGAATATGTAGTTGGGGGTTCAGTGGAGTTTTAGTATTTCTGGGGAGTACTGTACAGTGGGGGCTCTGTGTGAAGTCTTTGAGCCAAGTGGTTGGAGACAAGGTAGCTGGTATTTTAAAGGGCATCAAAACAATACTAATTAATCTGTTTTATTTCGACCTTCTGCTTAAGATTTTTTTTCCAAAAGCACTTACGCTTAACAAAGAAAAACCTTATTTGAAGAGAAAATGCACAGTCTTTCCTAATTCATTTTAGAAGCCAAATGCAATTCAAATACACCTAGTCCTTCCTAAAATGCTTTATGTATTTTAACAAGTAAAACTAAGAAAGTAGTATTTGTCAGTGCCTTATGTGAGTATGACTGTGAAGTGTTTTCATCAAATTTTCACAGCATTTTTGTGTGACCTAATTTCACATACAGTTATGTGGCATACAAAGAATTAATTTTAGAGACTCCCTGGGAAACACATCAAAGAGATTCTGAGTCATCTTCTTGAAGAGTTTAAAGCCAAGATTGACAAGAGGCCTGGTTCAGAACAGACATGGCATTTATACTGAGGACCATGGACAGAGAACATGGTGGGTCCTCACATGGGCCCCAAATCAAATCTCAAGAACAAAGCCTGAAATGTTGGAATTTCGGTGACAGCTGTTTCTCACTGGGCAACTTTACGATCCAGGGTAACAGCAGAGAGAGACTTACTTAAAAATAAGGATTCTTCTATGCCTAGCAGAGAAGGCCAACTAGTATCCAGAGAAAACACTGGGAAAAACGTTGTGGTATTCAGTGGGTTACAAGATTGCCATCTGCATATATGATTTTCCTCTTCCATCTATAGGTAAGTTGTGTCCCTGGAAGAAAGCAGACCTGTCTTATGTTATTATTAGACTTATTTGTGTTCACAGTTTTATTTTCCCAATAAGATAGCAAGAGGCAATGATTTCTAATTATTTTATAATTCTTCATGCACTTAGGATAGGGATAGGCATACATACAGCAGTTGTAAAAAAGTATGTAAAATACATATTTTTGGTTAATAAGTTTAAATTGAAAAGTTGGGTAAGTGAATCAAAGATTTAGTTAATTCATGGTTCTGAAGGTTAGACCCGTAAATCTGTAAAAGTCTTTCAAATTGCTTTGATCATGCAATGAAAGTGAATTGCATTTCTTTTTCAGCAGAGTTGGTTTTGCAATCTGAATTTTTTGGACTTTGCTTTGAAAAGGTTGAAATGAAAGGCATGGCAGTGAATCAGCAATTTAAGAAGGTTAACAATTAGTCATAACTTTAATAGATGAGACAATTACACCATCTTTATCTTTTAAAAATAACTACATTTTTAATTAGATTTTAATCATAAAGGTCAGAGGTAGTGTAAGTTTAGAAAATCTGAAACAAAGTCTGTGTTGGCAAAACTACTTAATCTCAGATGTGTTAACTTGGCCAAATTAACTGAAACAGATGGTGAGAAGCTTTTGTTCCTTAAGTCATCGTTTGCTGATTGCATGATCTTAATAATCTTTAATATTTTAAGACGAGGTCTCAGAACTCAGGTTTGTAAGTATTGCTTCTATTTGTTTATTCCTTAAAATGTTCTATAAGATCTCCATTATTTGCTCTCGGCTTTAACGAAGTTCAATATGACCATTTAAAAAACTTGGTACCTCATTTTTGATTTTGCTTCTGTGAAACATAAGACTCTCCTGCTTCTTGATGCATATTTTGGATCTTCATGAGCAATCAATTTTGAAACTGCTAATTTCAGATGAACAATATTGACTTCAAATGACAGTTGTTGCTCTGGTTACCTATTACTGTGTAACAAATGACTCTAACACTGTGGTATAAAAAAAATCATTTTTATCATATTCATCTCTTTGTGTGTCAGGAATTGGAGCAGGATATGTCTGGGATTCTGATCTGTGCTCCATGCTGATTGGGACCTCAGGTGGCATATGGCTATGGCTTTAATGGCTGGAGTTGGCTGGGATGGGTAGACTAGGATATTGGTGTGGGATGTTGGTTGCCTTCCTTACTTCTTCTCTGTAGCACATCTGCTGTGCTGAAATGTCCACAATAACTTTTTAACTCATGTGTCTGGAACTTGAACTGCAATGGCTGGGAAAGGTAAAGCTGACCAGGCATTCTTCCCTCTTCTCCTCTTCTCTACTCCCCTCCCCCTCCCCTCCCCCATCCCTTCCCTCCCCTGTCTTCTCCCCTTCCCTCCCTTCCCCTCCCTCTTCTGTTCTTCCCTCCCCCTTCTTCCCTCCCATCCCCCCTCTCTTCTTCCATCCCCCTTCCCCCCTCCCCTTTCCCCTCTGTTCTCCTACCCTCCATTCCGTTCCCCTCCCCTCCACCATCTTCTCTTCCCTCCCCTCTCCTTCTCCCTTCCCCTCTCTCCTCCCGCTCTTATCTTCCCTCCCCCTTCTTCCCTCCCCGCTCCTCTCTCCCCTGCCCATCTTCTCTTCCTTTCCCCCTTTTTTGCTCCCCTCTCCTCTCTTACCTCCCTTCTCCTCTCCCCTTCCCTCGCCCTCCTCTCCCTTTCCCTTCTTTCATTCCCTTTCCCCTCTCTCCTCCCCTCCCTTCTACCTTCTCCCCTCTCCTCCCTTCTACTCTCTCCCCTCCCCTTCCTTACCCTTTCCCTCCCCCTCTCATCTCCCCTCACCCCTTTCCTCCCCTCCCCTCTCTCCTCCCCTTCCTTCTCCCCTCCCAGCTCCCCTCCTGCCCTCCCCAATCCCTTCCCCTCTCTTCCTCTGTCTCTCTCTCTCTCTTTGCATATGACTTTTTCACATGACTAGCTTCCTTACAGCATGGTGGTTTCAGGGAAGTCAGACTTCTTGCATAGTGGCTGGCTTCTCCCAGAAGAAGCTTTCCCATAGAGGGAGCATGAAAAGGCCCAGGTGAATTATGACCTGGTCTCAGAAGTCCTGGGATGTCAGTTCTACCATATTCTATTGGTCAAACAAGTCACTAAGGCCAGACCAGATTCAAGGAGGTGGAAGGAATGGGCTTGGTGGGATTTGGCATATATGTACAGGGAGGAAAGCAATTAATTGATGGTGACCATTTAGGAGACAATCTACCAATTTGCCTTTTTGTTTTCTGAACTAGATTTCTGTAACAGAACACTTGTCCTCACCCTCAGGGCTCTCTTTTTTTTTTTTCTGAGACAGGGTCTTGCTCTGTTGTTCAGGCTGAAGTGCACTGGTGCCATCTCAGCTCAATGCAGCCTTGACCTCCCTAGTTTAAGGAATCCCCCTGCCTCCGCCCCCCAAATAGGTAGGACTACAGGCACACACCGCCACACCCGGCTAATTTTTGTATTTTTATTAGAGACAGGGTTTTGCCATGTTGTTCAGGCTCATCTGGAACTTGTGAGCTCAAGTGATCTGTCCATATTGGCCTGCCAAAGTGCTAGGATTGCAGGTATGAGCCACCATGCCTGGCCACTTTTTTTTTTTTTTAATATTCAGTGTTTTAATTTTCTGGTGTTCCATGTGTGCTATTATTTCAAAGCACCAATCATCATTGGATCAGTAGTTTAACGTCAATTTAAAATTTTCAGCTTTTATTACAAAATGCTATTTCAATTTGCTTAACTCAGTTTTACATCAACAAATATAAAGAAATGCTCTCAATTTTTCAGTGATTCTAACACTAAACTTCTTCAGTTATACCTTTGTTTTCAACCGTCACCTTCAGCAATTATATTGTTTATGCTAGGGCATTTTAAAGGTTAGGGAATTCATTTCTACTACATATGAGAGCTTTAATTTTTTTTAGTTCAGGGTTTTCAGCTAGAGCAGATTCATTTGGTCTTTAAACCCATTGAACAGACATAGACAGCTCTTATAATGTCCCATAGTCCCAGTTTGCTGTTAAGAATCTATGAGTCTTTGACAATTATTTCTCTTGACGATTTGAATTAAGCCATGACACTGAGTTGGCTCCAGGGAAACATTTGAGTCAGGCAAAATTGGTCTTTGATGTTTTACATTTCCATTTAAGGACTTCAAATTTCCCAAGACATCCTACTTTTTAGATTTCTAGAGTCCTTAATAGCACCTCCTCCTCATCCCAATCCAGGAGTCTGTAGAAGGTGCTTGCACTCACTATGACCAGAGAGGTATATGACCATTCATGAGACTGATGATAATGAATAATTTAAGTGGGTACCATTTGGGGAATTCTGAGAATATGATTTCTTTCTCTAACAAGTGATGGAAAACCCAACTCAAATTAGCTTTAACCAAAAGAAATGATTCGAACTACTACAGTCTGTGACTATGACTACAGTCATGCCTCATTTCATTGCACTTTGCTCTAATGCACTTCACAGATAGTATGTTATTTTACAAATTGAAGGTTTGTGGCAACCCTGCATTGGGCAAGTCTGTCAGTGCTATTTTTACAACAGCATATGCTCACATCATGTCCATCTGTCACATCTTGGTAATCCTTACAATATTCCAAACTTATTATTATATTTTTATATTATTATATTATTATATATTTTATATTATTATATTATGGTGATCTGTCATCAATAATATTTGATGTTATTATTATAATTATTTTGGGGAACCACAAACTGTGCCCCTATAAGACACCAGACCTAATCAATAAATGTTATATGTATTCTGACTGCTCTAATGACTGGCTGTTCCCCAGTCAATCTCCCTCTCCTCAGGCCTCTCAATTCCCTGAATATTGAAATTAGGCCAATTAATAACCTAAAATGGCCTCTACATGCTCAAGTGAAAGGAAGAGTTGCACACCTGTCACTTCAAATTGAAAGCTAAAATGATTAAGCTTAATGGGGATGGCATGTCAAAAGCCAGGCAAGGCCAAAAGCTACGTTTCTTGTGTTAAACAGTTAGCCAAGCTGTGAAAGCAAAGGGAAAGTTCTTAAAGAAAATTAAAAACACTACTCTGGCAAACACACATATGATAAGAAAGCAAAATGGCTCATTGCTGGTAAACAGAAAGTTTGAGTGATCTAGATAGGAGATCAAACCAGCCGTGACATTCTCTTCAGCTGAAGAAGCCTAATCCATAGCAAGGCCCTAACTCTCTTTAATTGTATGAAAATTGAGAGAGGTGAGAAAGCTGAAGCCAGCCAATATTGGTTCATGAAGTTTAATTAAAGAAGCCATCTTCATAACATAAAAGTGCAAAGTGAAGCAGCAAGTGCTGATGTAGAAACTCTAGCAAGTTGTCTGGAAGATCTAGCTAAGACCATTGATGAAGGTGGCTACACTAAACAACAGATTTTCAGTGTAGACAAAACAGCCTACTATTGGAAGAAGATGTCATCTAGGACTTTCATAGCTAGAGAGGTGTGGTCAATGCCTGGCTTCAAAGATTGAGAGGACAGGCTGACTCTCTTGCTAGAAGCTAATGCAGCTAGTGACTTTAAATCAAAGTCAATGTTCATTTACCATTTCAGAAATTCTATGGCCCTTAAGAATGATTCTAAATCTATCCTTCCTGTGCTTTGTAAATGAAACAACAAATTCTGGATGGCAGCATGTCTATTTACAGCATGATTTACTGAATATTTGAAGCCCAATGTTGAGACCTCTTGCTCGGGAAAAAAAAAAAAGTCTTTCAAAATTTATTGTTCATTGACCATGCACTTAGTCACCCAAGAATTCTGAAAATTTCCAAGGAGATTGATGTTTTCATGCCTGCTAACACAACATCCATTCTGTAGACCATGGATCAAGGAGTAATTTTGACTTTCAAAATTTGTTGCTTAAGAAATATATTATGTAAGGCTATAGCTACTGTAGATATTGATTCTTCTGTTGGTTCTGGAAAAAGTAAATTGAAAACCTTCTGGAAAGAATTCACCATTTTAGATCTCATTAAGAACATTCTTTTTTTTTTTTTTTTTTTTTACCAAAAAGTCATTCAGGCGCATGACTGAATATCTATGTAATTGTGTGGTTCTGAGAGGTTTTCTTGGTATTGATTTCTATTTTTATTGTACTGTGGTCTGAGAGTATGGTTGGTATGGTTTTGAATTTTTTGAATTTATTGAGAGTTGCTTTATGACTGAACATATTGTTGTTCTTAGAGTATGTTCCATATGCATATGAGAAGAATGCTCATTCTGTGTCTAATGGGTTGGAGTTACACTGTGGATGTCTATTGGGTCCTGATCAAGTGTCGAATTTAAGTCCAGAATTTCTTTGTTAGTGTTCAGCCTTGATGATCTGTCTAATGCTATCAGTTGGGTGGTAGAGTCCCCCACTATTATTGTGTAGCTGTTTAGGTCCTTTCATAGGTCTAAAAGTACTTGTTTTATAAATCTAGGTGCTCCAAAATTGGGGGTGTATATACTTAGGATAATTAAGTCTTCTTGTTGAATTGAATCTTTTATTACTATGTAATGTCCTTCTTTGTCCTTTTTTACTGTTGTTGGTTTAAAGTCTGTTTTATCTAATATAAGAATAGTGAGCACTACTTTTTTATGTGTTCCATTTATGTGATAGATGTTTCTCAGACTCTTTACTTTGAGCCTATGGGTGTTATTACATGTGAAATGGATCTCTTGAAAGCAGTAGATGAATGGTTCTTATCTTTTATTCAACTTGATACTATGTGCCTTTTAAGTGCTGTGTTTAGACCACTTACATTCAAGGTTAATATTGATGTGTGATAACAACAACTTATCACAAAGTTGTTAGCTAGTTGCTTTGTAGTTTCCATTGTGTGATTGCTTTATATGGTCTGTGGGCTATGTACTTAATTGTGTTTTTGTGATAGCGGGTATTCTTTTGTTTCCGTGTTTAGAACTCCCTTAAAGACCTCTTGAAAGGCTTGTCTAGTGGTAATGAATTCCCTTAGGGATTGCTTGTCTGGGGAAGAATTTATTTCTCCTTCATTTATGAAGCTTAGTTTGGTGGGATATGAAAGTCTTGATTGGAATTTATTTTCTTTAAGAATACTTTAAATAGGCTCTCAATCTGTCCTGGCTTGAAAGATTTCTGCTGAAAGTCCCCTGTTAACCTGATAGAGTTCCTGTTATATATAATCTGACCTTTTTCTCTAATTGCCTGTAAGGTTTTTTTCTTTAGCATTGTCTTTGAACAGTCTGGTGCCTATATGCCTTGTTGATGTTTATTTTGTATAGTATCTCACAGGTGTTCTCTGGATTTATTATACCTGAATGTCTGCCCCTCTAGCAAGATTGGATAAATGTTCTTAAAATTATTCCCTCAAACACATTTTCCAGGTTGTTTTCTTTTTTTCCACTTCTCTCAGGAATGCCAATAATTTGTAGGTTTTGCTTTATATAATCCTATATTTCTGAAATACTTATTCATTTTTAAAAAATTCTTTTTTCTTTATTTTTGCCTGACTGGGTTAGTTTGAAAGATGGGTCTTCAAGCTGTAAAACTCTTTCTTCTACTTGGTGTAGTTCATTGATAAAGCTTTCAGTTATGTTTTGAAATTTCTTAAGTGAGCTTTTCAATTCCAGAGGCTCTGATTGATTTCTTCTTAAGATGTTTATTTCTTCCTGCATTTTCAATGGAGAAATTTAAAAATTCTTTGAAGTAAATTAAAACAGAGACATAACATACCAAAATATCTGGGATGCAGTGTTAAAAGGCAAGTTTATAGCACTAAATGGCTACCTCAAAGAGTTAGAAATATCACAAATTAACAATCTAAAGTCACACCTAGAGGAACTAGGAAAAGAAGAAAAAACTAACCACAAAGCTAGCAGAAGGAGAGAAATACCTAAAATCAGAGAAGAACGGATGACATTAAGACTCAAAAATGTATACAAAGAATCAACAAAACCCCAGACTGGTTATTTGAAAGGATAAACAAGATCAATCAACTCCTACCTAGATTATAACAGAGAAAAAATGAGAGAAGATCCAAATAACCACAATCAGAAATGACAAAGGTGACATTGCAACCAGTCCTTCAGAAATGCAAAAAAATCCTTAGAGACTGTTATGAACACCTCTCTGCACACAAACTAGAAAATCTGGAGGAAGTGGATAAATTCCTGGAAACACACAAGATCCCAAGATTGAATCAAGAAGAAATGGAACCCCTGAACTGACCAATATTAATTTCTGAAGTTGAACCAGTAATACAAAACAAACAAACAAACAAACAAACAAAAACTGCTACTACTAACAACAACAACAACAACTCTATCAGATGTGCAAAGAAGAGCTGGTACCAATACTACTAAAACTATTGCAAAAAATATCAAAGAGTAGTGACTCCTTCCTAATTCATTCTATGAGGCCAGCATCACCCTAATACCAAAACCTGGCAATGACACAATGAAAAAAGAAAACTACAGGCCAATATTCCTGATGAACATAGACGCAAAAATTCTCAATAAAATACTAGCACACCAAATCCAGCAGCACAAGAAAATGTTAATTCTCCATGACCAAGTAGGCTTCATTTCTGGGAGACAAAATTGGTTCAACATACACAAATCAATAAATGTGATTCACCACATTTACATAATTAAAAGCAAAAACCTTATGATGATCTCCATAGATACAGAAAAAAAGCTTTCCATATAGAAAGTCTACATACTTTAATAATATAAACCCTCAAGAAACTAGACATCAAAGGAACATACCTCAAAATAATGTGAACCATGTATGACAAATCCACAGCCAACATTGTACTGAATGGGCAAAACTGGAAGTGTTTCGCTCGAGAACTGGAAAGAGACAAGGATTACTACACTCATAATTCCTATTCAACATAGATCTGGAAATCCTTGCCAGAAAATGAAGCATGAGAAAGAAATAAAAGGGATCCAAATAGGAAAAGAAAAAAGTCAAACTATTTTTCTTCTCTGACAATATAATTTTATACCTAGAAAACCCTAAAGACTCTGTGAAAAGGCTGCTGCAACTGATAAACTACTTTGGTAAAGTTTCAGAATACAAAATTGATGTACAAAAAAATCAGTAGTATTTCTATACACCAATAACATTCAAGCTGAGAGCAAAATCAAGAACACAATCCCATTTACAAAAGCTACCAAAACAAAAACCTAGTAATGCATCTCACCAAGGAGAGGAACGATCTCTACAAGGAGAACTACAAAACACTGGTAAAAGAAATCATAGATGATACAAAATTGGAAAAGTATTCCGTGCTCATGAACTGGAAGAATCAATATCATTAAAATGACCATACTACTCAAAGCAATCTACAAATTCAATCCTATTTCTGTCATGTTACAATGTCATTTTTTTTTTTCACAGAATTAGTAAAAGCTATTCTAAAATTCGTAAGTAGCCAAAAAAGAGCTCAATTAGCCCAATGGATCTTAAGCAAAAAGAACAAAGCCGGAGGCATCACATTATCCAACTTCAAACTATTAATAGAAGGGTAGAAATAACCAAAATAGACCTGGTACTGATACAGAAACACAAACACATAGACCAGTGTAACAGAATAGAGAACCCAGAAATAAAGCTGCACACTAACAGCCATCTAATTTTCAACGAAGTCAACATCAGCAATAGTGAAAGGACTCCCTATTCAATAAGTGGTGCTAGAGTAGCTGACTAGGCATATGCAGAAGAATGAAACTGGACTCCTATCTTTCACCACATACAAAAATTAACTCAAGATGAATTGAAGATTTAAACATAATATCTCAAACTATAAGAATCTTAGAAGAAAACCTAGAAAACACCATTCTGAACCTTGGCCTTGGGAAATAATTTACGACTGAGTCCTCAAAAGCAACTGCCAAAAAAAAAAAAAAAAAAAAAAAGAAATGGACACATGGGACCTAATTAAACTAAGGAATTTCTCCACAGCAAAAGAAACTATCAACAGAGTAAGCAAACAACCTACAGAATGGGAGAAAATATTTGCAAACTATGCATCCAAAAAAGGTCTGATATCCAGAATCTGTAAGGAACTTATGCAATTGAATAATCAAAAAACAAATAAATTCATTAAAAAGTGAGCAAAGGACATGAGTGAACACTTCTCAAAAGAAGACATACAAGCAGCCAATAAACGTAAGAAAAAATGCTCAACATCACTAATCATCAGAGAAATGCAAATCAAAATCACAATGAGATATCATCTCATAATCATCAGAATGGCCATTATTAAAAAGTCGAAAAACAATAGATGCTGGTGAGGCTGCAGAGAAATACAAACACTTACACCTTGTTGGTGGGAATGTAGATTAGTTCAGCTACTGTGGAAAGCCATTTTGCAATTTCCGAAATCACTTAAAATAGAATTACCACTTAACCCAGCAGTCCTATTTAACTGGGCATATATCCAAAAGAAAATAAATTGTTCTTTATAGCAGCATAATTTATAATCCTTTGGGTATATACCCAGTAATGGGATGACCAACATGGCACAAGTGTACATATGTAACAAACCTGCACGTTATGCACATGTACCCTACAACTTAAAGTATAATAATAATAAATAAATTAAAAAAAAATAAAAAAAAAAGAAAATAAATTGTTCTACCAAAAAAATACATGCTCATATGTTCATTGTAGCACTATTCACAATAGCAAAGACATGGAATCAACCTAGATGCCCATCAACAGTAGATTACATAAGGAAAATGTGTAGATTAATATACAGCCATAAAAAACAGTGAAATAATGTCCTTTGCAGCAACATGGATGTAGCTTAAGGCCATTATCCTAAGTGAATTAATGCGAGAACAGAAAACCAAATACCACATAATCTCACTTATGAATGGAAGCTAAACAGTGAACACTGATGGACATAAGGATGGCAACTGGGGACACCTAGACGGGGAGAAAGGGAGGGAGGCAAGGGTTGAAAAACTATTTTGGACTACTTGCTCAGTACCTAAGTGACAAGGTCAATTGTACCCTAAATCTCAGTATTGTGTGATATATCCATGTAACAAACCTGCACATTTACCCTTAAATCTAAAATAAAAGTTGAAATTATATAAAAAAGAACATTTATGATTTGTGAGAGGAGGTCAAAATATCAATATTGATCAGAGTTTAGAAAAAGTTGATTCCAAACCTCATGAATGACTTTCAGGGGTTCAAGACCAGTGTACAAGGTAACTGCAGATGAGGTGGAAATAGCAAGAGAACTAGAATTAGATGTGGAGCCTGAAGATGTGACTGAAATGCTGCAATTTCATGATGAAACTTGAATGGCAGAAGAATTACTTTTATGGATGAGCAAAGAAAGTGATTTCCTGAGATGGAAACTGCTACTGATGATGCTGTGAACATACTTGAAATGGCAACAAAAGGATATTCCATAAACTTAGTCGATAAAGCAGTGTCAGGATTTGAGAGGTTTGACCCCAATTTTGAAAGCAATTCTGCTGTGGGAAAAGTGCTATTAAATAGCATTGCAGGCTGCAGAGACACCTTTTGTGCAAAGTAGAGTCAATCAGTGCAGCAAACGTCAATGTTATTTTATTCTGAAAAATTGCCACAGCCATCCACCATTCAGCAACCATCACCCCGATCAATCAGTAGCCATCAACAAGGCAAGACCCTCCACCAGCAAAAATATTATGACTTGCTCAAGGCTCAGATGATGATTAGCATTTTTAGCATGATTTTTTATTAAGATATGTACACTGTGCTTTTACATACAATATTATCCCACACTTAATAGACTACAGTATAGTGTAAACATAACTTTTATATGCACTGGGAAAGCAGAAATTTGTGTGACGTGCCTTATTGCGATATTCACTTTGTTGCAGTGTTCTGGAATCAGACCTACAATATCTCTGAGGTCTGCCTGTACCTTATGGCATCACTTGAATTAGGCTCAAAGGCTGGCAGTAGTTTCTCTAGGGTGTCTTTATTGTCACGCTTTGGTGGTGGCAACTACTCAACATGATATTTTGGGAAATTTTGAAAGGAGAGTTGACTTCCTCAAAAGCTCAAGTAGAATCCCCAAATGGAGCCTCCATGGCTCTGGTTGGTCTAGCCTGGGCTAGGTGCTTACATCTGAATTTGTGGCCTGGGAGAGGAAATGCACTGATTGCCTTCACCTGGTGTCATTCTCCACTCTTGGAGCTGAGAACTGGTATTAGTTCCACCACAAACATGAAGGCTGAAAGTAAGCGAGTATACTCCCCTTAAAACAAATACAGGGTGCTCCCGCCACTGGAGTGAGACTCAGTGCTGGGCAGCAGCACCAGCAACTATCACAAAATAACCGCAGTCATGTCTTCTCTTCATCTGCCTTGCCTGTTTTCTCACACTGCCAACTCTGCTCCCCCTGCATTCTCTCCGCACCGCTGTGTTGATGAGTTGTCAAGAAGAAATAAAGGTGTGTGATGGTGGGTGGTTTTCTCCCAAACCTTGATCTCTCAATCTCTCATATTCTTGCAAGGACTCCATGGAACACTTTGTGCACCTCAAACTTAAAAAATACTATTTCCAAAAATAGTCCATTTTTTTTTTCTCCTGTGCCATCTGCATTTCTCTTTTGTATAGCCAAAAACCAAACGTTCTCACACATGTTCATTTACACAAATAGAACTCCTGAGATTATTCACATTATTATACACTAATTTCCATTTATACTCCCTAGCCTGAAAGGTGAGATTAGGAGAAGACTATATGGGAAGGAAGAGAATAGCAAAAATGATGTATGTGGTAGGGAATGGAAAGCTATGACTTCTGTGGGCTACGGATGACATGCCCCTATTTCATGGAAATTTTACATGGTCATGTCTGTTCTATAAGTTTGAAGTTCAAATGAATTAGGTAACTGTATCAACTCCCTACTTCGTCTGTTATTTTTATGAATGAAAATAATAATAATTTGGCGGACACTAAACATATGTTTGGAGAAATGACATGGGGTGGTGTGTTTCCTTAATTAGTTTCTCTAAGGAGATTTGATTTAATATCAGCTCTTATATTTGAAATTTGTACTTTTAATTAGAAAGAAGACAAGTGGGGACTTACACATAACATTTCATCTTTTTAGTGTTAAATTCATCTTTTCTGAAATGTAACATGGAACATCCTTATGTACACAGGAGTATAATATCATCACAATTTCTTATTCTGAGGAGTTATCACATTTTTTCTTATTTGATCAAATACTTGGAAAACCAGGAATTACCATAAAATAAATCCCTGGACAAACTAATCACCGTTATTTTCTTGCATTCTTAATCTGAGATAGTAGAAAAGAAACAACTCCCCACCTCAAAAAAACAAAAAACAAAAAAACGCTGACGAACACTATAAATTTCATGATAAATAGACACGTTGCAGTGCCCCACATGACCTGTGATTCAATCTCGGTGGCAATGTTGGTAGCTATCTGGAAGAAAAGGATGTTTCTATCAGAATCTATGAGGTGTGCACGTTTGCTTTCTCTTGGTCTTCTGCCCCAGAGCTTCTGTAGTCATGTCATTTTTTGCTGGATGGCAAGCATCGCTCTTTGAAAATTTGGTGTAAGTTCTGGGAATAGGAGAGGTATACAGATGTATGATTGGTAAGGAGAAGGTAGGAAACAAAAGGATATTATCATTTATGAAACTTCTAGATACTGTGTAGGTGCACTTCCTGAATCTTCTATTATTCATCATAACAACGCTAAGAAATGGTTATAATTATTATGATCAGTTTACAGTTGAAAATCCATGACTCAGATAAGTTAGAAAGCTTACCCAAAGCAAGATAGTGACAGAGTTGCGATTTGAAGTGAGGCTTCTGACTCTAAAACCCATGTCCTTCATACACATCTTTTTGATTGCATGGCCAACACTGTGCTTCTCAACCCTGCAGCCTTTTTCTTTAAAAAAATCATTTGGCTGGCTTTTTCTGACTCAGGCTGACATAGGGTTTTCTGTTCCTTAACCATGACTTTCTAATGTCTTTTAGCATACACACAGCTTTTCTCCTTTGCTTTTTCGCATTAGAAGAAGTCTAGTCATACCTGTGTTGTCCTCTGCCTGCAAATTAATAGCCATCGTGTGACTGCATATCAGTGAAAATGCAATGCAGGCTCAATAGTTTTATCTTTTATAGGACAGGGTATGTTTGCATCTACAACTACATCTATCTCCTTATCAGTATCTGTATCCATTCATACGTATCTTCCTACTTCTAATACCAGCACTACCATAGTTCTATAGTTAATAGAAGCTTGTTTATACTTGTCTTTTGTTTCTTTCTTTAAAATCTTCCCCATTTTGCTCCCAGCTCTACCACCAATGACTCATATGAACTCTGGAAACCTCTCATTCCTTGTATAATTCAAGGATTATAATAGTATTCTTTTTTTTTTCTTTTTTCTCTTTCTTTTTCTTTTTTCTTTTTCTTTTTTTTTTTCGAGATGGAGTCTTGCTCTGTCACCCAGTCTGGAGTGCAGTGGCACAATCTCGGCTCACTGCACTGCAACCTCCACCTCCCAGGTTCAAGCAATTCTCCCACCTCAGCCTCTCGAGTAGCTGGGATTATAGGCGCATGCCACCATGCCCAGTTAATTTTTGTATTTTTTTAGTAGAGATGGGATTTCACCATATTGGCCAGGCTGGTCTCGAACTCCTGACCTTCTGATCCTCCTTCCTCAGCCTCCTGAAGTGCTGGGATTACAGGTGTGAGCCACCGTGCCAGGCCTACTCTTTTTCTTCTTATTCTACTTTGTTTATTTTTGTTTCAATTTTATTTAGAACTAATTTGACTTGGAGAAAAGTTGCAAAAACAGTAAAAAGAGAGTTCTCCTATACCACTTATCCCACTTCCCCTTATGTTAATATCTTGCCTAACCATAGTATAATAATCGTAAACAGAAAATTAACATTGTTTCAGTAATATTAACTAAACCAAATATTTTATTCAAATTTCACCAATTTTTCACTAATGGCCTTTCTCTGTTTTAAAATTTTGATTTTACTTTTGGAGGCCGAGGCAGGCGGATAGCTTGAACCCAGGAGTTTGAGACCAGCCTGAACAACACAGTGTGACACCGCCTCTATGAAAAGAAAAAAATTAGCCAGGTGTGGTGGTGTGTGTCTGTAGTCCCAGCTACTGGGGACGCTGAGGTAGGAGGATTGCTTAAACCTGGAAAGAGAGCCGTGATCATGCTGTGACCATGCCAGCCACAGCACTCCAGCCTGTATGTCAGAGCAAGACCCTGTCTCAAAAAAAAATAAAAATAAAAATAAATTAGGCCAGGCGTGATGGCTCACGCCTGTAATCCCAGCACTTTGGGAGGCCAAGGTGGGAGGATCACGAGGTCAGGAGTTCAAGACCAACCTGGCCCATACAGTGAAACCCCGTCTCTACTAAAAATACAAAAAAAAAAAAAAAAAAAATTAGCCAGATGTGGTGGCAGGTGCCTATAGTCACAGTTACTTGGGAGGCTGAGGCATGAGAATCACTCGAACCCTGGAGGCAGAGGTTGCAGTGAGCCGAGATCACGCTATTGCACTCCAGCCTGGGCAATACAGCGAGACTCTGTCTCAACAACAACAACAACAACAACAACAACAACAAAAATTAAATTTAAAAAAGATATGGTTTATGTTTGCCATGTCACATATTACCATCAGAAATTGTATTATTGTTCAGTTTCATTTGTTAATTTTCCATTTTCTCACCAGCATGTAATCTCTGTAAAGGTAACAAATTTATTTCTTATCACTAGGCCCTCAATGTTCAGGAGATTGCCTAGCATATAGAAGGTGCTAAATACTTGTTGAAGAAAGGAATGGATAAATGCTCCTAGAAGGCAGGGCTGATATGGCCTGCATGTTGTTTATTCATGCATTTTGAAAAGAAGCACATGCCCATGGAAGAGTTAAAGAGGGAGTGATGCTAGGAAGGATATTTTTTTCCCTTTGTTAGCTGATTACTTCTGTAGTATTATGGGATGCTTTTGTGTGCATCAAATACTTAGCAACTGGTGATGAAGGGTAAGAATGTTCTAGTAGATTCTGGGTGCCTGGAATCTACTAATCAATGGTAGGATGAAATGCAAACTGTAACTCAAATTACAACTTAAAACATCTGCTTAAAAAGCCCCACAAAAACTTGAAGAGATTGCCAGTGCAATGGAAGAAAAGTGGCTTCTGGGAATAAAATGTTGTAATCTGTCTTAACTACTCCTGTAATCAAGTGTAAAATTTGGATATCTGCATGTAAACATGTGTTGATTCACAATGAAAAAAAGAGATTCAACGTTTTAAACCAACCTGATAAAATTTTTTCTATAAAACACCACTTAGACAATTTTTGCTTTGCCTGAATAATGCATACTAGCTATTGTAAGTTATCAATCTTGGGGTTTCACCCCCTCCAACAAGCTCCTCAAAACTCTGATCTCTTATAACATTGCCAAGCTTTTTCAGATGATTCTCTGGCTTAAATTTGATATTTGCTTATTGTGAAGTAGAAAAAGTCATCTGAAATTTGATCATGACTTCTGGGAAATGGAGTCTTTTTCATCTTATTTTCTGTAAGTTAAAGAAAATGGAAAACTTTCTATGTGTAAGTGATACCATTAAATGTGATTTACATTCAGAAAGACAGCTCTTGATGGTATAAACTGCATTGGACTTTGTACAGAAAAGACACAGAGGGACAAAACAATGAGCGCCTCTCCATAAATAAGATATATCAGAGTTATAATGAATAAGTTTACTTTTCTTCACTAGGAAAACATGAATCACTTTATAAATCTCTTTTTTAAATCATATCAAATTTAAGATTTCTTTCTCTTGGGTTAGAAGAAGAATTTTAGCTATTTCCTATGAGAAAAAGGAATTATTTGTTTAACTACTCAGTTAGTTTGCTCAGTCAGGCTTTTGTTATGTAAAGAAGGTTAACCCAAAGGTAAAGTGTGAAGCAACTTGTACTAACTATTGTTTGTGTTAGTCATGATTCTCCAGAGAAACGGAACCAATAGGATCTATGCATATATATGAGGAGATTTCTTTTGAGAATTAACTCATGTGACTACGGAGGCCTAGAAGTCCCACCATCTACCATCTGCAAATTGGAGAACCAGGAGAACCAGCGGTGTAATCCAGCCTGACTTTGGAGGCCTGAGAATGTAGGGAGCCAACTATGTAACTTTTAGTCCGAGGCCAAAGCCCTGAGAACTGGTGGGGCCATTGCTATGAAGTTCCAGAGTCCAGAGACCTGAGAACCTGAAGCCCTGATTTCTGAAGTCAAGAAAAAACAACATCCCAGATCAAGATGAGAGAGAGAGAGAGAGAGAATTTGCCTTTCCTCTGTCTTTTGTTCTATTTGAGTCCTCAACAGATTAGATACTGCTCATTTGCATCGTTAGGGGCAGATCTTCTTTGTCCAGTCTGCTGATTGAAATGCTAATCTCACAAACATCCAGAAATAATGTTGTATTAGCTGTATTTCTTAACCCAGTCAAGTTGACAAAAATCAGCCATCACATGGTTTATTCGAGTATATTGATAGTAATGGATTGAATTCCAATGTGTTGATTCTAATGTATTGTTCCAATGTGTTGATTCACAATGAGAAAAAGAGATTAGTTTTAAAAGGATGTGACAAAAATGCTTTATTAAACATCACATAATTTGATAATTTTTGCTTTGCCTGAAGAATGCATATACGTTATTGTAAGCTATTGAACTCATTATTTCTACCCCCTCCAACAAGCTCCTCAGCCTTTTCTATTCGCCCATGCTTCTAAGCAGGGTGGATGTGATGGATAGGGTGGGTCAAGAGTCAATACAAATTACGGGGTTCAGTGGGTTGGAGGTGGGGATTCAAGCAACTCTTTTAAAATTTTTTAGGTAGGTTGTCCTTGCGAGGGGTTCCCCAGATATTTCTACCAAAAGAAAACCCGTATTTGTTACCCTGTTCTATGGCTCTAATGGCCCCAGCTTTTGGAATCAGCCTTGGTTTTGTCCTTTGTCGTGTCAGTATCTATTTTTGTCTATTCAACTTTCAGAATATCTATCCAGACTCTGATGTCTTCTGCTTCTCTCCTCTCCACTTGCTCCAAGCCTGTACTTCCAAATTTGCCCAGTAAGAAGACTCACTTGAGAAACTTATTGAATACATGAATTGCTGAGCTCCACCTCAAGCCTATTGAATCCAAATTTTTTCAAATGTTGCAAGTCTTATATTTTTTATTTGTCTATTTTTAAAATTGACATTATTTTAAATGAAAAATTATAGTTGGTCACATTTATGGAGTACAATGCAATATTTTGATAAATGTATATAATGTGGAATGATTAAATCAAAGTTTGCAAAGGATCCAAGGTGACCTTTGTCAAGCAAGTATGAGATTTGCAGAAAGCCACTGTCATTTTTCCTACCTGGCTTATTGCAAAAATCTTCTAACCGATCTTCCAACTTCAGCTCTGGTCCGTTTCCTAAACGGCAATCAAAGGGGTCCTAATAAAAAGCTAGGTCATTTCTGTGTAGAATATTATTGAGATTGCATTGAATCCATAGATCACTGACTAGTACATATATTTTAACAATTTTAATTCTTCCAGCCCAAGAACACAGATTATCTTCCATTTATTTATATCCTCTTCAGTTTCTTTCATTAAGGTTTTACAGTTTTCATTGTAGGTTATTTTTCACATCTTTGGTTAAATTTGTTTCTAGGTATCTTTTTTTGGTAGCTGTTGTAAATGGAATTGCTTTCTGTTTCTTTTTCAGAGAGTTTGCTATTGGGATATAGAAATGCTAGAGTTTTGCATGTTGATTTTGTATCCTCCAACTTCACTGATTTTCTTTATTAGTTCTAAATTTTAAAGTAGTGATATTAGAGTTTTCTATGTGTAAGAAAATGTAGTATGCAAACAGGAATAATTTAACTTCTTCCTTTCCAACTTAGATGTCCTTTATTTCTTTCTCTTTCTCTGCCTCGACCTTCCAGTACTATGTTAATAAAAGTGGTGAAAGTGGGCATCCTTGCCTTATTCCGATCTTAGAAAAAAGCTTTCAACTTTTCCCAGTGAAGTATAATGTTAGCTGTGGGTTTGTCACATATGACCTTTATTATGTTGAGGTATATTCCTTCTATACTGAATCTTTTGAGAGTTTTTTTTGTTTGTTTTATCATGAAGGGATGTTGACATTTATCAAATGCTTTTTCTATGTCTACTGAAATGGTATGAGTTTTGTTCTTGATTCTGTTAATGCAATATATCACATTTATTGATTTGTGTGTTGAACCATCCTTGCATCCATGGGATGAGTCCCATTTGCCATAGTGAATGGTCTTTTAATGTGCTGTCAAATTTGGTTTGCTAATATTTTGTCGAGGATTTTTGTACCTATGTTCATTAGGGATATTGGCCTGTAGTTTTCTTTTGTGTTTCTGAGAGAGAGAGAGAGAGAGTGTGTGTGTCTTTGTGTTCTTGTTTGATTTTTGAATTCTAAAATCATTTATACCCACAAAAGACCCTGAATAACCACAGCAATTTTAAGCCAAAAGAACAAAGTTGGTGGCATCACACTACCTGACTTCAACATATATACAAAGGTACAGAAATAAAAACAGCATGGTACTCACATAAAAACAGATACAAATGAAACAGAATAGAGAACACAGAAATAAATCCATACACCAATAGCCAAATGGTTTTTGGCAAAGGTGCCAAGAATGTACATTGGGGAAATAATTAGTCTCTTCAATAAATGGTGCTGAGAAAACTACATATCTTCATGCAGAATGAAACTATGCCTTACTACATACAAACATACACTCAAAATGGACAAAGCCTTCAATGTAAGACCTGAAGTGATAAAACTAGAAGAAAACATATGAGAAATGCTTCATGGCATTGGTTTGAGTAAAGATATTTCAGATAAGACTTTAAAAGCACAAACAATGAAAACAAAAATAGACAATGGATTCCATCAAACTAAAAAGCTTTCTGCACAACAAAAAATGATAACAATAATCAACAAAGTGAAGAGACAATGTTCAGAATGGAAGAAAATATTTGCAAACTCTGCATCTGACAAAGGGTTGATATCCAGAATATAGAAGGAACTCAACTAACTCCATAGCAGAAAAAGCCAAATAATCCAGTTTAAAATTAGGCAAAAGTCCTAAGGAGATATTTTTACTAACAACCAACAAGTATATGAAAAAAATACTGAAGATGACCAATCATCAGGAAATACAAATTAAAACCACCGTGAGATAACACTTCATCCTAATTAAGATGGCTGTTACCAAAATGACAAAGAATAACAAATGCTGGGAGGGATGTGGGGAAAGGGGAGCACTTATACACTGTAGGTTGGAATGAAAATTAGGAAAGCTGTTATGGAAAAGAGTATGGAGGTTCCTTAAAAAAATTAAAAATAGAACTACTAAATGATCCAGCAATGTCACTACTGAGTATATATCTAAAGGAAATAAAATCAGTGTGTGAAAGAGATTTCTTCACTCCCATGTTTATTCCAGCACTTTTCCCAATAGCCAAAATATGGGATCAAGCTAAGTATTCATCAATGGATGAATGGGTTAAAAAATGTGGTATCTATATTCAGTGGAATACTATTTAGGACTTTATGTTTACTTTTTATTCTTTTTATAAATGTGTGTGTTTGTTTCTTTGTCACAGGGTCTCACTCTGTAGCCCAGGCTGGAGTGCAGTGGCACTATCTCGGCTCACTGCAGCCTCGAGCTCCCAGACTCAATAGGTCCTCCCACTTCTCAGCCGCCCAAGTAGCTGGGACCAGAAGTGAATGTCACCATGCCTGGTTAACTTTTGTATTTTGTAGAGATGGGGTCACACTACGTTGCTCAGGCTGGTCTCGAACTCCTGGGCTGAAGTGATCCACCCTCTTCAGCCCCCTAAAGTGCTGGGATTATTAGGCATGAGCCACCACACTGAGCCGGAAAATGCCAGCCATTAGGAAGAATAAAATGCTATTATTTGTGGCAGCATGGGTGAGCCTAGAGGACATTATGTGAAGTGAAATCAGTCAGGCACAGGAAGACAAATACCAACTGTTCTCACTCATGTGGATGCAAAAGCAATTGATCTCATAGAAGTAGACAGTAGAACAGTGGTTACCAGAGGATGGGGAAGTGTTGTGAGCAAGCCCCCCAAAGTCTGGCCATAAACTGGCCCCAAAACTGGCCATAAACCAAATCTCTGCAGCACTGTAACATGTTCATAATCTCCTTAACGCCTGTGCTGGAAAACAATTAGCATGAGCGATCTGTGTCTTTAGGGTGTGTTCCTACTGCAGTTAATTCGGCCCATCCCTTCGTTCTCCATAAGGGATACCTTTAGTTAATTTAATGTCTGTAGAAACAATGCTAATGACTGGTTTGCTGTTAATAAATATGTGGGTAAATCTCTGTTTGAGGCTCTCAGCTCTGAAGGCTGTGAGACCCCTGATTCACCATTTCACTCCTCTATATTTCTGTGTGTGCCTTTAATTCCTCTAGCGCTGCTGGGTTAGGGTCTCCCCGACCGAGCATGTCTTGGCAGGGAAGGGAGAGAGAAGGGGGTGAAAGGGACAGATTAGTTAAGGGGTACAAAGTTACAGTTAGAAAGAAGAAGTTCTGGTGTTCCATTGCACAGTAGGGTGACTATGGTTAACAGTATTATATTTCATATTTCACAACAGCTAGAAGAGGGGGTTTTGAGTGTTTTCACCACAATGAAGTAATAAATGTATGGGGTGATGAACATGCTAAATACTCTCATTTGATCATTATGCAATGTATACATTTATTGAAACATTACATTGTACCAGGTAAGTATGTACAATTATTATGTGTCAGTTAAGAAAAATAAATTAAGAGGCTGGGCACAGTGGCTGACATCTGTAATCCCAGCACTTTGGGAGGTCAGGGCTGGATCACCTGAGGTCAGGAGTTTGAGACCAGCCTGAGAAACACTGTGAAACCTCATCTCTACAAAAACATGAAAACTAGCTGGGTGTGGTGGTGCACTCCCGTAATCCCAGCTACTTGGGAGACTGAGGCACAAGAATCGCTTGAACCCAGGAGGTGGGGGTTGCAGTGAGCCAAGATCATACCATTGCACTCCAGCCTGGGCAATCAAGCAAGACTCTGTCTCAAAATTAATTAATTAATTAATTAAGAAAATGTTAGATTAGATCACTTCTCAGCATTATGGTTTCTTATTTCACTAAGAATAAAAATCAAATGCTCCTTAGAGTGACCACCAAAGCCAACTCCCAATTTCTCAAAACTATTCTCTTGTTATCCTCTTTCTTGCATACTCTAATGCAAGTGTCCCCAAATTCTTCCACAAATTCCACCTCAGGGCCTTAAAAGTTTCTGTTTCCTCTGCTTAAAATGAAATTCTTTAGATAGCTGCCTGACTTGCACCTGTACTTACTTCCAGATTGGGCTTAACTCTCACCTCATCAGAGATGCCTGTCTAAGTAACATAGCATTGCCTCACCTGGTCTCCATCCTATGCATAATTTATTTTTCTTCATAGAATCTAAGTAGCTGGCGAAGATGGGCATGGTGGCTCACATCTGTAATCCCAGCACTTTGGGAGGCCTAGGCCAGCGAATACCTGAGGTTGAGAGTTTGAGACCAGCCTGACCAACATGGAGAAACCTTGTCACTAGTGAAAACACAAAATTAGCCTGGCGTGGGGGCAGGTGCCTGTAATCCCAGCTACTCGGGAGGCTGAGGCAGGAGAATCACTTGAACCTGGGAAGTGGAGGTTGCGATGAACCAAGATCACACCATTGCACTCCAGCCTGGGCGACAAAAATGAGATTCTGTCTTAAATAAATAAATAAGTAGCTGGCATATTATTATCTTTGATATTGATGTTGTTATCTTCTGTCTCCCCTAATAGAATGTAAGCTCCATAATGGCAGGAACTATGTTTTTAATTGTATTGCCAGCATATAGAATGGTTCTTTAATTCTAGTTAGCTTTCAGTAGGTTTTTCCAATTATCAAATGACAAGGAAGATGAATGCATGAATGAGAGATGTGAAATAGGTTCAAGCTCATTGGTTCATTAAATGTAAGTAATTCAGAGATCACAGTAGATAGGAGAGAAGCAATAGGTGACAGAAAGTCATGGCATATTTCTGGTCGGATTCTCTTTTTATGATCAAACAGAACAGAGTTATCAAGGAAATAATACATGTGAGAACTTGCTTAGTTCCTGATATGGTTTGGCTGTGTCCCCACCCAAATCTCATCTTGAATTATAACTTCCACAATTCCCACCTGTTGTGGGAGGAACCTGGTGGGAGGTGATTGAATTATGGGGGCAGGTATTTCCTGTGCTGTTTTCTTGATAGTGAATGAGTCTCACGAGATCTGATGGTTTTAAAAACGGGAGTTTCCCTATACAAGCTCCCTCTTTGCCAGCCACCACCCATGTGAGACTTGACTTGCTCCTCCGTGCCTTCCACCATGATTGTGAGGCCTCTCCAGCCATGTGGAACTGTAAGTCCATTAAACCTCTTTTTCTTCCCAATCTCGGGTATGTCTTTACTAGCAGTGTGAAAACGGACTAATACACTTCCCCAAAGGAGAAACTTCCTTGTTGGAAAAGTTTCAGCTCAGGTTTAAAGTTCGGAAGTTTCAAATGTGAAGTTCCACTGATTCTGAGTATCTTCCCTTAACTGATCTTACTGGATGAGAACACTAAGAGCATAATACATGTCCATTTAGTCTGCTCCACTGAACTACCTCTATTCAACTAATTTGAAGGACACTGTGTTAGTTTCCTGGAGCCGCCATAACAAATACCACAGACTGAGTGGTTTTAACAACAGACATTTGTTTTCTCACAATTCTGGAGGCTAGAAGTCTGAGATGAAGGTGTCAGCCAGGTTGATTTTTTTCCTGAGGCCTCTCTTTTGGGCTTGTAAACAGCCGACTTCGTCTGTCTTCGCAGAAGACATGATCCTTTCTCTGTGTATGTTTAGGTCTTTATCTCCTGTTTCCGTAAGTATGCCAGTCGTCTTGGATTAGAGTCACATTCTGAGGCACAAAGGGTTAGGAATTCAATATGGAAATTTAGGGAGAGCACAATTAAACCAATACAGACACTTTACCTTGCAACTGTATAAAGATAAAAGAGTCTTCTTGAAAAGAATTGAGCTCACATTATGGGAGGAATTGTATGCAAACTTACATGTGGTTACAACTATATATCTATTTAGACTCATTCACATACATCCATATGTAGGTATATATAGTAATGCCTAATATCTGAGAATAATTAGCACAGTTTTTGTAATAAGGTACCAGTATCAAATTTCCTTATTTACAAACTTGCAGACTTACTCCTCTTTCTTTTGTCCCTATCCTGTTTCTCTATTTGTATTTTAATATAATATTGTTCACATCAAATTAGTGATATGCAAATGTTAATTTCTGTTAACAGAGTTATGATGACAGATACATTGAATTTTAAAATCTGAGGTTTAACTATATAGCGTTTCTGAAATTTACTCTTTTTTCAATACTAGAAAACAAATGAAGCTCTTAATGAGGACTATGTAAAGATTGTACAATGATTCTCAAAATGTGTTCCATGGAGCCTTGGGCAAGGAAGGAGGAGCAAAAAATATAATTTTTTCCAAGTCCTAGCAGGAGGTTTTTGAGGCCAACGCTATTTTTCTAACACCGAGACAGTATTTGTCTCTGATTCTGTTGACATTTTCACTGGTGTTGCAAAAGCAATGGAGAGTTAAGCTACTGATGCTGAAACCTCAATACCAATAATTTACAATTTAAAAAGAAGGGAAGGAAGGCAAGAAGGAAAGAAGGAAGGAAAAAAGAAGGAAGTAGTTTTATTAACAAATGTCCTTGATAAAGCTGTAATAATCATTGACTTTATTACATCTCAAATTTTGATTACCTTTCCCCCCAATAGTCTGTGTGATGAAATGGGAAATTCACATTAAGTACTTCTGCCACATTCCAAATCATGATGGTTGTCTCATGAAGAAGCATGTGCATGATTGTTTGGGCCGTGAGCTGGAGTAGACACTTTTTTTGTTCACAGAACACAATTTTTGCTTGAAAGAACAGCTGAGAGATAAACTATGGATATTCAGATTTGAGTATTTAAGTGACATTTTCTTGAAAAGGATCGAGTGAGCCTTTCACTTCAAGGGAAACAATGAACAATATCTGATGCTAATGTTAAAAATTCAGATTTTCAACCAAAATTAGAATTTCTAAAAACCATGTCTGTTACTACAAGCTTCACACTTTCCTGGTATTTAAAGACTTAGCTGATACAATCAGATATTAATGACTGTTAATATGATTGTTAATCACTGTTAATATTTGCTAATCATTGTTAATATCATTGTTAATATTAATCATTGTTAATATTTGTTAAACATTAATATCACTGTTAATATTTGTTAATCATTGTTAATATCACCTCTGATCTTACCAGCTAAGTCTTTAAATACCAGGAAAATGTCAAGCTTGAATTTTTGATATTGAATTATAAAATATGTTAATACTTTAACAGTCTGTATAACTCAATGAACCAACATTTTCTAAATGACCAATGTATGATGTTACAAATTGTGGATGACTAAAAGATCCATTCAAAGTCGTGGATAGATCAAGGGATTTTAATGTAACTGAGAGTGAACGGTTATTATTATTGTTTTAGATTCCATATTGCAACTAACCTTTAGGAAATTATCACTAGAGTTTCGATGAGGTATCAAGGTAAGTATCACAATTATCTGAGAAAGTTAAGTTTTTCAACTACATAGCTGTGTGTGGATGGATTTTCTTTATATACGTCGACCAAAACAATATATCATGGCAGATGGAATGCCCAAGCTGGTATGAGAATCCAGCCTTCTCTGTTCTGCCAGACATTAAAGGAATTTTCAAAATTACAAAGCAATGCCTCTCTTCTCACTAAATTATTTTTTGAATAATAGCTATTTTTCATAAAATGTTATTTATATTAGCATATAATCGGTTTGTTGTTATTGGAAGATGAGTAAACATATTTTGAAATTCTCAGTGTTAATTTTTAATGTGGCAAATACTGAAAAATTTAACCCATGTAAACAGAATCTCTTTGGGACTCCCAGTGATCTTTCAAGGTGTAAAATACCCTCTGGAGACAAACACTGAGTTGGTCACTTTGGCATCCCTCTCTCATCCATACCTCAGACTTTGGTATCAGTCTTAGTGTCTGTTTACAGAGTGCGCTCAGAGTGTCTGTCTGCTAAAAACAAATTTAACGGTTTGCTGGTGTCCTCGTTCAACTATCTTAATCACCTATGCTATTTTTACTATTTCTGGTGTTATATTTAGTACCTCATTGGTCCTACACGTTTACCATTGTTCAACTATCCACTGTGCATTATGCTAAGTGCTGAGAATATAAATAAGAAAGACAGGTACTGTTAATAAGATCTTTATTTCTGATGGGGGAGATGGATACTCGCCTAACAGTCAATGTATGTGTGATTTGTGCCACTAGAAATGGCACAGGATGCTAGGGACCCGGAGGAGTGGAATCCACCCCAGATCATGGGAGTAAGAGAAAGCTTTCCAAAAGCAGCAGTGCCAGTGAAGAGTCTTTAAGGGCATTTAGCAGTTGCAAATGGCTGTTCATTCATACATCTGCCCTTTGAGGCTGGCTGTCAACTGAGAACTTAGCTGGCTTTGTTGCCTAGGACACCTTTATGTGGCCTCTCCATGTGGTCTGGGCTTCTTCACAACAGGGTGGCTGAGTCCTAATAGTAAATATCCTGAGAGAGAGAGTCAGGCAGAAGCTGTCTGTCATTTTATGACTTTGCCTTAGATGTTTTGCATCATTACTTCACCAACTTCTGTTCTTTGAAGCTGTCACAAAGGCTCTTTGGTTCCAAGAGTAGGGAAAATACAGCTTTACTGCTTTCTGGTGGGAAGATTCTGGCCTGGAAGAATTGCTGTGGAATTTTCTGAAAAGACAGTCTGCTCTCTGGCCACACAATTCACACCTTTTCACCTGCAAGATAGACTCCTATCTTCTTCAAGGCTCCCCATATCTCATTCTATTATGGCATTATGCTCAAATTCATGGCCCAGGATCCCACATTCCAAATCAGGTCCAAGTGCATTAGATCCAAGTCCATGTGGCTCCTTGCAGTTCATTGACTACAAATCCTTTAATACAGTTTTTGTCAAGGTGAGAGGCTGTGAACAATGAAGACAAGTTATCTGCTCCCCACACACTCAGCATACAATGATGGGATGTGGGCTAGGCATAGGATAACTGCTATAGTCACTCCAGTTCAAAAAGGAAGAAACTGGAAGACACTTTCATCCCTAGTCCATAGTGATTCTGAAATCCGTCTGGACACAGTTATGACTTCCTTGGTTAGGGTTTAGTCCTCTATCCTAGAAATGATACTCCATGGCTCTTGGATCTGACCTCCGAGTATTCTTTCCTTTTTTTTTTGTTTGTTTGAGATGGAGTTTCACTCTTGTTGCCCAGGCTGGAGTGCAATGGTGCGGTCTTTGCTCACTGCAGCCTCTGCCTCCCGGGTTCGAGGGATTCTCCTGCCTCAGTCTCCCAGGTAGATGGGATGACAGACACCTGCCACCATGCCTGGCTAATTTTTTGCATTATTTTTATAGAGATGGGGTTTTGCCATGTTGGCCAGGCTAATCTCAAACTCCTGGCCTCAAGTGATCCACCAGCCTCAGCCTCCCAAAGTGCTGGGAATACAGGCATGAGCCACCACACCCGGCCATCTTTCCTTTTCAATGAGAATTGCCCTGTGTTTGCAGTTGTGTGGTAGTATTCTCAGCCTGTTTCCTGTCAATAGAATTCAGAGGCCCAAAACCCTCTTTTAATTTTGTAATGTCTCCGGTCCTTTTAGTCCAAAATATGCTGAGGCAAAAAAGAAAAGCACAAACTAGTGTGGGTGGAATGAAGGGTGAATAGTAGAAGATGATGATATGGGAGAAAGAGGCTGTGGCAAGTTCATGCGCTGAACCAGAGATCCTGAAATGTATCCAATGAGTGCAATGCAGAAATGTCCATTTCTGCTACTTACTCTCTTTTGCTAAACTTTCCTAAAAGTATTCTTTTTTTTTTTTTTTTTTTTTGAGACAGAGTCTCACTCTGTCACCAGGCTGGAATGCAGTGGCATCATCTCAGCTCACTGCAACCTCCGCCTCCTGGGTTCAAGCAATTCTCCTTCCTCCCAAGTAGCTGGGACTACAGGCACATTCTGCCACGCCTGGCTATTTTTTTCCCCCCGTATTTTAGTAGAGACAGGGTTTCACCATATTGCCCAGGCTGGTCTCAAACTCCTGAGCTCATGCAATCCACCTGCCTCAGCCTCCCAAAGTGCTAGGATTACAGGCGTGAGCCACCACGCCCGGCCTAAAAGTATTCTTACTGCTTTAAAATATCTGTTGCTAAAGTTGGGGGAAGAATGTTTGTCATTTACAATAGTTTCAAAATTCATCTTAGTTGAATTTTGACTGTAAGATGCTCTTACATGTGTGCTCTCAGTATTCCCAAATTGTTTTGTGGTCACAAAAATTTTCCAGTTAACTGCTTTATGCCCATTACATGCATATTTCACTTCAGAGATTGATGCTTAATTTTAAAAGGAAGCCCTCTTTAGAAAAAGACATAAATAGTGTTTTCAAATAAGATAATCTCTATTTTATTATATGAGTGCTTTTGAATACTAATTGTGAAGTAGTGCTGGAAGAGAGGTGCAATTCTGGAAGCCTAGTACAGCTTCAACGAATGTCCTACATTTTCTGAAGAAGTACACATTTTGGTTACTAGGCTATGTAATAAAAGAAATAAGGTAAATATGACTTCAGGTTCCTGAAAAATACATACGGCATTTTTTGAATACTCTCAATTTTCATAGAGCTATAGCTTTCAGCTGGCAAATATTTATGACTATGTTATTGTGGGTATTTTTTAAAACAACTTGATTCACAAAGTCAGTTTTTCAAAATGTCTTTTTTGCCTAAAATGTCTTAGACTACAGTTTATTCAGATTCATAAGATGTCATTACCTTTAAGAGTCCTGCTGCTAATAGCTATCCAACATTTTTTAGTCAAAATGTGAGTAAAAGAGAAAGCTGAAAACCTCCAAATATTTTTATTCCTCAAATTAATTGTTCCATAAAAAGGCTCTAGGATATGAATAATGCATTACAGTGCTGCCACAGATAACTTCACATATGGTACACAGTGATGTGAATAAAGAAGAGATAAAATAGGAGATGAAAGAACTGCATTAGAGAAAAGTGAGTGAACTGACACAAGCATTTTCATTCAATTTGGTTTGCTCAATGTTTTTATTGAGTATATGCTCATTTGCTGAGGTCTGTGATGGAAAGATAACTGAGTAGGATTTGGTCCTTGCTCTTTGGGAGCTAATGAACATTTGTGAGGATGTGGGGTGGGCTTTATTATTCCATATAATTAATACAATAATCATGTATACCATGAAATAACAACCTAAAGGATAATTCCTACTAAGGACTCAGGAAGTCGCCAGAGAAGATACAGTGTTTGAGCTTGATGGCAAATAAGGTGTCCAATTTGGGAGGTCAGCCTCTAAAAATGAAAGAGAGAATAAGAAAAGGCAGGAGGATAGGAAATATGGGGTGTCTTCTGGAAATGTTGAATAGCTTATCTAGTGAAAATTGGAGAAATAGTGAGGAGTGAATTAGAGGTAGATTGTAACTAGATCCCACAAGATCTTGAAAGTCAAACAAACAAAATTATTAGCCAGGCATGGTGGCTCACACTTGTAATCCTAGCACTTTGGGAAGCCAAGGCAGGCAGATCACCTGAGACCAGGAGTTCGAAACCAGCCTGACCAACATGAAGAAACCCTATCTTTACTAAAAATATAAAATTAGCCAGGCGTGGTGGCGCATGCCTGTAATCCCAGCTACTTGAGAGGTTGAGGCAGGAGAATCGCTTGAACCCAGGAGGTGGAGGTTGCAGCGAGCTGAGATCGCACCATTGCACTCCAGCCTGGGCAACGAAAGTGAAACTCCATCTCAAAAAAAAAAAAAAAAAAAACAAGAAAAAAAAAATCTTTGTTTTTCTGTATGATCTGGGATGTTACTGAAGATTTTGGGGAAGTTATGTTGCATGACTAGATTGAGATTTTAAGAATACACATGATGCCTCAGTGAGTGATGATTTGGAATTGACAACATAGAGTTAAGTTTTCTATAATCAGAGATATATAACAATTAATTGAAAATACAGCTATAGTCAAAATATATATATAAAAAAAGTAAATTCTATGCTCAGGATTGTCTTTCTAAACAATGTGAAGGAAAGAAAATAAATACGTGGCCAAGTGCTGTGGCTCATGCCTGTAATCCCAGCACTTTGGGAGGCCAAGACGGATCACTTGAGGTCAGGAGTTTGACTCAGCCTGGCCAATATGGTGAAACCCTGTCTCTACTAAAAATACAAAAATTAGCTGGGCATGGTGGCACATGCCTGTCATCCCAGCTACTTGGGAGGCTGAGGGAGGAGAATTGCTTGAACCTGGGAGGTGGAGGTTGTAGTGAGCTAAGACTGCACCACTGAACTCCAGCCTGGGTGACAGAGCAAGACTCTGTCGAAAAAGAAAAAGAGAGAAAAAGAAAATAAATATAAAAAGTGATTATATTTAACTATGGATCACAGGAAATTTCTATGTAACAAAAAAATTCCTTCAAGCACACATAAAACAAAAAAAGTTAAAGGGCCACTGTTCACAATATTTAAGGCTAATAAGATAAACAGAGGATTCCTACTTTTACTATCAGTGTAGGAGGCAGCATAGTGTATGGTTAAGAGGATGGCTTTTGATGCCAAGCGAGCCCTTGGATCTCTTAAGTGCTCTGTGCCTCAGTTTTCTTATCTATAAAATGGGGATGATGTGTGCTCATGGCACTGTTGTGAGATTTAAAGTGAGTAAATGTATGTAAAGTGCTTACATTTTTATTGTTGTTTTATTAACAATGACTATTGCTTATATTGGATGTCTGTGGATAAGTGATATGGTTTGGATCTGTGTCTTCATGAAATCTCATGTGAAACTGTAGTCTTCAATTTTGGAAGTGGGGCCTGATGGGAAGTGGTTGGATCATGGGGGTGGATTTTTCATGAATGGTTTCGCAACATCCCCCTGTTGCTGTTCTCATGATAGTGAGTTCTCGTGAGATCTGGTTGCTTAAAAGCATGCAGCACCGCCTGCCTTGCTCTCTCTTGCTCTTTGTCCTTCCATGTAAGACATATCTGCTCCCCCTCCACCTTCCACCATGATTGTAAATTTTGTGAGGCCTCCTCAGAAGTGAAGCAGGTGCCAGCGTCTTGCTTCCTTGTACAGTCTGCAGAAATGTGTGTCAATTAAACTTCTTTTCTTTATAAACTATCCAGTCTCAGGTATTTCTTTACAGCAGTGCAAGAATTGACTAATACAATAAGACAGCTAGTTATTTAGTTCATAAGTCTGTCAATCAAGAAGAACCATATCTAGAATCTTGATGTTGTGCATCGGTGTACATTACTTTGTGAACTTGTGGACCATGATTATTTTTGTTTTGTTGGAAATACTAGTAAGTAATTAAGGTCAAGATATTCACTGAAATTGCAAAGTGGAAAATAATAAGCCTAATCAATTCACATGAAGAAAAATGCAAGTGGTAATTGAACATATTATAAAATACTCAATTTTACTATTAATCACAGAGGTAAAAATAAAAATAGCATTGAGTTACCACATCATAAAAAGTGATGCTTATATTTAGCTAGAATTGAAGAGCCTAAAACTTGGTTTAGCTGTAAATCCCAATGCTGGTGGTGATGGAAATATACAACCTATCCAGAAAGTAATTTGAAAATGCCTATTAGAAAACCTTAGAACCCTAATAATCTTTATAATATTAAATATTACATAACTGTAAAAACTTAGGAGAAAACTCATTTAATATTACTAAAAAATAAGACTCAATTTGGGAAAAATAGTATATACAATTAAGATTCAATTATTGTAAAGAATAATATTATGTGCCCAGGAAAAGCATAGAAAGATTTATAGTGGTTATTATTGTGGGTTGAAAGGTTATGTTTGTTTCTTTCCTTTTCTCTCCATAACTATCTATTTCTTCTTCCTATTGCATATTTTACATAAGCAATGTACACTTTTTGAAGGCTTTTGCTATGGTTTAGACCATGAAGGTGAGGGCTAAATAGTCAATATTTTAGACTTTGTGTGTCATATAGTCCCTGTTACAACTACCCGACTTTGACTTTGTAATGTGAAAGCAGCCACAAACAGTCCAATATAACTTTGTTTCAAAGAGAAGCAGTGGACTAAATTTGGCCTACAGGCCAGAGATTGCCAGTTCTTGGACTTGACTTGAGATAATGGGGACTTGATTGTGAAAATGACACTTAGCATAAAAAGCTGAGAATAGATATCAGAGACATCACCAGGGTAGAATTTACAGGTCTTGAGGAAGGTCTCTTGACCATGATGGAGTTGACCATGACTTTTAAGTTTCAATTTTAGATATCAGCACTGAAGGATATTGAGTGATGCATATCAACCAATATAGAGAACTCAAAAGAGAGAGATCCAATTTGTGGAGAACATGATGGATTCAATTTGTGATGAGCTGAATTTTCGGGAAGGCATTTGTCCACGTGGGCCTGAAGTTCAGGAATGAAGTGAGAAATAAAGCTGGGGATTAAGATGTATAGTGCATCAATGATTACTTGATAATCAAAGTCATAGGAACTGATGAGATATTGGAATTGAAAAAAAAATCAGTGATGCACACAGATGGAAACCTATGTTCCATCTCTGATTATGCCATAAAACATGTTGGATAATTTGGATCCTTCACCACAGTCTACCTATCTTCTTCCTTCTGCTAAGGAAGTGGGAAAGATAGCTTTGGGGACAGAGACAGTATCCCCAAAAGTTCATGGCCAGCTTCCTCTTGAACTCCATCAGCAGAGAATGCAAAAGGACTCTCTGGGAAGTTGGAACGTTAACTTGTTACTCCAGCAAAGCAAATAGCTACATCCAGAACAGACATCCAAGTTGCCTAGTTTTAGGATTTTGTCCTAGGGAGCCAACTGCCATGGTCGGAGTGCTTGTGTTCCCCCAAAACTAATATGTTAAAATCCTAACCCCCAAGGTGATGGTATTAGAAAGTGGGAACTTTGGGAGGTGGTTAGGTCATGAGGGTGGAGACTTTATAAATGAGATTAGTGCCTTTATAAAATAGACCCCAGAGAGCCCTTTTACACCTTTCACCATGTGAGGACAGAGCAACAAGTCACTCTCTGTGAACCAGAAAGTCAGCCCTCACCAGCCACTAAATCTGCCAGCCTACAGAACTGTGGGAAATCAGTATCTGTTTTTCACAAGCCACCTAGTTTTTGGTATTTTCTTATACGAGCTGAAATGGACTAATACACCAGCCAACTTCTGAATGATAGGAGCAGACAGAGGCTATTTTAATTTGAAAAAAAAAATTGTTATATTTTTCCCAGTTAAAAAGTTAATTAAAGGCAGTGGGTTTTTTTGTTTTCTTCCATGAAAAATATATAGGATTTAGGTATCCTATTGAGCCTCAGGAAATTGAATAGGAATGGATATTCTATTTGGCAGTACAGAGGTTAGAAAAAAAGAGAAAAGAAAAGAAAAACCTGCGTGGAATTTAGGCATTTTTTTTTTGTAGCTGCCTTCTCAATAACAATAAGTGATTAATATGATCAGTATTATTCAGAGATGTAGTCATATAAACAAATATTTTGATACTGAGTTTAAATGTTTCCATAGAAAAATTATCCTGATAGTTTGGCCTCTGTTTGGAAAAAAAAAAAAAAAAAAAAAAAGGAAATGGGAAAGAGATCTAGGGCAAATTTTTAATAATATGGATTTTTCCCCCTTTCACATAGTGTGAAAGTTACAGCGGTTGCCAGCGGCACTAAAACAGTCAGACCACTTTCAGAAATTCAGTCACCTCTTAAACACTTAGAGACTGCACGGAGTGAAAACCCGTTTTCAGAAGAGTTTCCAAGGAAGTAGAAAGTTTCCACACCCTACATCTTGTACTAAAAGAAATGGAAACAGGGGTCTGTCTGCCAAAAAGTCTGAATTGTTGTGTCACAGACTGTTGAACATTATAATCAGTAATAAAAATGCGAACATGCTTGATGCTACGTTAAAATACACTTTGAAAAGCTTAGCCTAATAATATTTTTTTGATTTATTTTATTGTTATTATTATTTTTGCAATGCTTACAGTGTTTCCACATTTCAAATAGCACCAAGAAAAGCAAGACGGGGGAAAATAAATAAACTTTAAATAGAGAGATTTAGAAGAAGTATACTGAAAAACTTCTTTTTTTCCTCAAAAATTACTTGGAAAAATCCTGGGATTGTCAATCTGATGAGCCAAAGGCTAGTAGTAGAAATGTTTTTCTGATTGTGAACACAATACATGCTCATATAAAAATTGAAATGATTCAGAAAAGTATAGGAACAAAGTAAAAATCAGTCCCAGATTTCTCAAAAATAATCACTGTTAATGTTTCCAGACAGAATTTTGGACATCTGTCCACACATATATGTATATTAATGCATAGTTCAATATAATGTTGTGTAGACATAATTTTATATAAATGGGTGCACACTTTGGGCTTTGGTTACATAGCTTTTTTTCATTCAACAATATCTGGTTAACATTTTCCCAAGTCAATTAATGTAAATCTATTCAATTCTTATTCTTTTATTCACTATTCTGTGGCATAGGTAATATACAAACTATGTAGTTGATCTGTTGGTCATTTAGATTGTTTCTAATTCTTTGCTATTTTTGAATAGTACTATCACAGACATCCTTGTATGTGTAGTTCAATTATTTTATTAGGATAAATTCCTTGAGGCAGAATTCATTCATTTATTTGTTCATTGAATCAATATGCATTTATACAGAAAGACAGGTATTAGCTTAAGCGCTGGGGATTTTGAGGGGTAGAAAGACAAAACCTTTTCCTTGTGGAGCTTACATTTTTGGAAGCAAGGAACATCATAAATAAGCACAACAAACAATAATCAACAGATTGTAAGTGTTATGGCAATAATAACATAAGGTGATTGTTTTAAAAGTAATTGGTAGCTCACTTTAGAAGGAGTGGACAGAAAAACTTCAGTAAGGAGGGACTATTTGAGCTGAGACCCAAATGTTAAAATGCATACTCGTGTATAAAAATGGAAGGCAGAGCACTACAAGTAGAGAGAAAAACAAGAGCAAAGACCTTGAAATAGGAAAGATCTTGGCCTGTTCAAGGGACAGGAAGAAAGCCAGGATGCCTGGCATCCTCTATGTCAGGACGTGGGGAGAGCGGCAGGGGATTAAGGTTGAGATGCATGTCAGGGCCGGGTCATGTGAAGCACTGTATGTACTGTAAGGTGTTAGGGTTAACATCCTACTGCATTGGGAAGCCAACGGAGAGTTTTATATTGGGGTTGTGGGTTTAAACAGATTGTCCCAGCTGCTCTGTGGGTTTTGGGGAGGTTTGGGGGCAAGAGAGAGAACAGGGAAATGAATCGGAGTATATTTCAGTAATCCAAGGGAAGTTGGACCAAGGAATTTTGTGAAGTGGGGTTATAGATTAGGAACACTTTTCTTAATATGTAATATGCTTATGTCATACTAAACTTGAAGTGCCTCTTATTCACATGTATGGATATGCATCAGGCCGCTGGATATCTGAATTCGGAACTTAAGGAAATGATAAACAATTAGAGAAATAAGTTATCAGCAGAAGATTACAGAACCTCCTCTCTGCTGAGAGCTGCACAGACGGTGGGATGACCAGCTGCAGAGAGGAGCTACCCTCTCTGCTGGGAGTGAACACTTGTTGGGACAACCTGCCTGCAGAGCACAGCTACTCTTTCTGCTAGGAGCTGAACACTCGACAAGACACCCTGGCTATGGAGAGGAGCTGCCCCCTTCAGGAGACTGAGCTGTTCTATTGCTCAATGAAGCTCCTCTTTGTCTGGCTCACCCTTCACTTTTCTACATACCTCGTTCTTCCTGGTTTCAGGACAAAAAGTTGGGGCCTGCTGAATGGTGAGGCTAAAAGGGCTATAACACAAACAGGGCTGAAACATGCCCCTTGCTTGTCACATTGTGGGTAAAGAGAAGGAAAGAAGAGCTGCAGCCTTTCAGGGAGTCCAGACGTGGGAGCTCTCTGAGCCAGGGCTGTGACTCCCTCTTTGGGGCCCCGTGGTTCCTGGCATCTCCAAGTTTTCGGGTGCCACTGCATTCCCCGGTGCCAGCCAGGGAAGTGGCTTGGTGTCCTCCTGGTCCAGCCACAGCCTCGCAGAGAGTCAGTGCCATGACAGCACCTGGAGCTGCCTGCCCTATGGTAGCTGGCAGGCAGTTGGTGGGTCTGACTGCACAGTGGCCAGACCCCACACTCACTCATGCACCCCTTGCCACTCCATGCCTGACTTGCATCTCCCTTGAAGTTATGGGATTGGCAGCATGAGCTGAGCATAGCCTGCCAGGCTGAATGGGCAGAATGAGCCCAGCAGGCCCAAGCAAAACTTAGGCAAAGGCACCACTGGCCACAGGTTTCCAGTCAGAAAAGTGACACCCCAAAGATCTGTAAAACTAGGGTGATGAGAAATGTGAGGCACATCTTTGTATGGAGTCTTAGAGGAGGGTTATGAATATTTTAAGGTGGAAAGTGTAGGGAGCCTGAAGGTCAGTGGCCCACAGTTCTCAGAGATGAACAGAGACTTCCTTTGAGATACTGGACTTGGAAGGCATTTCTCAGTAGTGTGCTGTTGGAGAAGTATTCTCGCTAGAGAACCAGGAAGAATGAAGTGTACACCCATAAAAATGGAGATCCACATGATTAATAAACATATAAAGTGCACATTATAATAATAGCCAATTTACTACAAATAAAATGAGATGTATTTTCTCTAGGAGATGAATACATATTAGAAATTGTTCTACTGTGTTGGTGAGGGTGGGAAAAACATGTACACTCTTTCACGGTTGTGGCCAGATAAATTAGTACAGCCTTTTGGCAGGGCTAGCTCATGAATATGCAATCTTATTTTGAACATGTATCCTTTCAGCCCAGAAATCCCTTCATGTGGGTTAGTGAGAGTACTTCTTCTCTAGCAGTTGCTACTATGCTATTTCAGGTGTTATCTACCCTGTGTATATAATCCTGTCATTCTTAGCATTACTACTCAGAGAGCTCTCTCCATCTTCAGAATGAATCTTATGTTTGTAGACTGTGCACTGGGTTTGGGTCACAAAGGTGTTATTTTTGAATCTTTATTGTTCTACTTATTAACTGTGTGTCTGTGTGTTCTATTTTCACTACAATGTTTTTAGATGGAAGTCAGGATCATAATTCTCCTCTGACCCAACTGAGCACTAAATGAATTGGTGTGTGTGAAATTGCCTGGTGTGATGGGACATACAGTTGTCAGTCATGAATGTGAGGAAATGAAAGCAAGCCTTCAAGAAAGCATGTTTTAGTTGAGACTTTCCCCATTGATTCTAATATGAGATGTAACATAAAATCTCCTGCACAGATTTCTTAGTTTTTCTTTGCCATTTTTTATTCAAATTCAGGTCTACTTGCTCTAATTCAGATCTCCTGACCTGTAGACCATTGTCTGTGTGGCCTGCTGTTCCCATGCCCCTGGAAAATAAGGGGACTCTACTGATTTTCTCAATACTTGGGACTGTTCCTTAACATTTGTTTTAAATTTTATTTGGAAAAGAGATTATGACTCATAATTATGAGTAGAATAAATTATAAGCATAATAATTATGAGACAAATATGAGATTATGAATATAATATCATTCAAACTTATTTAAGCCATTTATCCCCTTTTGGGGGGACTAGAATGGCATTTTGTATTTTCCATAGATTGTTTCAACAATATTAACCATTCTACATGTAATTTTAAGATGTGGCCTTGTGTAACCACACCAGACCAATCTGGTTCAACTTTTACGTCATAAAGTAGTGAGATGTTTTTCAGTTGCCATGTGCCCGCACGTTGCAGGTCACATAACCTGAGTATGCGCAGACGAACCAAGAGTGCATCCCTGGGTGGAATGTAAGTGTTCAGATTGTGTGGGGACTGAATTACAAAATAGATGCCATATAGCAGAATCCAGGATCCAGTCAAATTGAGCCTGTTGTCACCCCATGGGAGGATCCAGTCAGATCATGCCTCCTGGCATCATCTCATTGTGAAATCCAATCAAATCACATCTCATTAGCCTATGCTTATAAAACCTGACCCAGCCCCCAGCTCAGAGAGACACATTTGAGCATTTGCTCCTGTGCCCTTACCAGTTTACTGGTGCTTTGGTGTTTGGTTTTCCAATGAGTGCAGACAAAAGAACCCAGTTTGATTCAGTAACTTGCCATCCTCCTATGAAAAGGTAGCATCTAACTCTCTTCCTCATGAATTTAGGCTGGCTTTATGTCTTATTTATAACCAATAAACTATACAACACTCGGAAGAATCACTCAGCTGAGTCCTACTCCTGACTTCTTGACCCCAAGGACACAATAAATAATAAAACTGTGTGGGCAACGTCTTGATCCAAAGGATACAATAAATAAAACTGAGCAGTTTGATATGTAGCAACAGTAACTGGAGTAGTAACCATTGATAGAAATAGATGTGTGGACTTTTTCCAGAATAAACTAGAATGGATATAGAAGAAGAGAGGGGGCAATGGTAGGCTTGTTCCCTGGAGAGTTAATGGCATAAATAGTGTAGAAGGAAGCACCATTGGCACCAGACTAGGAAGCGAAAGAAGCAGGGCCCGAGAACTGGGTAATGGAGTGAATGAAACATGAGATGTTAAAGATATAGAAATCTCAATTCATCTTAAGGCTGCATGCAGAGGCAGTAAAGAAGTAAAAATGTTGGAGAATCTGAAGAGTCAGGACATTATAGTGAGAGAGGGAGTAAAATCCTGGAAATTAAAATTTCAGAAGTAAAGAAATTGGGGATAATGATTACACGTATAGTATGGTCTTGAATAATAGAGGTGAATGCCGTGAACGGAGAGGAGATCAAAGTAATTTTCAAGTAGAGTTTTAATGGACTGGGGTATTAGTCAACTCTTGTGGTGGTGGCAGACAACCTCAATGTCTCAGGGGCTTGTAAAAAGAAGACATCCTCTTTCGTTAATGTCAGGATGAGGTTGGTTACGGCTTGGCTCTGCTGGGCTCAGGTCCGTGTGCAAACCCATTAAGCAGCCAGTGTTTGGTATATGCTGTTCTGATGGTCAGGACAAAAGGAAAGAGACAGAATCAAACAATAAAGCCGTACCTTCAGGTTCAGCCCATATGAATAGTATACCTCCTATTCATTTAAATTCCAATGGTCAAAGAAAGTTACAGACCTACCCCAAAGCCAATGGGGCAAAAGAAGCATATTTTGCTTCTATGGAAACATGGTGAACAAATAATGTATAGTATAGATACTGAGGTTGTTATAAATGTTATGGTTTCCTAACGTGAAGAGGAAGATTGTAAGCCCATTGCCAAAGCTTAAAAAGACAATCTTTGTAATAGAAATATATAGCTTATTCATCATAAAATTGCCAAAAAGATCACGTTAGTATTAAAAATGAGCTAGGCAATGACCACCCTTTGGAATTTGTGTGCTTTGCATTCTCTAAAGCTATATCCTACAACTATAAACCAATTAAGTGGTTAAGCAAAACAAAGTACACGCAGCAAACTACACATGTATCTACAAAAATTCACTACATTTACTCTTTTCCTTTATTGGCAATCTCTTTTTTTGAAGGCATCATAATCTCACTACCTTTTTCTGCTGATAAAAGTGCAGGAGTGAAATGCATGGAATGGGCTGGAAAATCTTCATGTCTACAATCAAAAGCTTGGCTAACTTCTTGCATTTCTTTTTGCATTTAATTAGATGCTAAAGATATAGAGATATTATATTTGAGGAAACTCCAACTATTTGCATGACTCAAGCACTAATTAAAACAAGGGGTTGGACATGGTGGCTCACGCCTATAATTCTCGCACTTTGGGAGGCCACGGTGGAAGAATCATTTGAACTCGAGGGAAGTAGAGGTTACAGTGATCTGTGACCGTGTCACTACACTTTAGCCTTGGCAACAAAGAGAGAGCCCATCTCAAAAAAACAAAAAACAAAATACGCAAGAATTTTATTTCAAGGAGGAGCAGCAGGGAAGACTTAGTTCCGCTTTTGATATGTTTTGGGAGGAAGTACACATGACAATTCCTTGGTAAGATTATCTTCAGAACTTTTTAACTCCAGCTTGTTACAAATAAGGGAGAGGTGAAAACTTGTGCCCATTCTTACGTACAGCTTTTTCTAAGAATCTCCTGTACTCTATAAATCTATTGCAATCACAAGAAAGAGAAGATTATTTGATATATCATGCTCAATAATAACAAAATAGCTAACATTTACTGATCTGAGTTCCAGGCATTTTCATTGTACATAGATTTTATTGATTGAATCATCATAATAACTACTCTATTAAGTATTATCAAATCCATTTTATAATTGAGTAACCAAAGTATGAAAGTTTCACTACAAGTTACACAAGTTGCCCAAGGTTACATATATAATCATTAGTGGTGACTGGATTCAAATCCAGGTAGTGTGACTTGAAAACCTGAATTAACCAATACAATATACCCATGGTTCTCAAATTGTGTACTGAGACACTCTTGGATAACTTAGCAAACTCCTGGAGTTACTTTGGGGTATTTTCATTTTTCTGGAGACACACAGCAACATCTATTAGACACTATAGATTACTATATCTAAATCATTTGAACCTGACTTAATACATGGGATTGTTATTTCTTTTGGCCTATGGTTGCCTCGAAAAAGCTTCCGAGATACTGAAGGGCGATATAACCTAAGAATATTTGGTAACCTCTGCAGTATTCTGTCTTCAGATAGCAACTTAGGCTTGTAGTAGGATTCCAGGCATCTCTATCACTGGCCACCAGCATCTTTTACAACTAAATCATTGGCATCACTGTTTGTTTTGTTTTGTTTTTAAATTAGAATTGTTAGCACTTTTTATTTTAATCCTTACTATTAACATTATTATTTTGAGCCCCATTATTATCATATTTAGAAATAACTTTGGGTAAAAAAATTATAAGGAGAGCAACCTGCTTTGTTTTTGCTCACTCTGGGTTCCTAAAAATTGAATCTAATAGGAAGGGTCCTCCTGATGCAGCTATTCATGGGTAAGAAATCTTAGCGTGGTATTTTAACTCAGGACTTTATATCAAGGTGAAAAAGAATGCATTGACATTCACTAATAGTATAGTCCGTAATTGAAACTATACATAGTTTAATATGTGAGTTTATACTTGAGAAATATTCTTAACTTTCTCGAGAAAATTTTGGTATTAAAATTGTTTCCTATTGTGAATCTTCAGTTTTTCCTTCCTAGAAATTTGGTGATAATTCTTAACTATTAACATTACAGATACAGTTCAGGCCAGAACTGAAACTTTCTTATAGATTTTTGGAATCTGTTATGATAGTCCACTTATTCTAATACAATTACACATTTCTTGCTTCAGGACACTTATTAGCCACGAAAGCATTTGTAATCTTTGCTTATGTACCTGCTTAAGGTTTATATTGAATATATTAACCATGTTCCTGGGAAGCCATTGTTTAAATCTAGTATTTTCTGCTAATTTCTGGCCACCTTTTCTCCTTGTTATGGAGAATGACTGGACAGAGCTCTATTTTTCTGCTTCTCTAACAGAATCACTCTGGGCTTTTCTCTTCTATGCAGTATTAATGATTATCTGGCCAAGGCCATGAGAGTCATGTTTAAAAACCTTTAAGATAAATCTCTCTGCTTAGCATCTGTCAATCAAATAGATTACCCATTCTTCAGGAACATGGCTTAACGTGTCTAAAGCCATTCAACATGAATCCTTACCTCAACCTCCACTGAGTAATAGTAGCCTGGGTATTTTGGCCCAATAATCTATCTATAATTTGGCGGCCTTGTTGACATACAGCAGGGTTATAAACTGAATGTTTCACCCTCAAATTCTTATGTGAAAGACCTAACCCTTAATGAAATGGTATTTGGAGATGGGGTCTTTGAAAGGTAATCAGGGTTAGGTAAGGTAAAAAATGTGGGGCCCTCATGATAGGATTAATGTCCTTATGAGAAGAGACATTAGAGAGCTTGCTTCCTCTCCTTTTCACCATTATATGAAGACACAGCGAAAAGGCGGCTGTCTGCAAGCCAGGAAGAGAGCCCTCACCGGAACCCAACCATGGTAGCATCTTGATCTCATTCTTTTAGCTTCCAGAACTTTGAGAAAATGAATGTTTGTTGTTTATGCTGCACAGTCCCTGGTATTTTGTTATGGTGACCCAAGCTAACTAGTATATCTAGGTATTCATTATTTGGGTTGCTTTTTTTATTGATGATCAGTATTCTAATGTCTTGTCAACTAATTTTGTCATATAATAACATAGACTGATAACCTATATGCACTATGAATTAAATAAAACAAGATCTAAACATTCTTGACTAAAGCATCAAGCATCATTGTTTTTGCCTAAAATGAACAGATTCTCCAATTTTCTTCTTATTGGGCTGAAGACATGTAGCCATCAATTATTATCTTTAGAGAAAATTTACAAAAATGTAGTCAAGCAATGTAGACATCTACTGCTCAGAAAACAGACCACTCTTGCTGGCATAGCACATAACTCAGCTATGAGTGAAGCTGTAGCCAGTCTGTGACTGCTTGGGTAATGTCCAGACATTGCTTTAAATGTTAGAACATGTCTCAGTAGCATTATGTTTTGTAATAACAAGAAGTGTAAACAAATACAATCACATTAAGCCTAAAATGCAGAATGTACTGGCACAATAGATGATTCAGTATGTAATTCTGAAATAAATATAATTTTAGTAATTTGGGGGAATGCCTCTCTGTATGAGTGAGATTTCTTCCTTTTTTTTTTTTTTTTTTTTTTGCTTTGTTAAAAACTTTTCTGAAAGATTAGTTTGTTTACAGCTGTTTTGGTGACCATCAATTGAAAATTGAAGGAAAACCTTAACATGCCAATAATCCTGTATTTTTGTGTGTACAAAGTGGAAAAATAAGCACTGTATTGTATTTCATTCTCCATTGTATCTGTGAGTTGAGACAGATTTAGCATACAAATATTCATATAATTTCCACTATATTGTAGTATTGCATGCTACTGAGACCTTATCTATGAGAGCTTTCTCATTGCATTCAAAAAAAATTTATTAAAATATGAAAGCTTATTTTTAACCATGTAAAAGATACCTATTAACTAATTTCAAATTTCCTGGTTATTGTTACCATTTTGATAGATCTTTCTGATTTTGACCCTCATCTATTTTCTTTACTTCATGTCTTTAAGGTTTCTTTCTAGGGCTGTGTCTCAAAATCTGTCTCAGATATAAGAGGGCTCCCCAGTGCTGGTCCAGTGACTGAGGTGAGAAAAGATATGTAAGAATATACTCTGGAATTTTAAAAAGTATTAGGCTGGGTGTCTACGCTCAAGAAATTTTGATCTTGTAAGGTCTGAGATGTGATCCAGGAATCCATTATTTTTCAACTCCCAATTTCATCTTGAAAGATGAAACCACTTTCACAGCCAAGAGTAGGAACCACTGAAATGGAGGAGTATTAGTTGGCACCTTTCTTGTCTGTGATGACCTAGTCTTGAGGTTACTATTGTAGAGTGCTTGCCCTGTGAAACAAAGTCGAATTCATGTGATGATTAATCTTATGTGTCAATTCGAGTGGGCCATGAGATGCTCAGAGTAAACATTCTTTCTGGGTGTATCTGTGAGGGTGTTTCCACATCAGATAAGCATTCCAATTGGTGGATGCAGTAAAGTAGATTGCCCTCCCCAGTGGGGCGGGGGCATCATCTAATCCATTGAGAAAGAAGAAATAAAACAGAAGGTAGAGGAAGAAGGAATTTGCTGGCTTTTTTTTTTTTTTCTTGGCTCACTGTTTGAGCAGAGACATCTGATCTCATCTTCTCCTGCCTTCAGACTGGGGTTTACATCCTCATCTTCCCTTGTTCCTAGGCTTTTGGAGTCAGACTGAATTACTTCACTGACTTTCCTAGGTCTTGAGCTTGCATATGGTAGATCATGGAACTTCTTATCCTGCATAAGACAGTGAGCCAATTCCCATAATAAATCTTATGTATATATGCACATATTCACACTATTTGTTCTATGCATGTAATATATATTATAATCTTCATTATATATAAAATATTTATATCATATTTATTTAATATTTGTATCATATTTATTTTACATTATAAAATAAAATAGGGTCTATAGCATGTATCCTCTCTATCTTGTTTCTCCAGAGAACTCTGACTAATACAATTCATCAAAAAAGTAGGTAGTTTCGAATATATCATCTCTTGGCCTGAGGTTCTAAACTTGTATAATAAGAACTTTGAACAACCTCTAAAAATTGATGTGATTGATTGTTATGCAAACAGACTTCTTTTAGTTCTCCATTATGTCTTCATGGGCAGTTTTAGTCTTTGCTATTTTCTAAGATTACTCTGGTTATCATGATAATACAATTTCTTTATCAATGTTGAAATTACATTATCTACTATCTAGTTAGAGATTTATTTCTCTTTAGCTGGAACTATGTAGGACTCTTTGAAATATTTACCTTTTCTCTGAGGCCACTCCTCTTCCTTAAGCCTACTGATTGGGTATATAATTGACTCAGGCAAATTCATCATTGTTATTAAAACAATGATACTATTATGGTCTACTGATTCTAGGCTGATTATCTTACCTTCATATTAGAAATCAAATGTATAGAGATTAGAAAGCCATGAAGTTATGTAGACAAGATAAATAAATCTTCTCTTTTTTTTTTTTTCATTTAGACTGCAATGAGAAAGAATTGGTAGTTATTATGAGAGTGCATAGGAAGGGTACTAAAATCAATCTGCAGGACTAAAAACAAATTTGTGGAGGTGACGTCTATGCATCATCTTAAACAACGAGCAAGAAGTAGCCAGACACAGGTGATTGGAAAGATGTTTTAGGCAGAAGAGATAGCATGAGCAAAGTCATGGAGATTAGGAGTTAAGGTGTGTTTCCTGAGGCTGAAAATACTTGGATTTGCTTGAACATGAGATATGATCTGGGAGAAAATGAGTTTTGATTGCTTGTGAGTTTAGAATTAGACAGTGAAGTACAATCAAGTACAGATGGCTCCTTCTAAAGGCAGCACCAGCCCAGGTAAAACAAAAGTACAGATTTGGGATCAAAAGCTGTGTCTGACTCCAAACTTCAGTTTTTGTCACTATACCTTACATGATATCATATAATGTATAATAATTTGACAGCATCGCTACCACTTGGTTGCCAGACAAGATGCATATGATGTGAGCGTGAGGGTAAGAGTGAGTTATCATTTTACTCTACTGAGACAGGAATAATACAGGGTGATTGCAGGAGAATAGAAAATTTCAGGCAGCAGTTTTACATGAGTAGCAAAAGAAAGCTGGTGAAATCGCTGTGTAAGTTAGGTAATAGCTGATAAACCCCTAAAAAACCAGAGTGTGGGCCAAGCTGGCTAAGACCAAATGGTCCCTACATGGTGCTAGATTTGACCTAGGTTTTACCTAGGACCTCATTATCTGCTCATTAACATTCTCAGTTACACACCCACCGGCACCAGGACAGTTCTGGTAACACACACATCTAGTGTAAAAATGGGTGGCACCATACTTCCAAGAAATCTTTACCTTTTTCCAGAAATCGTCATAAATATTCCACTCCTTGGTTAAACAAACCCATAAAGATAGAAACCTCAAGCCTCATTGCACAACCCACTCTCTTGAGTGCACCCACACCCCTCTTTATTTCTTGTGTACTTTTCATTTTGCAATACATCTCCATACTTTCACTATTTTCTGACTCATCCTTGAATTCCTTCTCACGATGGTGTGAAGAGCCTTGAAACCAGCTGGGGTTGAGGTCCCACTGGTATTTGAGCACCCACCTTAGCCCACTGTTATCACTACCATTCTTCTTTAATAAATCTATAAGTGCCTGATTATGTGTTAGAAGCTGACGGAGGTAAGATAATTGCATTCTCCAAAGGCTTCTCTTGAATAGATGTGCTTGTGAAGGAGATTGATTGTAAGTTCCTGGAGGTCACTGATACCTTATTTATACTTCTACGTCTCCAGGGCTAGTGCAGTGGGCCCATTTAGAAAAAAGTATTCCAGAGTTCCCAAAAGTGAAATTTGAATTTGCCGTGCACTTAGTACTATGCTGAATCCTTGTGAATGAAGTCATGTGTAGGCATTGTATTAGGTATTGTAAGTAATCTAGAGATGATTTAAAGTATACAGGAGAGTGCACATAGGGTATACGTAAATAATATGCCATTTTATATACTAGACTTCAGCATCCTTGGATTTTGACATCTACAGGCATCCTGTAATCAATCCCCCAATTGCTAGTGAGGGATGTCTTGCATATAATAATGACTTAATTAATCTTATTTGGATGAATGTAATGGATGGGATAAAACAGCTAAATATAAGGAACTAATGCCATATAAGCTACTCCTAAATGTAAAATCATCACAAGAGTGTATAAAGTTATATATAAGATTAAAATATAGAAAAAAAGTCACTTTAATAAGACATCTCACTTTGCTTCCTGACAGGCACATTGTATCTGGCGAGAGAGGGGAGGAGGAGGAGAAAGAGAAACAGACAGAGGAGAGAGACAAAACCAAAATTAGTTGCTCTTGATATTAATTTTTCAGTTGATTTAATATTAGAAGCCACAAACATCTACAAGTGAAATGTTATAATTTAAGAATCAGACCTCTCATCAGAACGATCAAAACAGTGGCTCCACGAAGCAGAAGTATTATACTAGTTCAGGAGAATGTAATTGCAGACAAACAAAGAGCCTCTATGAGTTCCAATGATTGCTGTGAGTTCTTTTATAACAACTCAAAAACATATATGCTGTTGGATAATATTCCTTGGTCACGAAAGCACGGCATTTAATTTGCTTTTTTTCTCAGAAACCTGCTTACTTCACCCCATTCTTTATTTTTATTGGATTCTTTTGGAGAACACAAGTTACAAGAGGCATTTGTAAGCAGGAAGGTGATTAATAATATAAACCAACTGAAATGATGATGTATTACCATTCGTGCTGATGTGGAGAGACCAAAAATATAAAATCTCAACAGTTTTCCCTGATTGCACTAGAAAATTAAAACCAAACTCTGGATATGTGGAAATGGTTTGATTAGAGACAGGTGAAAGCATTAGATTACTCTAGAATCCTCTGTGGTTTTAAGGTTGGGTCTCTGATAGCCTGTGCATGTTCAGACCAAACACATTTCAAAATGCTGCAGGGGCCAAGTCTGTGCTTCATCATAGCAGAGACATGGTTTCAGACTTTGGGAATGAAGAGGTATAAGGTCATGCAATGAACTCTCCAACTGCAAAGATGCTAATTTGATTATGAATTCCTGACAATTCCATGGATTCACTTCATTTTGCCCAGCCATAAGACAGAAGCAATTAAAATGATTAGTCTTTAATTATGTTTTAGTCATCTCTTTTACTGTCTTTAGAGGATGTGATTTTCATTTAAATTGTTAGCTGACTTTCATTCTGTACCATTTTCCTTCGTTTTCATAATGATTGGAAAATACTTCAACATATGCTATACTTCAAAATTTTATTTAGTTGCATGGATTTTTAGGTATCAGCTACTGACTCTGCAATATCTCGTTTTCATCATAATCAAATGTAAATTGTATTTCATTTTATTGTGACAAGAACACTTAACATGAGATCTTACTCCTTTAATAATTTAAGTGTACAATGTATTATTATGGACTCTAGGTACAATGTACAGCAGATCTCTAGAGCCTGTACATCTTGCTTGACTAAAACTTCCTACCCATTGATTAATAATTCCCCATTTCCTCCTCCCTTCAGCACCTGGCAACCACCATTTCTCTCTTTGATTCTATCAATATGACTATTTTAGGTACCTCATAGAAATGAAATCATGCAGTACGCATCTTTATATGGATGGCCTGTGTCACAAAAGTTCAACCATGTTGTCTTTGCAGAATTGTCTTCTTTTCTCTAAGGCTGCATCATATTGCATTGTATGTATATACCACATTTCTTTATCTGCCTTTCATCTGTCAAGACATTTAGGGGTCAGGCACAGTGGCTCACACCTGCAATCCCAGCACTTTGGGAGGCCGAGGTGTGTGGATCACGAGGTCAGGAGATCGAGACCATCCTGGCTAACATGGTGAAACCCCGTCTCTACTAAAAATACAAAAACAAAATTAGCCGGGCGTGGTGGCAGGCACCTGTAGTCCCAGCTACTCGGGAGGCTGAGGCGGGAGAATGATGGCGTGAACCTGGGAGGTGGACCTTGCAGTGAGCTGAGATCGCACTATTACGCTTCAGCCTGGGTGACAGAGCGAGACTCTGTCTCAAAACAAAAACAAAAACAAAAACAAAAACAAAACCATTTAGGTCATTTCCAATGTTGACTACTGTGAGTAGTGATCAATAAACATAGAAGTGCCAATATTTCTTCTACATTGTAATTTCAATTATTTTTGATAAATATCCAGAACTGGGATTGCTGAATTATATAGTAGTGCTATTTTTGTTTTAAGAGGGGAACCTCTACACTGTTTTCCACAGCAGCGGCACCATTTTGTAATCCCACCAATTTTTCTACATCCTCATCAACACTGGTTGTCTTTTGTTTTACTGATAATAGCCATCCTGACAGGTGTGCGATGATATCTCATTGTGCTTTCTATTTGCATTTTTCATATATTTGTTGGCCATTAATATGTCTTCTCTAGAGAACTATCTATTCAAGCCCTTAGCTCCTCAAAAAATTCTGGTTATTACGTTTCTTTTTTCTATTGAATTGTAGAAGTTATAAATATGACATTTTGGAGACTCATCGCACCATGAGATGTATGGTTTGCAAATATTTTCTCCCATTATGTAGGTTGTCTTTTCACTCTGTTGATGGTTTCCTTTGCTGAAATGTAAATTTGAAATATTTAGAAGGCAGATGAACTTTGGTGCTTTAGTTGTGCTATAGAGGAAAGACTTGGGGCCTTTGAAAGTCAAGTAAAATGTCCGTGCAGATAGGCAGAAGGGGAAATAGAGTTTGCAAATGATGTGCACTGAGGTGTCAGAATTTCCTTGGGCTTTCCTGTGAAATGTTTGATTACTATTTTTCTTGGATACTCCTGATTTTTCCATAATCATCCACCTGTTTCTATGGTTAGCTACATAAAAATAATAGGTGACCTTTCCCATTTTAGCCAAAATTGTCTTGATATTCAGGGAACTGATGTGTCCCCAACTGATTTCAATCCAAATAACCAATTTTCATTGGAATAACATTATTTAGACAATGCTCATTTTAACACTTCATAGAAGAAAGATGGTAAGAAATGTTCTGAAAGGGAAATCATAGAAATGTCTTTGAAATTTGGTGTTGACACAGACACACACACACACACACACACACACACACACACACACACACAAGGAAAATCTAACCGTTATATATGATTAAATTTTCTCCTGCTGATTCTATCCGTGTGTGACCTGAGACGTTATTTGAGACCTTAGCAATCTTCAAGGTTTTATCTTTGGTGTCCTGGTAATCCACTTATTTAAACTCAACTGATGTTCAAAAAGTGCATGAACTCCCTGAAAGAAAAAAACCTCATTTTTCATTCCCCACCCTCCTGCCTTCCTTGATTTGTTTACACTCTTGTGATTACTGTCATTTGATTGTCCAGCTATTTCTCACTGATAACTATCCCTGTTGCAATGATTATGAAGAGAACAGAGAAGTGAACACAATGTTCTCAGTTCTGTCTACATTCAGAACTATAATCTTGCGGCTGCCTTTGGAGACTATAGTAGAAGAATAAGATGCACTTTCTTCTAAGTTTGGCAGAGAGCTAATGTTTGGATGGGAAAAAATGTTCAATTTTTTTTTTTTTTTGATACATGGTTTCACTCTCATCGTCTAGGCTGGAGTGCAGTGGTGTGATGTTTCTCATTGCAACCTCTGCCTCCTATGCTCAAGAGATCCTCCCACCTCAGCCTCCAGAGTAGCTGGGACCACAGGTGCGTGCCACCACACCTGGCCAATTTTTGTATTTTTTGTAGAGATGGGGTTTTGCCATGTTGTCCAGGCTGGTCTTGAACTCCTGGGCTCAAGCAGTCCACCCATCTCAGCCTCCAAAAGTGCTGGGATTACAGTGTGAGCCATGGCGCCTGACCTTATGTTCCATTTTAACTGAGATCCACATTTTACATATTTTTGCTCATATAAAGTCAGTTGGAGAATGGGTAGTTGATGAGTGCAGACAAAAAATCACTTTCAATTGCTGTTTTATCTTGTTAATCAAACGCAATCACTATAAAAATTAACAAATATTAAGCACATATCATCCATCCATTGCTCCAGTGGAAACTGGGAAATATACTTGAGTAAAATAGAGGTGACTTATGTGTTTATTGACTATTTACACAAAATTATCATAATTATCTGTGAGTTTGGTGATTAAAATAAAGTATTTTTAAAGTATGATTGATTTCACAGCTGTAGAGCTGGCTTTGTCTGTGGTTTTGATGTGGCATTTCTAGAACATAGCCTGTAATCTTATATTTTGATATCGTTTCTCACTTTCACTTCTGAGTCTCAGTTAACTATTTACTAATATTTATAAGAAGACAGGTTGACATGAAACAATAAAGGATGGATGTGATGTGTCCTACTAGGAAAACTGTCCTCGGATATATCCTGAATCTTTTTCATGCCTTGAACTGACATAAAAGTCTTTATTTAAGGGAACTTTTTACAATATTTAAAACATATCTACTGCTCACTCATTCACAGAAACGCCCGAGGTCTTGATTTAATTAAGGCCGATTGGCATCAGGCTTCTGAAGTACAAAATTTGTTATCCTGCCTGTGATATTTCCTTCACATATTATTTGTGAAGTCATTGTCTCCAAGAAGTATCTTCTTTTAAGATCCTCAGTCTGCCTTCTCATCTGGTTCCCATAGATAAATGTTACATAATATACATGGACAGTGTGTATTTATATTTACATTTACCCACAGTGCTCAACCCGTGTCTTAGGCACTTGTTCGAAGGAATGATGCCTGGCTGGGCGCGATAGCTCATGCCTGTAATCCCAAGGTGTGGGATTTTGGGAGGCCAAGGCGGGCAGATCACAAGGTCAGGAGATCAAGACCATCCTGGCGAACACGGTGAAACCCCGTCTCTACTGAAAATACAAAAAATTAGCCGGGCATGGCAGTGTGTGCCTGTAGTCCCAGCTACTCGGGAGGCTGAGGTAGGAGGATGGCGTGAACCCAGGAGGCAGAGCTTGCAGTGAGCCGAGATTGCGCCACTGCACTCCAGCCTGGGCGACAGAGCGAGACTGTCTCAAAATTTAAAAAAACAAACAAACAAACCAAAAACGGAATGATGCCTCAACTCAAAGACACCCAGGTCAAAAACACATTTGTGGCATGTTTTTAATCATTTCCAAATGTACATATTCAGAGTAGGATAAAGGAGTGGAGAAGAGTCATGCATAAGAACTTCTTATCTTTTTCTTTTTGGAGACTCATGCCTAAAGATGTTTCCATAAAAATGTGGGCATGCCTCCAGGAACTAGTGAAATAATTTTGCACTTTCTTTTCTTTCCTTGAGATGAAAAAGAGAACAGTAGGCTGACCCCAGTGTGTCTTGACTCCAGATATCTTACCAAGTGAGTGAACTCTATTGACTTGGGAGGATCCTGCAATTCTAGAGGTGGGATATGATATGGACTTCCTCAAGTTTCTTTTGAAATTACTGTATACCAAAACAACTTTTTAAGAAGCTAGCTTAGTGCACTCAGAACTTTCATTTTCTAGTACATTTGAAAATATTTTCATATTTTTCTTTTTCTTATTTACACGTAACAATTTAAATCCAACATTTTTATAGTAGCTGCCTTCTGTAAGTACCCCCATTCAGTTTCTACCACGTGTCAATCTCCTTGTGAAACTGCTTAGAGATGGCAAATAGTTAAGGCAGTAAAATCATTTGCATGTCTTTCTACATGCAGTAGAACGATGCTCTTCAAATCTCTGTAAATGCAATTTAGTACATGAATTTTTAAGGTGGAAAAATTCAATTTTTTCTTAAAATGGTGATTTTCCTGATTCTACTGAAAGGATAGCCCATTTTAAGTCTTCAGATCTCACAGGCAATCAAGGTCGCTGGGCACTTTAACAAAAAATAACTAATACTATTAAAAGTGTCACTTTAAGTTCACAAGAATTTTCTTACACAGGGATATTTAAGGAATTCTGAAACAATGTTAGCAGATTTGGGTAAGTTGGTAAAGTCATTTTCTATTATTTATTTTAAAGTGGTTCAAAAACTGGACTGTTTTGTAGCCCTGAAGCATCCCTTAACCGCGAACACCAAAATAGCCACATGGCTCCTTTTTATCGGCTGCTACTTAACACCAAGCTCTGAATCATTTGTGGGGATCTGAACTTTCCCTGGGAGTCCACCAGCATCTAATTTCTGTATATGGATAAATTAAAAAGGATAATTTGATTCAGTTTTAATTTCATCTCCATTTTCTTATTTTCCACATTTCCTAAACTTCAGCAATCAAAATACCACACTTCTGAATCTATTTATGTTTTGTTTCCATTTTTTTTCAATGGCTGGGTGTGCATTTTCCCTTAAAGAGACTTTCACAACATTTTTTCTATGCCCAGGAATTGATGCCTTCTTCTGGTAACAGGCTGCACACTCTGTGCCACAGCTGCCGCTCCAAACAGCAAAGGCTGAGTGGTCTGGCTCACCATCATGGGACTGTCAGTCCATTTTCTGCCCTCTCCTAACCTTTGAACACATGTAGAAAGGAAAATCAGTACATGATTTTTTTCTCTGACTCATTTGCTAATTAACTTCCTGTTCTTCATGCATTGCAAGCAACCAAGGACACAGAGAAATCTCGCTGCTACCAAGTAAACAGTTATTTCACAGAAAATATTGATGTCTATCAACTCATTCTATCCCCAACCCTGTTTTCTTCTCCTGTAAGATAGTCTATGAAACCACTTATAGTAACTAGAACATGCATGTAGAAGTAATTGACATTATTGAATATCTATGGTCTTCTTGGGTGACTTTTTTTGGTGAATAATTTATATTATGTGTTGAGTGAACTTCTTTATTTTTCGGTTTATATGACCAAATGTCACTCTTGGAAATCCTAAACACTTCACTTATTCATTCCTACCTTTTTGGTTTGATATCGCTGAGTCCTGTGGTGACTTACCTCTATTGACCATAAAATTATTTTATATAAATGTTTTATTTTTCTTAAGGAATTGCAAGGACTCTGTTTTATTATTTAGCATCCTCATTCTCTGCCTAGTGGTACTGGTAATAACAGCTAACATGTATTGAGAAGCCTTGATGGAGCAAGCCTCTAATCTTTGTGTCAGTGGTCACATTTAATCTTTGTAGGAACTCTGATGGGACAACATTATTGTCCTCATTTCTCTGATGAGAAAATGGAGGCTTAGGGAACTTTTCTGAGGTTATGTAGATAGCCAGTTATAGAATGAGTATGGGATTTGAGAAGAATGGACTACAGTGCCTATAATACTGCCCAAAGTAGACTCCTGGACACACACTGTACAAACCTAACTTCAGATTCTTTCATTTCTTTCCCCTTCATACTTCTCATTCATCTGCAGAGTTTGTGAAGAGAAGGGTGGGTACAGAGCCTGTTTGGGTGTGCTTTGATGCACTGAGTCAGGACTCAGAAAGGTTGAAATTCTATTGGCTTCTGAGTTTTCTGATGGGAACCTCAACTCCTAGAAAACTATAGCAAACCACAGCCTTGTGAATGCCATTACATAAAACTCTAGTGATGACAGTGGCAGGCCATCTGGAGCAGCCACTGCCATCATGCCAGTTGCAGCAGGGAGGTGCGGACCGGCTGCACAGTCTATAGAGCCAGTGGTAGCTGGAAACAAGCAAAGCCCTGCCCCTTCTGAGTTGGGGCAGAAGCTCCCCAGGTGCTGCTTCAGCTGCCCAAGCCACAGCTGCAGACCCGGGCATCTCTGTGCTCTTGGGACCCTAGAGCAGGCAGGAGGCCCACCCTCCCAGGTGCAGCTGCAGCCACCCAAGTCATGGCTGCAGACCCAGGCCTTCACCTCCATGGAGCAGTCAGGGTCCCACTCCAGCCACCCACCGCCCCACTCCTGCACAGCAGCACCTGCCCAAACCGTGACTGTGAACCCAGGTATCTTTGCACTCTTAGGGGCCTGGGAAAGCTCCCCTTTACTCGCAGGCTCGGAAGTGTCTGATCCCACTGCCTGGCTTTTCCTGCTGTTGGCCCCAACTCCAATTTTGAAGCAAAGTCAAGGTTGTATTTGGGCACTGTTGCCGCCTGGCTGGGTGTGCACACACTTGAGGCAGTGCTGACACACCAGCTCCCTGCCACCTCGGCCCAACAGTGCCAACTTTGGGCACCAATGGGCATGGGAGGAAGCTTAGGGGGTGCTGAGAGCAGCTTGGTGCTGGCCTTCAGGCACCCCTTGGCACCTACAGCCTGGGTACCAAGAACAGCAGCAGGAGGCCAACAGGTTTCTGGGTGGAAGGGGGTGGGTCCCTGGTGAGGCCTCACCTTCAGGCCAGGGAGGGCCACAAGACTGGGGGCTGGGTTGCCAGTCCTGCAGACTGGAGTAGGAGCTTGTGGTACGTTTTCTGGCCCTGCCTATGGCCGCTCATGGACCAACTGGCATGCACTTCCTCCCATCTGAGACCCATAAAAGCTCCAGGCTCAGCCAGAGCTGAGCACACATTGGGATGATCAGCTGCAGAGAGGAGGTACACATTTCAGGGCCTCCTCTCTGCTAAGAGTTGCAGAGATGTCAGGCCGACAAGCTGCAGAGAGGACCTACCCTCTCCAGGGCCTCATCTCTGCTGAGAGCTGCAGAGATGACAGGATGACCTGCCTGCAGAGAGGAGCTTCCTACTTCAGGGTCTCTTCTCTGCTAGGAGCTGAACACTTACTTGTTGGGACACCCTGGCTACAGAAAGGAGCTACTCACTGCAGGTCTCCACTGAGCTTTTCTATCACTTAACAAGGTCCTCTTCACCTTGATCACCCTCCACTTCTCTGCATACCTCATTCTTCTGGGTCACAGGACAAGAACTCAGAACCCATTGAATGGTGAGACTAAAGGAGCTAAACACAAACAGGGTTGAAACATGTCCCTTGCTTACCACATTGTGGGTAAAGAGAAAGAAAGAAGATCTGTGGCCCTTTGGGAAGCCCAGACCTGGGAACTCCCCAGAGCTGTGACTCCCTCTTTGGAGTCCTGTGGTTCCTGGCATCTCCAAGCTTTTGGGTACCACCACGTTCCCTGGTGCTAGCTGTGGAAGCTGTTTGCAGTGTGTCTGATCCAGCCACAGCCTCACAGAGAGCTGGCACCCATGCCAGTACCTGGAGCTGCCCACCCCACTGCAGCACCTGGCATGTCTGATTATGCAGTGGCCAGAGTCCATGTTCACTCACACACCCCTCGCCGCTGTATGGTTGACTCGTCCTTGGCAGGTGTGGGATCTAGGCTGGTAGCATGAGCTTAGCACAGCCCACCAGGCTAAGTGGGCAGAACGAGCCCAGCAGGCCTGAGATAAACCCGGGCCAAGGTGCCACTGGCCACAGAGGTTTCTAGTCAAAAAAGTGACACCCCAAGAATCCTGTAACACTAGTGTAGTCTTTGGACTTGATAGTTTTGGTTGCCATTAAAGCCACAATTTTTTCTATGTACTTTCCAGGATGGCCTTTTAGCAATTTTTCTTTCACTAAAAATCATTTTTGTCTCCTCTGTTAAAAAAAATAGAAAGGAGGAAATAAACGTGGGAGTGATAGCTATAAGGAGAGCCCATGCCTTCCCTCTCCTTTTCCTCCTCCAGGATACTCACCACAAATACAGTGTATGGATGACTTAATCTCTCTAATAAGCTTCTGGAGGGCAGGGATCATATTTGTTCAAAAAATCTCTCTAAAGGCCACCTACAGTAAGACTCCAAACCTAGTCCTAAAGAAACCAGCAGATAAGGAAAAACTCATGGATTTGCTAAATATTTTTTCAAAAATGAAGGGGAAACAGTTTGTGGCTCAACTAGACAAAATATTTTTCTTTTCTGCCCAGATGATTTGAGTCTAGAAAAAAATAAATGTCCTTAAACTATGTTGCTTCTTTCTTGGTACCAATCTAGTATCTTTATGAGGGAATACATGATATAAAATTCTTTATGTTTAGTTCATATTATAGGTCATTTCTCCTCGTTCTCTTTTGCTACAGAGGAGGAAGAGACTGGGACATCATTCCTAACAAGGTTCATTCTCTTATTCTCCATTTGTAGTTAAGCAACAAGTCCCAGCAAATCTTCTTCCAAAATCCGTGTCGAATCAGTCCACTTATTCCTAAACTTATTTCTGTCACACTAAATCAACATCTCTAACTTGGGTTATTACAAACTCTCTTAGTTCCCTAACTTCTATTTCTGCTCCTCTATAATTCATTTGGCACACAATAGCTAGCTAAGGTGAGTTTTTCTAACTGCAGTAATAATAATAATGGACACTTTCTTGCTTTAATCTCTTCAGTAGTTTATTGCCATTGATAAAATCCAAAATCCCTTAAGCGGTCTATGAATTTCCACGTGACCTTGACCTTCCTACATCTTTACTCTCATCCTATCCCAATTGAAATCAGTGCTCCAGAAATCTTAGATTTTAAGTTGCCCAGCTCTTCCTATCCCAGGACTTTCACACATGCTTTACCTTCAACACCCCTACTCCCTAGTTTAAATGCCTACTGTCAAGGGGAAATCCCAAATCTCCAATGGAAATAAGGCTCTGTTACATTCTTTAACTCCATCTGCATAAGTTGTAAGTACTTAAAACAATTTGGGATTATGCCTTTTAGTAAACGCTGCCCAGATCCCCGCTTCAGAACCAAGGAACTCATTCTTCTAGCTGCTAGAGGTGTTGCCCATTAATGGCTAGCAGCTTAGGTATTCTCTAGAAACTGTCCTCAGTGTAAGAAAACTGCCTCACCCCAGGTTATGCTCCATCCCTGTGATTGGTCCATATCTAATGACTGGTTGAGGTAGGAGTACAAAGCTCTGTCCCCTTGCTCCATGGGGATCACTCTGAAGAACTCTCCAAGTTCTAAAACCCCCGATTGGATTGGTTGAGGCATCTCTTGCATTGCATCATAGTTAAACACCTATCTTTCTCAAATCCTACTTTCCTTATTCTCTAATGAACTTGCAACACATAAAGCTCAGAATCTCAATGTTTATTTCCTAGTGAACCTGACCTATGACAGTTGGTATTAGAAGTTGCACTGAAAGTGGACCTAGGAAGCTGACTGTGATGGGAAATCGTGAAAGAGAATGTCCTTAGAGAAACACTGTTTTATCCATTTTAGAATTTTGAGGAGGGTATTATAAGTACTGTAGAATTGGATATTTATTTATGACGGTTATCAATTTATTGGAAAATGACAAAAAGCCTGTGATGAATAATCAATAAAAGGTAAAGCTTGAAAGCCAGTCTCCATAACAACATAAAAAGTTTCACATCTACTGCAGCTAGTGGACAGAAAAAGGTGATTATAACATAGAACTTAATTTCAAGAGTAGCTGAGCTCCGGAGAAAGTCAGATTCTTAATCCCAACAGATCTACTATGCCATCGTCTGGGCCTTTATCAGGGAAGACTGGGACCCTGAAACTTGGGTTGGTTATTATAGGGTCTAGCCCCACAGGGTTGGTGGGTTTCTCTCCCCATGTGCGGAGATGAGAGATTGTAGAAATAAAGACACAAGACAAAGAGATAAAAGAAAAGACAGCTGGGCCCGCGGAACCACTACCACCAAGACGCAAAGACCGGTAGTGGCCCTGAATGCCAGGCTGCACTGTTATTTATTGGATATAAGACAAAGAGGCAGGGTAAGGAGTGTGAGTCATCTCCAATGATTGACAAGGTCACATGAGTCAAGTGTTCCCTGGACGGGGGCCCTTCCCTGTTTGGCAGCCGAGGTGGAGAGACAGAGAGAGAGAGAGAGAGAAGACACAGCCTATGCCATTATTTCTTCATATCAGAGGTTTTTAGTACTTTTACTAATTTTGCTACTGCTATCTAGAAGGCAGAGCCAGGTGTACAGGATAGAACATGAAAGCAGACTAGGAATGTGAGCACTGAAGCACGGCATCACAGGGAGATGGTTAGGCCGCCAGATAACTGTGGGTGGGCCTGATAGTCAGGCCTTCCACAAGAGGTGGAGGAGTAGAGTCTTCTCTAAACTCCCCCAGGAAAGGGGGACTCCCTTTCCTGGTCCACTAAGTAGCGGGTACTTTTCCTTGGCACTGGCGCTACCACTAGACCACGGTCCGCTTGGCAACGGGCGCCTTCCCAGACGCTGGCGTTACTGCTAGATCAAAGTGCCCTCTGGTGGCCCTGTCCGGGCGTGACAGAGGACTCACACTCTTGTCTTCTGGTCACTTCTCACTATGTCCCCTCAACTCCCATCTCTGTATGGCCTGGCTTTTCCTAGGTTATGATTGTAGATCAAGGATTATTACAATATGGGAATAAAGAGTAATTGCTATAAACTAATGATTAGTGATATTCATATATAATCATATCTATTATCTATATCTAGTATAACTATTCTTATTTTATATATTTTATTATACTGGAACAACTCGTGCCCTCGATCTCTTGCCTCGGCACCTGGGTGGCTTGCCACCCACAGATTATACCTCGGCTGATGCACATGAAAGTCTTGAATCTCATTCTGGCCCTGCAGAAGTAGCCCACTTTTTACTGATGAGGTTTATCTGCATTTGATTAATCTCAGACTATACCCTCACCTCTTCTGCTAGCCAATAGACTAGTAGATTTGAAATGCAATGTGGCATCAGCCCAGCTGAGGAAGTGATACATTAGTTAAGGAAGACACTGACTATAGACAGAAGGAGTTGCAGGACCTAGCCAGGGTAGTATACCTGGGGCTGGATCTTGAGGGTAGTGGATCAACGAGGATAATATGTAAAGTTGGATGAAGTAGAGTGTGTTGATAAAGCAGCTCCCTCCTATAGTGTAGGATTTTATACCTTGGTAGCAACCCTGGCAGATGGTACTAATATGCTGTTAGAATGAATTTTGAAAACAAGTAGAAGGAGGCTGGGCATGGTGGCTCACGCCTGTAATCCCAGCACTTTGGGAGGCCGAGGCTGGCAGATCACTTGAGGTCAGGAGTTCGAGACCAGCTTGGCCAACACGGTAAATCCTTGTCTCTACTAAAAATACACACACACACAAAAATTAGCCGGTGTGGTGGTGTACGCCTATAATCCCAGCTACTGGGGAGGCTGAGACATAGGAATCGCTTGAACCTGGGAGGCGGAGGTTGCAGTGAGCCGAGATGGTGCCATTACACTCAAGCTTGGGTGACAGAGTGAGGCTCTGTCTCAAACAAACAAAAAAAAAGGAAGGAAGAAAGGAAAGAAAACAAGTAGAAGGTGATAGCTACTACTAAGTGAAGTAGCAATGCCAGGATTGCCATGCCAAATGGTAGAGGAAAGGTTCAAAAGGTTCAGAGAAGTGGACATGCCAACTGGATATGCAATTAAAGGTCAGAAAACCCATGACAATGTTGCATGGGTTCAGACAGTCCAAAAGCCACATGGAACAGTTTTATTAACCACCATGGAAGACCTAAAATTTGAATCCTCCCCTAGGCCAGCTGACAAAACTTGATTGCATCCTGTGAGGGATTTGAAGTAGAAGACACAGCCATCCCATGCCCAGACTCCTGACTCAAAGAAATAAAGAGAAATAAATTCATATTGTTTTAAGCTGTGGAGTTTTGGTATAATTTGTTACATAGCAATTGATGATAAATACACTAACCTGGAAAGTTTTTAAAATACATTCACATAAAAATCAGTACATAAATACTTACAACAGCTCTAAAATGTATAATTTTCTCAAACTCGAAATAATCTGGTCCTTCAGTAGATGAGTAGATAAACTATGGTGCATCTGCACAGTAGAATACTACTCAACAATGAAAAAGGAATGAATGATTGTTATATGCAGTTTGGATTAATTTCAAATGCATTTTATTAAGCGAAAGAATCCAGTTTCAAAAAATTACGTGTGTATGATCATATTTACATGGCATTCTGCAAAAGGCAAGAGAGAGAATAGCTCAGTGATTGTTAGAGGTTAGATATGTGTCTACGTGTCTCTGTGTGCATGTTGTGGGGGATTGGAATGAAAGAGATGGCACAAGAGAATTCTTTGGGGTGTGTTGAAATCATCCTGTATCCTACATACAGTATAGTTACAAAAATTTATGTGTGTGTAAAAACTCAGATCTGTCTACCAAAAGCAGCAGATGTTACTCTATGTAAATGAAAAATAATGCTCCTGAATTCCAGAGGGAATGACAGAATTGATGCCAACTTTAAAGAGCTAAAAGCTGCAAGAATGATGATCCCCATCATGTCTCTGTTTTACTCACCAGTCTAGGGCCTGCTTCTATGCTACGGAGACTCTGTTGAATGACATTGGGATATCACAGACTCCATCAGCTAGAAGCCTGTTGATTGCAACTGTGGTGGTAGATACTGTATCTTTGCTAGAGCAGATTGACATGGCCTCTGGTACACAGTATATGACTGTTGACTTAATACATTTTTTTCCATCACTCTTAGGAAGGACAACAAGAAACAGTACACAATCAAATTTGCATGAGATAGAAAACAGCATATATTTGGCCATACTAATTTTTCTTCCATAATCAGAATAAAGTCTGCAGGGATGTGGATCACCTTGGTATTTTGCAGCACATTACACTGGTCAGCTATATGGGTGATCCTGTATTATTGGAATGGATGAACAGGAAATGGAAAATCTATTTGGAAGTCTTGGTAAGATATATGCATTCGAAGGGAATGCCAACCTAAATAACAAACAGAGAGAGGCTTTCTGAAAGAAAACCTATTTATTTGGGAATAAAACACTGCAATGGGAATATATGCATGCCCTAGTAAACATGTGCATATTCAGGGAGGTAAAGGAAGACAAAGGTTTTTAAAGGAAACAATTCAGGAGTATTACGTAATTGTTTTGAAATAATTATCCTTTGTAACAAAGATCAATAACAAGAGTGATGATTGTCGAGGTTAGGGAGGCAGTTGCTGGGCAGATGTCCTGGCAGAAGTATATTTTGTGTAAAGTTATTATGATCTTTGTGTAAGGTTGTGGATTGTCTCATTTTTGTTGTTGTTATCAAGCATACAAGTGTTGAGAATCCTCTCTTCATGGCCTTCCCTGGCCCTATCTGTCAGGATTTTCTGAACATTAGTGACTCCATTTTGCTTCTGACAACTTTCGCAGGGTGGTAGATAAACCCTATGAAGGTACAGGTGCCCATTATGTCATTAAACTTTCCAGGAGTCCAGGGCCTAGAGCATGCCAGGACAACCTTGCAAAGCACCTCCTCCACCCCCAAGGGGAAGGAGAAAGCACGTTAGGCAGTCCTGTTTGGGTTCTGAAATCTACAAATTTGTAGAATATGAGATTTCTGTTTTTCTTCCTCTGTGTTTCAAAAATAGACTTTGCCCTTTGGCACCTGAAAAATAATGAAATAACATAATAATATTCATATAAATAATAGCATCTCATGCCAGGATTTCCAATATATCCTGCCTTTGTTGGTGGTCGGCAGTAGGAAGTGAATCCCTATTTTCCTCAGCCCAGTCATCCTCAGAGGACACTGGCAATGGGCCACTGTAACCACAGGGAAAATTAGACATATGACAAAGCTGGAGGCTAAAAATAGAATTCCTTTCCGATCAGCTTGTTCTATGCAATGCTTTTAATCTGGGGCTACCCTTCATATGACCACTCAGTCACATGGACTAATCTAGTATCATCAACAACAAGGGAATTTCCAAGACACTTTACTATAGCAAATGAAATTCCATTTTTAAAAATAGGAAAACAATAGTGGTGTTCAGACGTTTTCCTGGATATTTTCTGGGGAACCTTCAGGGCTACTAATGTGTTTGTCTTTCAAGTATGCTTTAAGTTATCTTTGCTTGGTTCATAGACTCTTTTAAATGTCGGACTTATAACCACAGCCTCAAAATATGTTCATAAATACATTTGCCCAGCTTTGCCTACAGTTTTAGGTAAGTAGCAGACTCCAGAACTCCTGAAAAGCCCAGGGCTTTATAGACTCCCAGGGGTAAGAAATGCTGCCTTGGACAATGTTTTTCCATGCCATGTATTGAATTGACATCTAAGCCAGCAACATTAATAGAACGATCTAAGAAAGAGCCTTTAGACACTGTAGCTATTAAGGCGTGAAAATGCTAGTTAGCAACAGGGACATCCTCCGCTGGAGATGAAGTTCTATGTTTTGTTATACTGAGCCGCTGAGTAATTCTTGCATGTTCAAAAATCAAAATCCATCTTCCTCCTGCAATAATTGTAATTTCATTGGGGGCAAATAAGTGATATTAAAAGTTTGAGCTATTGCTTAAGCTTCTAGTTATTTCTATAATTCTAAATTCAAGTCATTGTTACTTACTGTGGCTTGATAAATACACTTGATGTATATGCTTATTTATTAGTAAGTTCCTCCTGTAATCATGCTATGATGAAATTACTAATAATGACATTTAAAATAACAATGGCTTATAGGTAATGAGTACTTATATGCAAGCATTGTGCTTAATGCTTTGGAGGCATCGTCTCTATGAAGTTTTACAGTAATTCTCCCAGAAGGTAATATTCACATTTTACAGATGAGAAAGCAGAGGCATAGGGAGGTAAAGTAACTTAGCCAAAGGTCTATATCTAGTAAAGTACAAGGCTAGGATTTCACCACAGGTTTTTTGCATTCCTAAAGCTTTGTATTAAATGGCTATGATATAATGCATCTTTTGTAGAAAAAGAAAAAAAATAAATTTAAGAAAATCTTATTCATCATTTTTTTTCTTTATTCATACCAGAGGATTATTTCTTTATTCACACAAGAGGATTTTCTTCATGAAAACTTAAATGTTAATGTTATTGAACTATAGCTTAAGATAAATACAACATACAATACTGCACATCATCATATGTATCCCTTTTAAATGTTTAGTTCAACTTGACAAGTATATACATCTATGTAACCACCTTCCAAATCAAGGTACAGAACATTTTTGTCACTGCAAATAGTTTCTTTCTGCCTGTTTGCAGTCTCCCACCTTTAGCAATCAGAAGCTTAATTTACATAACTTTAGATTAGTTTGGCCTGTTCTAAGGTCATATAATAGAATCATATAGTATGTACTCTTTTGCCTCTGTCTTCTTTTGCTCAGCATGATATTTCTGAGATTCATTCCTGTACAAGATACATGCACATAACAGTAGCTTGTTCCTTTTTTCCTGCTCACTAGTATTCCATGTCATGAATATCCACCATTTGCCATCTATTCCCTTGAGGTGGAACATTTGCTGTCTGCAGACTTTTGACTATTATATTTAAATCTTCTATAAACATTGAATTACATTTCTTTGTATAGACAAAGGTTTCTATTTCTCTAGGATTAAAATTACCAAGTCATATGGTAAATGTATAGATGTACGTCTTTACAGGAACTTGTCAAACTGCTTTCCAAAGTGATTTTACCATTTTTCCACTCCCACTAGCAATATAGTAGAGTTTGGGTGACTCCATACCCTTGCTAACACTCAGGATTCTCAGTTTAGCAATTATACATGTGTGAAGTATCACTGTTGGTTTAATTTGTGTTTTCCTGATAGCTAATGATATTGAACATGTGCTTATTGGCTATTCCTTTATCTTCTTTTGTGAAATATTCTGTTCAAATCTTTGACCTATTTTTTAATGAGCCATTTGTAATATTTGACAATATATACATATAAATATATGCATTCTGGATATAAATCTTCTAAAGATTATCTAGTCTCTGTATTCCATCTCTCTGTTGATATACTGAAAATTATTCTAGTCTCTAAATTGCCATTTACTTTCTTCACAGTGTCTTTTCAAGAGCAGAAATTCTAAATTTTGATGAAGTCTAATTGATATGTATTCATTTTATGCCCTAGCTAAGAAATCTTTGCTTATTCTGAGTCTGCAGATTTTTCTGTATGTTTGGTCCTTGAATTTTTGTAATACTATTCTATATGCTTTATATTATTACTTTATGTAGAGTTGGGTGTAGGCTTAATTTAGTCCTTCTCTGAAACATAGTCTTTCATAGATGTCCACTGAATGCCCTAGTGATCAACAAGGTTCCTTTACACTGATTGGTTAGAACAAAAATATCTCCCACTTGGTAAGCTCCAGAAATAACTGTTCTTTTCCAACTGCTTGTTTTTTATCCAATCTTATAGAGTCTCACCCTATGCACGTGCAGGTTAGAGTTCAGCCAAAGGCTTAAAACGACTCTTACGAAGATTTCTGGAGGTATTTTCCTAAATAGTTTTCTCAGGTACATAGCTCCACAAATTATAGCTGCTTTTGCTTTCCTGAGTTCCAAGATCTCTCTCTCTCTCTCCCCCCTTCCCCCCTCCCTCCCTCTCCCTCCCTCTCCCTCCCTCTACCTCCCTCTCCCTCTCTCTACCTCTCTCCCTCCCTCCCTCCCTCTCCTTTTCCCTCCCTCCCTCCCTCCCCCTCCTTTTCCCACCCTCCCTCTCCTTTTCCCTCCCTCCCTCCCTCCCTCTCCTTTTCCCTCCCTCCCTCCCTCTCCTTTTCCCTCCCTCCCTCCCTGCCTCTCCTTTTCCCTCCCTCCCTCCCTCCCTCTCCTTTTCCCTCCCTCCCTCCCTCCCTCCCTCTCCTTTTCCCTCCCTCCCTCCCTCCCTCTCCTTTTCCCTCCCTCCCTCCCTCCCTCTCCTTTTCCCTCCCTTCCCTCTTACCATTTCTCTCCAGCTTATGGAGAATGTCATGCCCTTTTTGGGTATCTGAGCTGTGTGCTGGTTTTCAGTAAAGCCTTCAAGATAGAAAGCCAGGATGATCAGAGAAATCATTTCATTTGTTTCTCTTCTCTTGAAGACCACAGTCCTTCCCAGCCAGCTGCCAAATGTTTGAAAGCCATTTTACAAATACATTTTTTTCTACTTTCTAGTTTTCTATGATGGGAAGATCAATCTGGTGCCAGTTATTCCTTCATGGTAAAAACAGAAATGTAACATACAGCTTTAAAATGGACTTCTTATGTTATTTTGGTTTAATATATTTTTCTTTCTTTTTTAAGGCAAATTTGAAGGAAAGAGTTTGTCTTAATTAAAATATTTGAAATAGAAAGCGTGTGTGTGTGTGTGTGTATATATATATATAGAGAGAGAGAGAGAGAGTGTGTGTGTGTGTGAGAGAGAGAGAGCGAGAGAGAGAGAGCGAGAGAGAGAGAGAGAGAAGCAGGGTGTTGCCTAGGCTGGAGCAGTGGCATGAGTTTAGCTCACTGCTGCCTTGACTTCCCAGGCTCAAGAGATCCTCCCACCTCAGCCTCTTGCGTGGTTGGGATTACAGGTTTGTGCCACCATGCCTGGCTATTTTTTTGCATCTTTTGTAAAGACAAGGTTTCACCAGGTTGCCTGGGCTGGTCTCAAATTCCTGGGCTGAAGAAATCTGCCTGCCTCAGGCTCCCAAAGTGCTGGGATTACAGGCAAGAACCACTGTGCCTGGCTGAAAGCATTTTAAACATGCATTAACTACTTAGTAGCTGATCCTGTCTCCTAGCTAATAACATTTTAATTTTTTCATAATAGCAGAAAAATAAGAGTTTTTTATACCCTTCGTATTATTATTTTTTATTGAGGATATAGCATCCTAGAGTGTAGGTGATTTGGCAGAGGTTATGAAATTACATTTAATTCCACAAATATATTAACATCTAAGAGTCATTGTGTATTTCCTAACTGCTTTATTTGTTCTCATTGTATTTTCCCAACAACTCTATGAGGTAGACTCTGTAACTTGCCCCATTTTATAGATGAGGAAACAGGCTTAGTGAAAGTTTTTAAATGCTCCAGTTCATACCACTAGAAAGGGCAAATCCTGGAGTTTTACATGTCTAGTCTGATCCCAGAGTCTGATTTCTTAACTATTATCATAACTTGTTTTCTTAGAGAATGACCACTGTGCACCTGGCCCTAGGTAAAGAGAAATACAATTTTATTTGTTTTCGATCATCAGTGAGCTAACAAATTGGAGACGGGGAGACAGAAGTATGAGCAAAGTACCATAAACATGAGAAGTGCTTAAGTGGAGTATGTGTGTGAATGAGGCTAATAGAGTGTGGGAAATGAGCAATCTTTGGGAGAAGAGCAGCAGGATGTACAAAGATATCCAAGTGAGAGAGGAATAAAATGAAGCACGAGGTGGCTGGGGGGTTGAAAGGTAAACTACTGAATATCTCTGCCAATGGTAAACCTCTAAGAAGCCTTGTTATAAATGAATAGGACAGGGTTTCAGTTGTTAAAAGTATCCCATCTACTAAGGAAGAGATGAAGTACACAAGTAAGCACACAAAAATTATTTTTTACCACTGGAGAAAGAAATTGGTGTGAGAGCCTAGGAGAACAAATATTCATCCAGTTTAGGGAATTGCATAAAAATCCCTCGGGGAAGTTGCCCCAAAATTGGGCACAGAAGCAGCATCTGGCCCATTACACACAAAAACACTGGGACCCCTAGTTTCCCTTTGAACTCCATGAACTGTTTTGTATTATGATCTATGGAAAATAAAGTGCTTGCATTTATCATATTTGGTTTGAGAGGATCTGACATTTTGCCTTGTGAAATGTCCAAAGCTGAATGTGTTATGTTTCCTAAACTTTTTGCAAAGTGATCGGTGTTATGTAAGTTGAGAAGTTTGAATCACTTACGGCAACTTGAAAATTCTTCCGCATACTTGTTAAAGGAGCCCGTTCCTAGACATCATGTTTATTTCTCCAGTAGTGTCACTAGTTTTTTTAAAAATTAAGAACTTAAAAACCTTCAGCCACATTTTTTTTAGACATTACACAATGTGTTTCTCAAGCATATGCAAAATAATGACACAGGGAACTCATTTAGCTTAGAGGGGAAAAACAGCAGCTCAATTTAAAAGTTAGTTAACAAACATTATGATTTGTTATTTAACAGTTGGCTTCATTTGGTATTTGAACATTTTCTCAAATGCAAGTGTTGGGGGGGGTATTAAGATTTATTTGTGTAATATGCAAACAGCTTTGGTTGAAGTGTGACTGGCATATTGAACCAAATCAAAAATGAGAAGAGCATACATCCTGGAGACTGATATTTTGGGAAATATTTACAAACATACAAAAATAGCGTTGATTTTCCAGAATTTTCTGAATATTTCTGCATGTAATTTTTTAAAATGAAGAACATTCAGAATAATTACTTAGATATTCTTTTTCTTGTGATTCAGCATGAGCCATACCATTGTTGTCATATTTCAGTATACGGTCTAACACTGTTGAGGCTGAAATCTCACTGGGCCAGTGTTAACCTCTCTCTCCTCCCATTGTATTTTAGTCAGTTAATTTGTCTGTGGACATATTTTTCCATGCATCTCATTTGTACCTTTCTCCTATCAAGTGTATGGGTTTTCAGATTCTTATCTTTTAGAAGGATGAGCTGCTCAATCCGTGGTCTGTGATGGAATGAAGGTAGGGTGAGTTCATGAGGTGAATTCAACGCCTTCAGATTTCAGAATAAATTTTTATGCATCTGCAGAATTTAAGATTAAGCTTCTGGAAATAATGAAGGTACTCAGATTTACTCAGATATACTGAGATTGTTGTTGAATTCATCACTTTATAAGCATTTCCATCCGTGTGCACTTGTATATCTTTGTTAGAGATATCTTTAATTCTCTATTTTGTGATTATGTGTAAAGACATTTAGTGATACATCTTATGGCATAGCATAGCAAATAATGAATGGGACAGGTTAATTTCTTTAGAGACATTATCTTTACTCTTTGAGAATCATGGTGAACCCAGGGTTCCATTAGTGTCTTAAGAGGTAGAGTCACAGCTTTCTTGATAGGAGGTCAATTGCAATTGAAGACAAATGATTAGAGGTGTTCTCTCTGAAGTAAACAGAAAACACTGATGTTGATATTATCCAATAACTGAAAAGAAAACCTGGAAAAGATGGAAGGAGTATGTCTTCATGGTCCTTCAGGGAAGAAAGTATCCTGACTAACTGGTAGAACCTCAGGTTGCGTGAGCAGGACTATTTCTGTAGATTTCTTCCCAGTTCTTACTCACTAGGCAGCTTGATCTTCCTTTGATTTCTGGAGTAAATTCTCTACTAAGAAGAGAATGTGTTGAATAGCCAACATGAATATCAGTCTGTTTGGCAGTCAGAGCCTCATAAATTACTCTGTTGGTTCTTTGACACAAATCAGTCTCATGTGAGTTCGAGTTGCATAAGCTGGTTTTTTTTTTTTTTTTTCTCTGTTGCTGTTGTTGTGCCTAGTTACCACTGACAAAGCCGATCATTAAATATCATCTTAATACACATATAACCCCAAAGACAAAACTCTGGAGTAAAGAAGAATAACAAACATTTTTGCTAAATACCTACCCATCTAACCTACCCCGATTATAAAAGCAACATGTGCTTTTATACACAATTACAAAAGCCATTGAATAAACAATTGTAACTTATTGTATAAACCATTGTAGACAGTGCAAAACATTGTACACAGATTTATATGTCCTTCTGTCAACTCTTTTTAAAAGCATAAGCTACATGGTTAAAATTGTATGAATATAGCTTACAATTGTTGAATGTTTATGATATACTAGATACTGTTTAAGTACTTTATGTGCATTAAATCATTTTAATCCCCCGAACAATACATGAGGTTGGTAGCATTATTTTATCCCATTTTGCACGTTAGTATATTTAGGCATAGAGATTGTAAAATAACCTGCCTAGTGTGACAAAGTAAGTAGTGAAGCTCTGATTTAAAATGAGATAGTCTAACTTTATAGTACAAGTTCTTAACCATCATTTTGCTATTATATTTTATCTACAATCGGTGTCCTGGTATTTTTACAAGTCAACACACTCTCTACATAATTCTAAAGCTTTGAAAGCCTTCTTGACCGTCAACCAATCTCCCATGACTATATGACCCTAAACTTGATTTTGCCCTGAGAAGACTCAAAGTTGAATTTTCTCTGCTAAGTAATAAAATACTTTCCTCCCTTTGGTAGCAAAGCTGGTCTCTTTAAGAATCACTTGTAGAATCAGATAACAAGACCTAAATGCTATTTTATATCTCCTTAATAATCCTAAATATAATATGTATTATGTTAGGTATTTGAAATTTTACCTGAGAAATAAAATTACAACCATTATCTAACATTATGGCCTTGATTGAGGATTAGCTCAGATTGTCCCAAGGCAAAAATGACAAATGAAAGATCTAAAGAAAAGATCATGATACTGTGACTTGTTCTTCTTCAAAAAGTGCTATTCAGAATATGAACTAATTGGCTATATACGATGTGCAAATAGTTCTGCTTGCTAATGTATTTCTGCCTACTGCCATTTTAGTCACTTCTGCAGTTCAGTTCCCTGTCCAAAAGTGGTGGTCAAATGAATTTTGGGGTGAGGGCTTGGCTTTCTTTTTCAAGTGGTGATCCTAGGAGGTTTACCTTTGTCTGTGACTTTTGTATCCTTCTTCTCAAAGGCTGTACTTCTTCGAGTACAGAAATTGATAATGAATTAAACAAGAATGCAAAGTTTTTAACCAAGATTATAAATCTGGAAATGTGATGCTTTATAAAAAGTACTAACTTTTTATTTGTTTTCTTTGTTTTTTGTTTATGTGTTTGCTTTAACTTTTTTTTTTTTTATTACTGCCTATTTAACGAACACTTAGAAAGCAAGGATCTTTAGGGGCCAAGGATTTACTAAGATCAAATCTTTTGAAACTTGACACTTCCTCCTTTTTTCTTCCCTCCTGCCCTTCTTTCCTTCTTTCCTTCCTTCCTTCCTTCCTTCCTTCCTTCCTTCCTTCCTTCCTTCCTTCCTTCCTTCCCATTTTCTTTTCTTTCAAGTAATACTATATTGATAGATTGAACAAATGCTTAAAATGCTTATTTATACAAATATTTTAGTAAAGATCCTCACGGATATCTCTGTAGGCCAGGTAAAGTAATGTGCATGAAATAATTATATAGTGGGAAAAAACATGACTGTCTACAATGCCCCGTTCGAAGAAAAAAGTGGGGAAGAGGATCAGCCCAAAATAAGTTTTCTTAATGAACCACTTTCAGCTTTTTTTTGGGTGGGGGGATGGAGGGTGAGAAGACAGTCTCAATATCCTTAGTAGCCTTACAAATGGCTATTAACTTATACAGTATCAGCAAGTTAGTAGCATAGTAATAATTTATAATAATTTAGTAATAATCCTGGAGGTTTTAGATAGCTATAAGGAACTTATTAATAGTATTATAATATGGTAAATTTAAAAATAGCTAACACTAAACAGCTTGGGTGGAAGTTTACTGTCTAGAAGAAGGCAGATAACAGAATCATTATACTCCCTATCAGAAAGATCGTATCTTTAATTTTGTGTTTAATTCTAATGTTGCATTTTTAGAAATACATTGACTTTAAATTGAAGCACATTCAGAAACTTGCTAGCAGGTGGTGATGACTGAACATTATTTATAATTAAAAAATAGAGACAGATGATGAACAGTTGAAACTTTCAAGGGCTGAGGAATCTAATTGTAATTATCTCAAACACTTAAAGCAATCTATGGAAAAAAGATTAGATTCATCAATGTAACATTATAAATAAGTAATGCTAGGATTAATAACTAGAAGATATGAGGAGTCATGTTTTGTCTTAATGGAAGGAAGAACTAAGAAATGAAGCATTCCCCAAGTAGAGTTTCTCACATACACACACAAAAATCTGTAGTGTTTGTGTTCAAGAAGAAGCTGGGTCACTATCTGTCAGAAACATTTTTAAATAATCCTTAAGGAGAAAATGTTGAACTAGAGAGTCTCTAAAGTTGCCTCCAACACAAAACCTTTCCTTTTTTTTTTGGAGACGGAATTTGACTCTGTCACCCAGGCTGGAGTGCAATGGCACATTCTCGGCTTACTGTAACCTCTGCCTCCCAGATTCAAGCAATTCTTCTGCCTCGGCCTCCTGAGTAGCTGGGATTGCAGGTGCACACCACCATGCCTGACTAATTTTTGTATTTTTAGTGGAGACAGGGTTTCACCATGTTGGCCAGGCTGGTCTTGAACTCCTGACCTCAAGTGATCCACCCACCTTGGCCTCGCAAAGTGCTGAGATTATAGGCGTGAGCCACTGCACCTGGCCAAAGTGTTCTTAATTCCATGAATCATAAAATTCTTTCTTCTGGATTGTTAGATCTATTAAAACATATGGTTCTTATATTTTTCAAGTAAATTATTATATTGTATACTCTACCAATCTGACCAGCCTGACAGTAAATTAAACAAGAATTGTATTGAAGAAGACACAAATAAGTGAAAAGATATCCCATGTTCATGGATTGGAAGAATTAATATTGTTAAAATGTTCATACTATCCGAAGTTATCTTTAATATTGTTAAAATGTCCATTCTGACCAAAGCAATCTACAGATTCAATGCAATCCCTATCAAAATACCAGTGACATTCTTCACAGAAATAGAAATAAACAATCCTACAATTCATCTGCAACAACAAAAGACCGTGAATAGCCAAAGCAATCTTGAGCAAAAAGAGCAAAGTTGGAGGCATCATACCACCTGAGTTCAAAATATACTACAAAGCTATAATAATTAAAACAGTCTGATACTGACATAAAAAACACACATAGACCAATGGAACAGAATAGAGAGCCCTAAAATAAATGTACACATTTATGCTCAATTGATTTTTGACAAAGGTGCCAAAAACACACAATGAGGAAACAGCAGTCTCTTCAATAAACAGTGCTGGAAAAAACTATATATCCTCATGCAGAATAATGAAATTGATCCCTAACATCATAAATCTCACTGCTAAATATATATCCAAAGAAAATGTAATTCATATTTTGAAGAGATATCAGCACGCACATGTTCATTGGAGCATTATTCACAATAGCCAAGATATGGAATCAGCCTAAGTGTACATCAGTGGATGAAGGGCTAAAGAAAATGTGGCATATATACACAATGAAATAGTGTATATTTCACTATACACTATAAGAGCCCTATAAAAGAAGGAAATTCTGTCATTTGTGACTATATTGGTGAAACCTGGAGGACATTGTGTTAAGTGAAATAAGCCAGGCACAGAAAGACAAATACCACATGATTTCATTTATATTTGGAACCTAAAAGTGTTAAACTCATAGAGTTAGAGAAGAGAATGGTGGTTATCAGTGGTTGGGGTCAGGGGTTGGAAAGATGTTGGCCAAAGGATAGAAAATTTCAGTTAGAAGGAATAAGTTCAAGAAATCTATTGTGCAACATGGTGACTATAGTTAATAATATTGTATTGTATTTTGAAAATGGCTAAGAGTAGATTTTAAATGTTCTCACTACGAAAAATATGTGAGATGATACATACGTTAATTAGCTTGGTTGAGCCATTCAACAATGTATGCATATTTCAGAACATCATGTTATACCCAATAAATATATACAACTTTTTAAATTAGAAAATTTAAATTAAAGAAATATAGATGGTATATTCTTGCCAGAACAAGTAACTTTTAAGAAAATTTAGCCTTCATTTTCTGATGTGCAACATCTAAATGACTAGGTTTCTTTGAATGATATTGATTGGTTCAAATATAATATTGAATATTATTTCTATTTCCATTTTGATTTCAGTTATATTTTTTAACCTGGAGTGCTCAATTTGTAAATTCTGCATTCCTCCTGGTGCCTACTTATTAACAGACATTGTTAACTGCATTACATCAGTTTTTCTATTAAGTGTTTTTTCAATTGTGTCTGTGTGTTTGCAAACATCTAAATTTAAAAAATAGGTGTTTCTAAGTGTCTCAAAATGTTAAATAAAGTGACTTTTGAGTTTTTCATTCTGATGTTACAGCTCTTGGAACAAAGCTCAAAAGCTATATTCAGGTAAGGTGTGAGTATACATATACATTACTTAACAGTAACATTTATTTGAATTAATTAGTAGTCGTTTATGACAGCTATTAACTTTCTATGTGACTAGTAGAAAAGTAAGATATGATTTTTTATCAATGTAGCTTATTATTGTAGACAAAATTATTCACATTTCATACAAGCTGTAGGATTTCTACTATCCACAATATTTGTATTCCTGAAAAATTAAAAACTTTTTTCGTGCAAAATTATATGGTAAAAATAACAAGACTCTTGGGGGAAATAGAGCTGGGGAGACCACACACAACTTATGCAATTTTATAACCAGAACACTCACAAAAATGAATATTGGTACCTTGGACACTGGCAGGCAGCAGCTCAGTGTGCCTGGAGCTGCTTCACAGGATATTAAAAATGCACGGAGTAAGTAAAATGGAAACACAGGCACTGAGGCAATGCAAATGGAAGAGGAGCTCTGATCAACTGGGCTGTTTAAAGGTGAGAACAGGAGGAAATGACACTGCCAAGGTCCGTGTGGGTGTTTTTCTGGAAGGAGGCCCTGAATGAAGGGTTCATTTTTAATTTTTTAAAAATAGAGCTTTCTGAAAGTGCTTCTACTTCTTCCATAGATGAGCTGAAGGAATTTTTTTCTTTTCTGCTGAAGTTTATGATTCTCGCTTCACTATTTCTTTCTCCTATTGCCTAGCAAAACTGCATCTGAATCAGCACAACTTCCACATGGGTGAGCTAATTGATGTTATGAAAACCTGTGTTTTGGCACAGTGTTTCCGAAGCTTTTGCACATACAAGAATTGCCTGAAAGGCTTTTTAAGAACAGGTTTCCAGGTCCCATTTCTGACAAACTTCCAGAGGAGGCAGATATCACTGGTGGCACAGGTTGCCTTTTAAGTGGCAAGGCCGTTACAGTGCACATGTGTAATATTCTGTCTTCCTTCACCGGTGAATTTCAACATGATGGAAATTGTATCGAATACTGGATCCATACTTTCAGAAAATGAAGTGAGAACATCTCACCAAAACATTTTTGGTGAAGTTTTTACTGCTTCCATATGATTCAGCCTTTCAGACAGTTCAGAAGAGTGACAAACACTGATTCACAATGATGCAGAATTATAAACATTGCTTCAATAGGGTTATCCTTTGTAAATTTAATTAATTATTAGGGATATGAGAAAACAACAATTTGAAGTAATAGGCATATGTACTTGGATATTCCTACTACCTACTACCAAATCAAACATTTTCTACATAGATGCCAAAGCTTTCAGGGAAACGTACCTGGTTTTAGAAAGTCCAACTTAGTTTGGGTGCCAAATATGTTTGCTTGCCTGGTTTTATTTTCCTGGACTTGTGAAAGAATTATTTCTGATAGAAAAAAGTTTTCATTATGGTTTTCAGAGACAGACTTTAAATAAAGAATAAGCTCATACTCTGTTTCTGTTACATACATTTTATCTTACAAAAAGTGCTGCACGTACCAGATGATTTTGTCTGTTTGGGTTTCCATTGTCTAGTTTGGAGATGAAGAGGTTGGGTAGATGCTTTCTCAAATCTATTTCAATTACAATATCTATGGGTCTGAAATCTGTAAGATAGCTTAGCGTGTATCATTCAACAACACAGGCCAATGGCTTTTATTTCTCAAACAATTTTCTGGATAAATTAAATGAATAACTTTGTTCATCTTCTCAGTCTCTCTCTTCTTTCCATGCACTATCAATGCTACTGAAGAAAAGGATGTTATTAATGGTTATGAAGGGTTTTTTTTAAGAGTAAATAATAAGGATTCGTAATACTCAGTGGATTCCCTTAAGAAATGTAATACCTAATTAAAAAGACAAGAAATATAGAAGATTTAAGGTTAATACACAACAACAGAGGGCTATGTTTCAAACTGACTAGTAGAGACAAATAGCAAATAGAAAGTTGGCCTCTGGAGTACAATAGGCATATCTTCAATACAGAACACATTTATTCATTCATTCATCCAATAGTTACTTATTGAGTTACTATTTGGTGTCAGGAACTCTGCTAGATATTAAAATACAATGTTGAGGGGCTGGCAGTGAGCCTATGAAAGAGACAGAGAAAGAGTGTGTGACTACATAGGTAGAAAGAAAACAGAGTGTTTGATGTAACAGTGAAGGGAAGGCAGCTATTAGAAAAGGAAGGAAACATTAACAATGTCAAAATGCTCATCAGAGATCAGGTAAGATAAAAGCTGATAAACATGCATTAGGTTTTGTGACATGGATGTTACCAGCAAACTTATCAAAAGTTGTTTCCATAAAGTGATAAGAATAGGAGCCAGACAGGAATTTGCTTCAGAAGAGTGTTAGTGGAAGAAATGGTGGCGGTCATTATACATATCTCTTTTGAGTAAGCTGGCCATAAATGACAGAAGAGGAAGAACTGTAGTTCAAGGGAGATGTGTAGTTATAGGCATTGAACATGACTTCTTTCTATGGGAAGAATCCAGTTGCAATGAAGATCTTGATTACATAAGAGAAAAAGAAAATAGATGATCTAGTATAGTGCTTTGAAACTTTCCTATGCATGTGAATCAGCCGAGGATCTTTTTAAACTTTCTATCCTGATTTATTAGATCTGAGATAAGACCCAAGATTCTTCATTTCTTTTGAGTTCCTAGGTGATACCAATGTTGTTGGTCTTCAGGTCACATTTCAGGTGCCAAGAGTGTAGTAGAATTGCCGGGCAAGGTTATGAGTCCTTTTAAATTGGGTGACCATATATTTTTAATGGATTATATTTGCCCTATCATGTAGTATTTTTTGTAGCATCTCTTGGTTGCTTGGCAGTAGGCAAAAATAAAACAGAAAGTAGGAGTTGAAGCTGTATATAGAAGGAACTGAATAAAGGGATGGATGGATTTGGAAATGCACGTGGTCCAGGGTACTGGAGGTCCTGATGAAGCTGAAAAGCTGTCATAGCGGAAGTGACTGAAAAGCAAGTTGGGAGAACAGGAACTCATGAATGAGGATTTTGAAAGTAAAAGAATTTGAGATGATGACAAGATCCAAGATGCAGACCTGAAAGGATATGGCTGAAATAGCAGGGAATGGCAAGAGCCTTGTTGTCATTTAACACCCAAGAAGGAAGAGGGCTGATAAGGATGGATCAATTCCAGGGCACTCATGATCAAACACTAGGTGGTAGAAATTATAATGAGAAAAGAGGTTTAAGCTCTAAGGTCATGAGGGTACTGACCTTTTGATCTCTTTGGAGTTTCTCTTAGAATTAATTTGTTTATGTAACAAGTATTTATTGAGCACCTACTATAAGCGAGGCACTTGTCTTAGTCCGTTTCATGTTGCTATCAGAGAATACCCGAGGCTAAGTAATCTATAAAGATAAGAGGTTTATTTAGCTTATGAATTCATAGGCTGCAGTAGTTCAAGAGTATAGCACCACATCTGGCCAGCTTCTGGGGAGGGGCACGCGTTGGGTCAAAACATGATGGGGAAGCAGGAAAGTGAGCAGGTGTGCAAAGAGATCACATGGTGAAAGAGGAAACAAAAGTTCTGGAAGCTGAACTCACTTTTATAACAACTCTCTCTCCACTAAGTAATCCAGATGCATGAGAGTGATAACTCACTTGCTCCCATAGGAGGATATTAATTTATTCATGAGTGATCCACCCTCATGACCCAAACACCTCCAATTAGGCCCTACCTCCCAACATTTCCACACTGGGGATCAAATTTCAACATGAAGTTTGGAGGGGAAAAACTCAAACCATAGCAACACGGTTCTAGATACTGCAAGTACCCTATTGAACAAAACAAACAGTGCTTGCATCCTGGTGGATTCATGCCTCAAAGTACTGATTTCTGTGTGGATGATGTTTTAAAAAGATGCCGGGTGTGGTGGCTCACGCTTGTAATTCCAGCACTTTCGGAGGCCAAGGCAGGCGGATCACAAGGTCAGGAGTTCAAGACCAGTCTGACCACCATAGTGAAACTCTGTCTCTACTAAAAACACAAAAAATTAGCCGGGCGTGGTGGTGGACACCTATAATCTCAGCTACTCAGGAGGCTGAGGTAGGAGAATTGCTTGAACCCAGGAGGCAGAGGTTGCAGTGAGCCAAGATCACATCATTGCATTCCTGCTGGGGTGACAGAGCGAGACTCCACCTCAAAAAAAAAAAAAAAGAATCACAAACTTGCTCTCCCCAGTGCTCCTCACCAAATTGAAACAATATACCTAGGATGAGAAGATAACTTTCATTTAATTTTTCTTGTCATGAAACTTTCAGTTTAACTTTATTCATCACTGGAGCAAAGAAAATTAGTTCGTGGGAAAAAGGGCAAAGAGAGTCACTTGACCAGCTTTGAGGAAGGCTGCTTTTGTTGATGCAGTCCAAAACCAAAAGAACCCTTTTATCTGATATTACTGAGAGTTACCTGAAGATGTGGGATGGGGACTTGTATACAGTGTTAGGCTTGAAAATAACAAAAGGTAGCAACTCAAGATCAGAGATTACATGATTTTTGAGAATGTAGGACTAAGAGCATTGCCTATCAATGGATGTGTAACATAAAAGAAGAAAAGTCAACAATTGTATCACTATTGACTTCGTCTACCTGTTATTAAGCTTTTCTGACTCTAAGTGAATATCATAAGACAAACTAATAATATAAATGAATTCATCATAAATATTTTGACTTAATTTTCAGCAGTATATGCTGCATAGAAAAATCATGTATATGGTATCTCATAACCTGGGTTTGCTCCCTTATTGTACCATTGCTCAATTATGTTCTCTATTGTTTCTATCTGTAGAATGATTTCTATTCTGACTTGTTTGCATTTCCCTAAAATCTCCCCCTGATATGTTCTTAGTAAAAGCTGTTCATCTCACTGGACAGGGCCACAGATCAGTTACATAAAACAAAGGAAAAAATTTATCTTTTCTTTTGATAAATGCATATTAGGTTTTGGCATTAAGTCTGGGCCCCAAAATGTAATGAAAAACCCAGCCATTTCGTTTGAGTTTTGATGAATAGAAGACATGCTCTTTACCTTTGAAATCTGACTACAGAATCATACTACACTCCAAAACATTCATATTCCTCCAAAATTTCTTGGAACTTTTTGCACAAAGCCTCCTCCTTTCTTTCCTGGATCGTTTCTGAGACTTTGATCCTTTGCTATTTGGTTTGTCCTTATCAGTGACAGCATTGGTACTAATGTGAATGGTGAAAATGAGATCAGCACCATACAGGTAGAATTGAAATATTATGATAAATTATGAATAGAAGAAGCCAGTTTAGGAAAACAGATTTTCCAAGCTTATAACTCACTCCAGCCTTATGAGATAATAAATTTAGGAGTGTTCCTCAACCTTTTTTTGAATTTGTGTAAGCTGATGATAAACCACAATATTTCTGTTTCAAGGGAAAAGGACCACAAAGCATCTTTGGCCACCAAAGAGCTCAGCTCTTACAAAATATTTTGATGAGCTAAGTGTAAATGAATCAGAAAACATACGGGTTGAATTTCCACCATTATACTCATGGGAAGATGGGAGGCCCTTTTGTCTTTTTCTTTTTCTTTTTAAATGAAAACAAGAATGCAGTTGACAAACACAGTTTAGGTTTTCTGAATCAAATATTTTGAAACCAGTTCAAAAGATTTTTTTTGAATCTGAATGAACAAAAGGTTGTTTGCCCATTCCTCATTTTATCATTTGTTTTGATTTTCTTGGCTTTTATTTGTCCAGGTGCCCGAAGGCATTAAAATGGAAATGCTGATGGTATTTTCAGTGAAAAAAAATTTCCTCTTGAGATAAATATATAGCTACCTCTGCAACAGCTGAATTTTATTAAGAAAGTTCCAAAAATATTAGGTTGATGCAAAAGTAATTGAGGTTTTTGCCATTAATAGATGCGTACCTTTAAAGTCAGAATGTTCAAGTTTATTCTTTCTCTCCTTCGGGCCAGATAGGTTTGACAGAAAATTGCCTTTAGGGCTGTCTTTGGGCCAAATTTTGGCTTTTTAAAAATTATTAATCAACTTTCATTTTTTAGCCTTTCTTCATTGTTCAATGCTCTACCCTACCAGATGGCCAATGCCCTGAGCTTCTACACTTTTACACTTTCTTCTGACTTCCCAACAATTTTCCAGTGGAACATCCCATGGATATGGTTAGGCCCTCATTATCAAAGCTTATTTATTTTTAGTACCAATTCCATATCATCCAAATAGTATATATCAATTTTGTTTTTAAAATTTCTCTGAACTATGTTCAAGTCTTTTTTAGCTGGGTTACTCCTAATTAAATTTATATGTTATTAACATACATATGCCGATAAAACATACAAATTATTACAGCAGATGTGGGGTTTCCAAAGCTCTGGCCAGTCACCATGTTCCTTGACTATGAAAAATTACATTAATGGCCTCAATTCTCCTCTCTTTGAATATCTGTCTCTTGCTATGTGACTTTGAAGTTTTCCTACTAAAGAAGTGGACTGCATTTTCCTAAAACTTGACTTTAAGTTTGTCCCTGGAATTGCTTTGACCAAGAGAATATTAGTAAATGTTAAATGACAAAAGATGTAAAATGTTTGCTTACTTATATGTCTTCTATCATTATGAGGAGAACATGACCAGGCTAGCCTAGGAGAAAGATGGAATACATATGGAGCAGAGCTGTCCCAGCCAGCCTGATCCTGAGAGCCCAGCTTAGAGCATCCAATTCCCAGCTAACACCCAGAAGCATGAGTGATTCCATTTAAGGTCCATAAAACCATCTAGCTGAGTCCAGTGAGATAAGCCAGCCCTCGGTTGATCACAGATGCATGAGCTAAATAAATGCTTATTGTTGTATGCCACTGTTTGTTTTTTTTGTTGTGCAGCATTACTGTGGATGTTTTTTAATGTATACACCCTCCTATATCCTTCTCTTTGGCAGCTACAGAGGGGGTTCCTCTGAGCATAGTTTAAAAAAATCCATATCTGTAAATTCTCAGTCATAACATTACTTTTTAAACAGATTTGGTTGTCAAGAAAGACTTTGAAAAGTAGCGGGTATCAAAACATCATATTGTACTCCATAAATGTGTACGATTATTGTCAATTAAAACCAAAATAAAACTTTCTTTAAAAATAATGGGAATATAAAACACCTGGCAAAAGCCTCAAAACTAACATTTTGGTTAGATAATCTTTATGTGTTTCTCTAAATTTTCAAGGTAACTTAAAGTTCTACATTACCTCTTGTGTCCTTTGTAACAACCCTACAAGGTAGATCCAGTATTACTATCTCATTAACTGAGCACCTTCCGTGTGCTCAGCACTGTTATAAATGCTTCAAGCATATTAACATGTTTATTTTCACAGCTATCCTATGGGATAGAACACATTGATTGTTTCCTCATTTATGGATGCCAAAACTCATTTCAGCTTTATACCAATTCTATTACTTGAGTAAATAAAACATTATTATGTTCTTTTATTTTCTTATTATGCTCTTTTACTAACAGCATAATATTTTTATTATACTATATTAATATTTTACTAAGAGCATAATAATTTTACTTTGTAGGATCTTTACATGTATTATCTTATTTAATTTTCACGCTGATCAAAGAACTAGAGATTCTACATAAATAGCCCTATTTTACAGATGAGAAAACTGAGAGTCAAACATATTAAGTATCTTGCCCAAGTTCACACAGCGGTTATAGCCATGCTGAGAAGTCTATAGCTCAAAGACTGTATACAACTCGGCCCTAGGTAGACCAATTACCAGGCCAGGGAGCCAGGACTAGTGTAGTCTTTCTGTTAGTCAATTTTATCCTCAATGCTCTGCTCAGAGGGAGCATCTATTGTGATCTTATGGAATGCTGGGCTGAGTTGCTTCCTTTGCAACACCAACAAAAATAAATTCCAAAGTCAATTTTTTAGTTCAAAAAGGCGCTATAAAGTCATTATATGAAAAAGATACTTGTAACACACATGTTTATAGCAGCACAATTTGCAAGTGCAAAAATGTGAAACTAGTCCAAATGCCCATCAATCAACAAACGGATAAAGAAACTGTGGTATGTATATATGATGGAATACTACTCAGCCATAAAAAGGAATGAATGAATGGCATTCACAGCAACCTGGATGGAACTGGAGACTATTATTCTAAGTGAAGTAACTTAGGAATGGAAAACCAAGTATCGTTTTTCATCACTCATAAGTGGAGGCTAAGCTATGAGGATACAAAGGCATACGAATGATACAATGGACTTTGGGGACTCAAGGGAAAAGGATGGGAAGGGGGTGAGAGATAAAAGACTACAAATTGGGTTCAGTGTATACTGCTCGGGTGATGGATGCACCAAAATCTTACAAATCACTACTAAAGAACTTACTTATGTAACCAAAAACCTATGGAAATAAAAACCTATGGAAATATTTTTTTTAAATACACATGAACACAAAACGTATCATAATAACCATATTAAGTATACAATACAATGGCATTTAGTAGGTTCACAATGTTACATAACCATCCCCACTCTCTAGTTCCAGACCATTTTCATAACAACAGAAGGGAACTATATCTATAAAGCAGTTACCTTCTACTTCCCCCTGCCACTCAGACCCTGTCACCACAAATCTACTTTCTTTCTCTATAGGTCTGCCTCTTCTGAATATTTCATAAAAATGGGTTAATACCAAAAAAAAGGGGCATTATAGCTGACAATATGTGCTGTGGGCCAACTCTTTCTGCACCAGGTACTAGAAAACAGGAGGCTTCAGAATCCTATTCCATAGCAGTTTTCCAGTTTCACAGTGGATCCAGGTGTCATCTCAGAAAGACATTAACAATACTTAAAAGCAATACTTAATAATGGGTGCATCCCAAGTGTTCATTATAGTTCACTGTGAGCCACATTTTCCTCATAAATGTTCTGGTATTTAATTCCAAAATCAGAATACTAATATTTTCTGCTATGTATCCCATGTTCAAGCATTATTTTTTTTCTTGCTTTTAGGACTGGTTATTAAGATTAAATATGCTAAATTTGCCTTATTTCTTTTTCCCCCTTCAAGCCCCCAAATTGTATCTGTGATGTAAACTAAGAAAATGCTGCTGAAATATGACACTCAGGCTTCCTGATATATTGTTGGTTAGACCTGAAGGCCTATGTTAAGATCAACTTGTCAGGAGTTGAAGAAATAATTTAGCTAGTGACCTTGTTACGAAGAAAAGCATGAATTAGGCAGCAAAGGTCTGAATTAAACAGAATGACACAGAAACTGGAAGTCAGAAGTGTGGAGAACTTGCCTTAGGAATTATGGATGCAAAATTCATTGGTGCATTCTGATTAGTTTAAGATAATTGAGTGTGATAATTGACTACACAGAGATCTACAGCAAGTATGCATTTGGAGTGATTAGGTAAGAATCTAAATAATTACCATGCAACTTGTGAACCTCGTAATAGCCTTCTAATTATCCATTAAACAAGATGTTATATACTTAAAGAAGCAAAGTATTTTATTAGTTAGAGCATTGCCTGTACTAAGTAGGTTTTAATACACTAGGCTTCAGACTATGACGCTTGGGGAAATTACGAACACAATAATCCTTGTGAATGAATGAATGAACACAGGATCCTGGGTATGCCTAAATAAGAATTTGAATGAGAGCTAATATGGAATATCATGGATGATTCTTAAGTAAGGAGGCTGTACCTTTAGCTTTGATTTTAGAAATGAGATAGAAGTGAGAAGTCCAGAGGTTCTCAAGCTTAAGTAGAACCTTTGCAACCTGTTTTCCAAGGCAAATCCAATATAAGAGGAAGACATTGCCCAAAATGATCTAATGGATCTAGAACATGTGTATAGGGTGACTTGCCCAGGCGGGATGGAATCAAGGATGGATCTAAGAGTTCTTGGTATAGCAAAAGAGCAAAGATTTAGGAGTTGGACCAAGTTTGAGTCCTGGCTCTGTTTCTTACCAGTTGTGTGACCTTGGCAGGTTACTGGACTTCTCTGAGCTTCAGTTTCATGACCCAAAGAATGTATTAATAACTGCCTGAGTCAGAACAACTGAAATAATGCACATAAAATTGCAAACTATGAGTGTGACTCTGCAAGTATTAATCCTGTTCTTCATTTGCTTTTTCTCTTATTACTGGGGACTGTGTCTTAATCAGAATTGTATTTCCTTTTAAAATCAACCTCTGTCCTTGATCCTTAATAAAGGGTTCAATAAATGCTCATTTTTGAATGAAGGAGCCAATGAAACCACTAAAAATGAGTTTGAAAGTGATCTCTAATGTGTGACTCAAGGCATCGGTAAAATTAGCTAGGAACACGCTATTCAATTTAGAAAACCTGGTTGACTTTTATAAAATTACTTTTAATTGTGATTTTAAAAATACATAACAAAATGTACCATTTTAACCATTTTTAAAGGTACAGTTCAGTGGCATTAAATACACTCACATTGTTGTGCCACCACTACCATCATTCATTTCTAGAACCTGTTTTCATCTTGAAAAATTGAAATTCTGTACTCATTAAGCAATAACTTATTATTTCTGCCTTCACATTCAGCCCCTGGAAATCTACTTTCTGTCTCTATGAATTTGTACTCTATACCTCATATGAGTGGAAGAATGCAGTGTTTGTCCTTTTGTGACCAACTTATTTCACCTAGCATATCTTCAAGATTAATATATGTTGTAGCATGTATCAGAATTTCCTTTTTTTTTTTTAGACAGAGTCTCTGTCGCCCAGGCTGGAGTGCGGTGGCACAATCTCGGCTCACTGCAAGCTCCGCCTCCTGGGTTCAGACCATTCTCCTGCTGCCGCCTCCCGAGTAGCTGGGATTACAGGCACCACCACGCCTGGCTAGTTTTTTTTGTATTTTTAGTAGAGATGGTGTTTCACCGTGTTAGCCAGGATGGTCTCGATCTCCTGAACTCGTGATCTGCCTGCCTCGGCCTCCCAAAGTACTGGGATTACAGGCGTGAGCCACCACGTCCAGCCTCCTTTCTTTTTAAGGCCAAATAATATTCCATGTCATGTGCATACCATATTTTGTTTATTCATTGAACTATGGGCACTTGAGTTGCTTCCTTCCATCTTTGGTTACTGTGAATAATGCTACTATAAACATAAGTGCACAAATATCTCTTTGAGGGTTTTCTTTCAGTTCTTTTGGGTATGTAACCAAGAGTGGAATTACTGAATCACGTGGTAATTCTATGTTTAGTTTTTTTAAGGAGCCGCCATACTGTTTTTCCTAATGGTAGCACCATTTTGCACTCCCACCCACAGTTTGCAAGGTTTGCAATTTCTCTGTATCTTCACCAACAATCGTTATTGTCTGCTTTTGTTTTTATATATTTATTTTTTATTTTTTTTATAGCCATCCTAATGGGTGGGCAATGTTATCTCATTGTGATTTTGGTTTGAATTTCTCTAAAAATTTGTAATGTTGAGCATCTTTGGATGTGGATATTGGTCATTTGCATATTTCTTCCAGGTTTACTTTTCAAACTTCAGCAATAGAAATTGCACCTTTTTTTCCCTCTTTTCCGCACCTCTTCCTTTATTCCCTAGAGAAAGCAAAGTTCACCTGCTTTCAAGGTTACTCCTAACATGTGGAACGTAGTACCCAGAACTACCGAAGAGTCTCTGTCCTTGTTATGCTGTGCCAACGTGTGGAAGCTCATGCAGTTGGCTGCCAAGATGTTGGTACAAATACACAGTCAAGTACAGCTCCAAATCTACATGGTTCTACCAAGCTATCTTGTACCAGGAGAAGCTCCTTCAAAGGATCCTGATTCTATAACTCCCTCAAACTAATACCAGGATGCAGACTTTTACCTTTACTTTCTCTCTTTGTAATTAAAACTCAATATTTTGGCCTAAGGTGATCCCTTTTTAGTGAAGTCCAGAAAAGCATTTAGTGAAGGATAGTGCTCCCTTAGGTATGTGAATTTTTTTCCTCATGAGGACAATGTACAACTAAAACAAACAAACAAAAAACTACACTATAAAAATGCACTCAAAATGTAGCATATGAGAGACTTAAGCTCGATATGAGAAATGCCTTTCATCCAGCAAAGGTTAAATACTAAAACAAGTTTTGAAGAATTGTTATAGACCATTTTCCTCAAAAAAGAATAAGTCTTTTTAAAATTTATTAAATGTGGAATTTCTACTGCCCTTTAAACAACGGTCTGTAATAATTCCGACCCATGTTTGAGAATATGTCCCTAATATACAAAATAGACCCTGCTAGACGTTTGCTAACACAGAAAAGGGCATATAATTTTGTAAAAAGGAAAAAAAAACCCGTAACTTAAATTTAAATATGGCAATTATTTTAAATCTGGCTAAAAATAATTAAACTATGATACAAAATAATTTATAGTTTAGAAGTATTATGCTTTAGAAGTATTATGTCTGTAAAAATAAGCTCAGGAATGACATCTGGTACTACTTTGTACACTTTTGACTCCAGTTTCTCTGCTGTGAATCTATTTTGAGTGTCACATTGTCTTCATGAGCTTACTTTATGATCTTTTATTCCCAAGATTTTATTCAAAGCATCCTCTTCCTCAGTGTTTTCTTATGTAGCATTCCCATAAACTTTGTTTTCTAAGTAGTCATTTATCATTGAGAATATATATTCTCAATTGCATCTTGCCTTTATTGATTCACAAAAGCATGTATCATTATTGGAATATAACCTATCAAGTACATTCAGCAAAGACATGCTAAAGTGGTTTAGTTCCTTTGATGTACAGCAAATCACTTTTATAGTAATCTAATAGTTGGTTCTTCATATGTTTAGCTAAATTTCTCCATGTGTGCCAAAAGAACCTTTTGACAGAAAAAAAAAGAGCTTTCTATGTATTATTTTAGCGGTTTTTAACCCTGTTGGGAACAACACAGTTGTTGCCATGGAATATGGCTGTTTTGTCATTTGCTACTAAATGGGGCCTCTAAACATTATTATCAAGTTTAGTGAGATTTTTTACAATTTAGACTGTGCGTTGTATGACTTTAGAAATGGTGAGAAAATTGTAGGTTTGTTTTATTGTTCCAGATGCTTTTCTCTCTATCCTATATATATGTGTGTGTGTGTGTGTGTGTGTGTGTGTGTGTATACACAGATGTAGTCATGTATTGCATAATGATGTCTTGGTCGAAAATAGACCACATATACAACAACAGTGGTTTTCTAAGGTTTTAATGGAGCTACCCGATACAGGTGTACCAGATTTCTTTTTTTCTTTTTTTTTTTTTGAGATGGAGTCTCACTCTGTCGCCCGGGTTGGAGTGCAGTGGTGTGATCTCAGCTCACTGCAACCTCTGCCTCCTTGGTTCAAGTGATTCTCCTACCTCAGCCTCCTGAGTAGCTGGGACTACAGGCGCCCGCCACTACGCCCAGCTAATTTTCTGTAGTTTTAGTGGAGATGGGGTTTCACCATGTTGGCCAGGCTGGTCTCCAACTCCTGACCTCGCGATTCGCCCGCCTCAGCCTCCCAAAGTGTGGGGATTACAGGCGTGAGCCACCACGCCCAGCCAGATTTCTTTTATATTGTATTTTTACTGTACCTTTTCTATGTTTAGACATAGAATGTCTGGAAATATCTAGAAATAGAATAGAATGTCATTCTAGAAATGTCAGAATTCTAGATAGAATGTTTAGACCCATAAATACTTACCATTGTGTTATCATTGTTGATGCTATTCAGTAAAGTAACATGCCTAACAAGTTTGTAGCCTAGGAGTAATAGGCCTTACTATATAGCATAGGTGTGTAGCAGGCTACAAAGTCTAGGTTTGTGTAAGCGTACCCTATGATATTCGCATAGCAGTAAAATCAGCTAACAATGCATATCTCAGAACATATCCCCATTGCTAAGTGACTCATGACTGTATATATGTATCAGTACATGCATACATACACAATGCATATTCAGATACACGCTATTATTTAGCTGTGTCACATGCCTACATAACCATAGTAAGAGGTTTATTGTTAATGATAGTAGATGGGAACCCATGTCCCGTGTTACAACTAGTCTTGATAATTTTAGATGATCTAAACCGTTAGACCATCAGTGCTTTTGCCCTTCTTAGAAGAAATGATAAAAGCTATTTTTTTAAAAGCATTAACTATACACTATGGGCTTTGCTCATTTAATCTGCCCAACAAACCATTGCTGTAGGGATGAGAACTTCATATTACATTCTTATGTGACAAGGGGAAACTGGTACACAGTGAAATTATGTAACTTGCCCAAAGTCACTTTAATATATTATAGTGTCAGGAATGCGAGCCCAGGCAGTTTGGCTTCAGAATTGCATTCTTGTCCCATGCTATCTTGTTTTGGCTCTGATTTTTTTTGTTGTTGTTTTTCTTGTGTTTGCATTAGCAGTGCTTTTTCAAACCATGGTTTCTTTGCACGGATTGTATCAGCTACTAGTCTATTTTGTGAAGATTAGTTTAGTTAAAACTTTAGTTAAAACTAGGTAACTTTTTAGTTTAGTTAAAACTAGATAACTTCATAACTAGAAGCAAGTAAATTGTGATAAATTGCAATAAGATAAAAGAAAACAGGAAGATAAGGTTGCCACAGTCAGCCTTCTTCCAGTTCTGCAGAACACTTCCCCTTTCTGTAGGAAACCTCACTTTTTCTAGCTGAGCACAGCCCTTTCTGATTCAAGAAATTGCCGCGTATGCCCGTCTGCACTAATGCTAAGAATTAGTAAAACGTAGTTTCCTTATTTTTAGGTTAAAAATAAATACAGATAGAAGTTCTAATTGTTCTTTCTATACCCACAATGAATTGTCTTGGAAACCTGGAGTGTAACTTGGGAGACCTGGAGCCCACTTGGGAGACCGCTGCAACACTGTAAGATGAAAATTTAATTGAGACCAGAGAACAGATAATCATTTAGCCCTGAGCTGAACTTTTAGGGAAGAGACAAAACAAAAAAGAATAAAAAAGGTCAACTAAGATTAGCATTTTAAAATCACCAGTTGCCATAGGAACAGAAAATGCAGGCAAGCAGTTTAGCTACCCAAGACTTTTGAAGGATAAAGTGTCACTAAATGTCAAAAACTATTATCAGGCTTAACTGGAATTGGCTTTTGAGCCTCGGCCTGTGGTTATACAACAGTCATCCTTCAAATACCCTTTCTGCAAGTGGTGGCTGACATTCGAACCTGTGAGAAATCCAGCCTCCTCTGTCCTGGAAAAACTCACAGGCTCAGTAACTTTTTGAAGGAGTCACTCTTTGCTGGTAGTGAAAGACTTATGCATAGAATGACATAAGGCTAAATTGTTGATTTAAAAGCTCATTGTAAACCTCTACATTTTTCCACTAGTGAACCCTGTCTGCTTTTTGGATATGGAAATAGCAGATAATTTTATTGACCCAAACATTCACTCTCATCTTATATTAACAGCTGAGAGAGTTGAGGAGTGTTCAGAGACTTACAGTGTCCTGGTGTAATGAATGTCTTATGTTACTGGGTCTGAGCCAATATACCCACTACCTTATAATTTTTTTCTCTGATTACTTTGCTTCAGGCCCTTTGTATGCTACTAACAACTACTAGATTTCAGTGTCTGCTCCAATGTGATGTTTCAGAAATTCCTGGAGGCCACTCTGGCTTACTCTTTCAAGTAAATCTCTCCTTTCATAATTTATAACTGTCTGTAGAACTTCTGGTCTTACTGATGACCCACTGCATTGCTCTCTTACCAGGGAATCGGGTGCTAACAACCGTCTAGAGACTAGCTGGAGAGAAGTTCAATGATGTTTGGACACCCTCTTAGGGTAGCCCTTGGTAAGTCCAGTTGACTTTCCCACTCCATTCCATTGCAACTTTCATTCCTAATTAACTCCATTTGGAATTGTGAAACCTCTTTTTTCTTACTCGTTTTCTTCCTCTCTGTTATTCATGGACATCTGCTGCATAATCAGCCGATAGAACTGAGCCCCGTGACGTGTTTGTTTTTATTTTGTTTTGTATTTTTTTCATAGTCAATGGTAATAATACTGGACTATTAGTATCAGGAGAGTCATGGAAATGTAATAGTGATTGAGAGAAAGCCTAAAATCACAAGGTAATAAGATCAATTTAAATTATTTACATAGAAATCATCAGCTTTGATCCTCTGTAAGAATAGTCCATAAACTCTGGGGCAAATGAATGATACACTACATTTTAAAGAGAGTTTGGTTATACACCTATTTTATGGATCACATCTAATATTTAACTAGATGAGAGCCTGAATGTTGTATATTACTTGTGTCAACAAATAACTGCAAAGAGTCTACAATGAGTATCTTAATTGGGTAAAGACTCACGTGCCTGGAGTATAACCAACACCATGCTAAAAGAAGCAAAGTCTCAGGTCGGGTGCGGTGGCTCACACCTGTAATCCCGCATTTTGGGAGGCCAAGACAGGCAGATCACGAGGTCAGAAGATGGAGACCATCCTGGCTAACACAGTGAAACCCTGTCTCTACTGAAAACACAAAAAATTAGCCGGATGTGGTGGCATGCACCTGTAGTCCCAGCTACTCGGGAGGTTGAGGCAGGAGAATCACTTGAACCCAGAAGGCAGAGGTTGCAGTGAGCCAAGATAGCGCCACTGCACTCCAGACTCCAGCCTGGGTGACAGCAAGACTCCCTACCAAAAAAAAAAAAAAGAAAAAGAAAAAAAGAAACGAAGTCTCTGCTATTGAAAATTGAAAGATAATAATCTGCTTTGAATTATTCAAATGCATCCTTTCAGTGAATTCAAAGCATTTCTATGTTGGGACAAATAATAATAATAAAATAGCACAATGACTATTAGTAATCACATCAAATGATCATTAAACAATTTAAATGCATTCTTATGTAACTCTCCTGATCATCTTATGAAGTTGATGCCATTATGTCCCCATTTTAAACATGAGAAGAGGAATTAGATCATTCACTGCAAGGTAGCACAGCTGGAAACTATCAGAGGAGTTTTAAACTAAGGCCACTGGCTCCAAAGCCTAAGATCTTTGCTACTCTGCTCTACTGCCTCTTATTCCCGACTGGCTTCTGATGGGAAACCAGAAAGGCATACTTGCCCTCTACTAATGGGAAAACTGAGCTGAACGGGGCAAATACTAATTTGTTCCAAATCACCACAATTTGTGGAAAGCCTGGGTTAATATGCAATTAGAAAAAGTCAGTGTCTAGAGGACAAGAATTTTCTGTATGGTTCTTACCATCTAAAAATGGTAACTAATATATTTTTAGGACTAATTATGTGTCAGGCACTATATATTACGTGCCTTAACCTCAAACTCTCTTAATATTCTCAACAACCTAACGAAGTAGGTCCTATTATTAAACTCATTCCACAGACAAGAAAACTGAGGCACAGGGAGAGGAAATAACTTGCCCAAGATCACACTGCTAGCAAGTAAGGGGACTTTGTTTCAGAGCCTGTGTACCACTGTACCCAACTCTTTTACCTTTCTACTTGTACCTTAATCACTGAGTACCAAACCTCCTGTGAAACTTCAGGGCTTCAAAGTCCCTTATCTTCTGAATGATACAGACCAAATAAATAATGCATGAGATCAGCTAATAAGAGATCATGGAAATACTGAGTAGCAAACAAAATTGAAGACAAAATTAGTAATTTTATCATGAGAATATGACCTAATCTGGAGCTACATATGGTTCAGATTGAATTCCAAATTCATGGAAATTTGACAAATTTTTCTTTTCTTTTTCTTCCTTTTTTTTTTCTTTCATTGTGCAGTCTATGTTGGCAAGACAAATATTACTCACTTTGTGTGTATCTGTTTGATGCCATTCCCTTTCTTTTGTTCTTTCATGCCAAATTCATAATAGAACACTGCAGGTACTCAGGCAATTTTTGAAATAATTTTGAGTAGAATTCTGAAGTGAGCAAGGAAAAGACCACCGTATTTGCATCCTGATGAACAGGGAAGAGACCACCATATGTTCATCCTGATGCAAAAAATAATTTACTATTTTAACAACATTGGATCATCTAAGCTGGAAACACTGGGTGGCTGAGACTATGCAATAGACTTGGCTGATGTAACAATAACAAGCCAGGTCACAACATCTCCATGCTTTCCAACCTTCTGGAATGACTCATTTTGTCCATACGGTTATCTAACTGACCCAGCACCATTTAATGAAATGGCTACCTTTCCCCCTCTTCACTACAGTGCTGCCTTTGTCATAAATCAGGGAGCGTACATAAGTTGGTGTATATCAATGCCATTCTGTATCATTAGTCATTTTGTCTGTTTTTGTGCCAATATGACATTGTCTTAATTACTATGGTTTATAATAGGCCTTTTGAGTCTTTATTTTCTTTACTTTTATAGCTTTGTTCAAATGGCCAAGATCTCTGCTTCAACATTGAACATAAGTAGTAATAGTCTTTGTCTCATTTTTGTTGTGGAAAATTTTCCATATTTTACCACTAAATATGAGGGGTTTTCTTTTTGTAGATGTGCTTATCAGTTTAAACAAGCTTTCTGCTATTCATGATTTTATGTTTTTAAAACCATAAACAAGTGTTAAATTTTGTCACATTTTTTCTGCATTCATTAAGATGACTGCATGGTTTTCTACTGTGTTGTAAATTACATTAAGTTTTTGTAAGTAAATAACTAAGTTTTGAATATTACACTTACTATTAAGTAAATTACACTGTTTTGAATATTAATACACTCTTAGCTACATGAAATATACCTTGTTTAAATGGTGTATTACTCATTTTACATATTACTGAATTCACTCTTCCAATTTTTAAAAAAAATTTGCCTCTAAGTTTATGAGTGAGATTAGTCTGTAGTATTTCTTTTTTAAATTTTCTTGTCAGAGTATGGAATCAAGGTTTGTCCCATGCTCTCAGTAAGGAGTTAGGAAATACTTCCTTTATTCCCCTTAGTTTCTAAAAAAGTTTGTATAAGATTGGTCTGTTTTATTCATAAATGTTTGTATGAATTCTCACTAGTGAATCACTCCAGATATGGGTCATTCTCACAGGAAGGTCTTATAATTACATATATAATTCAGATTTTTTTTATTTCTTCCTTTGTCAGGTTTCATAGGTTGTGATTTTTAAAATTTTTAAATTTCACTTTATTGGAAATTTCAGTGGCATAAAGTCATTCACAATTATCCTGTTATTATTTTTATTATTTTTAAAAGATCTGTTGCATCTGTAGTGATGTCGCTTTTCACATTCCTGATATTAGTGGCTCGTGTTTTGTATTTTCCCCGTGATCTTTATGGTTTTTAACCTACGTTTGCCTAGGAGTGTGTCTGTGTGTGTGTGTGTGTGTGCATGTGTGTGTGTCAGAGATAGAGAGAGAGACAGAGACAGAAAGAGGGAGAGAGTAAAAGAACAGTATCCTGATTCAGGTTTACTGAATTTATAAGTCTGTCATTTATTCCTTTTCATCCATCCAAAAAATATTTGCCTTATTTCTTTGACTACTTCACTGGTCAATTTCTACCCTTTCCTGGAAATCCACATACAATATGTTACAATTGAATGTCTCCCATATGAATTTTCATCTCTTTTATTGTTGTTGTTTCTATGCTTTACCCCCTCCATTCTTCAGTGTGAATGTTTTTTTATTGGTTTGTCTTTGAGTTCACTAATCTTTTTTGTTTTGCATTTCCTAGATTGTTCTAATGGATTCCTTGTTTCAGATAATTGCATTTTTCATTTCTAGGAGGTATATTTGATTTTTATAGCTTCAAGTTGTTTATTACATTATGCATCTTTTCATTCATTTCTTTATTTTAACCATCTTTTCCTCTGTTTTACTATAGTTATAATTGTTATTTTCATATTTACAAATTTCAATATCTGGATAAACTGAGGTTCTTGTCTTGCTTAATTTTTCTTTTGACTATGAGATAAATTATCTTGTTTATTGGTTTTTAAATTTAAATTTTATGCCAAATTTTAAAAATCTATAAATAATGACGATAATGTCATTTTTCCCCAAGAGAAATTGTTCTTTCTTTTCTTGGGAAGATAATACGAGGGGAAGGTTATTTTATTTTATTTTATTTTATTTATTTTATTTTATTTTATTTGAGACAGGGCCTCACTCTTTCACCCAGGCTGGAGTGCAGTGGTGTGACCTTGGCTGACTGCAACCTCTGCCTCCTAGGCTCAAGTGATCCTCCCACCTCAGTCTCCTGAGTAGCTGGGACTACAGGCATGCACTACCATGCCTGGCTAGTGTTTTGTATTTATAGTGGAGACAGGGTCTTGCCATGTTGCCCAAGCTGGTATCAATCTCCTGAGCTTAAGCAACCTGCCTGCTTCGGCCTCCCAAAGTGCTGGGATTACAGGCATAAGTCACAGTGCCTGGTCAGGTCACTTAAATCTAATCAGTAATTGAGCTTGGTCAGAGCTGGATTGTAGTTTTAGTTAGATTTAGCCCACCTCTGCTATATCACTGATCTTCTGATTGTGATCTTGGTAGATGTGTGTCTCTTCAGACCTTAAACCCTTCAATTCAATTTTTCTGAGTTTGAGCTTAACTATTTAGCCTCCAGCCCCATGTAGCTTCAATATCTGACAAACATCTTGAGGTAGAGATGAGGCATGGTTTAAAGTAGGACCTATTATCTTAAGTACCAAGAAATTGAGCAAAATTTTACTCTCCCTTTCAGTCCCATCCTTTTTGACTGGCTTTACCAGGGTTTTGATGAAAAGTCTAGTGAGTCTCTACTTCTTCAGTAATATAATATGTATCTTTTGGATCCTTTAAATTAAGCCCTTTAACCTTCCACCCAAACAGGTTCAAAACCTTGCAAATATGTTGTATTTATAGAAGGATTTTGTCACTTAAGCATCCTGAACAGATAAACACCCCACTTCCTATACTGCCTCAGCACTCAGCAAATGCCCTTTGGGGTCATGTGTCTGTGCTCCTTCAGATCTCCATCTACCATTCTGAAGTTTTCAGAAACATTATTCGTCTTGGTTTTCTGCAGTGGAGTTCTTCCACCTGTGCCAAGCCTGAGCCTTAGCCTTTGCCCAAACTTGCAAATGCCCTCGCAAAGGAAACAACTATTGATTGGCAGCCCTCTTAGGAAGGGCTCTTCTCTGTTCAGAATTTTACTGCATCTAGTTCTCATTGCTTCCATAGTGTTCTGATGACTTTAGCAATATAATTTTCTAATTTATCCTTTTTTCTCCATAGTTGTTTTAGTAGGAGCGAAGATTTGCCAAACATACTGTATCCTACTTGAAAGGCAAACTTTGTGAAAATTATTATTTAGAACAGTTTTATTTGTTTCTAAGTAATTATTAATAATGCATATACATTTTAGGCTTATTGTGATAGCGAGAAAAACTCCATCATGTTTTCTTTCACATATTGAACTATATTATTTGGAAGGATTTTATATAGCCTATTATCTGACTCTATTCCTGTTAAACCTCTGCCCTCATTCTTTGTGTGATGACATTGTGTAGTCAGTAGAGAAGACTGTAAAAATTTTTCTGGAACCTATTCTTATGTAGGGATGTCTAGAAATAATTTAGGCATACATGGACATGACTGAATTGCCTACATAGCGCCCCCCCAACTCATAGCTCAGATTTATTGTATTTTGCTTTTAATTTCTTATTTGAATTACCAAAATGTCTATGATCACTTAACAACTGATATGAAGAGAAATAAGAGGGGATAGACACAGTGGCCTAAACTGCTTATAGTCACAATATATTAATTTTATAAAATTTATGAAAACATATGACCATGTGACCATATTACTAGGGACCTTGACTACAGAAAAGACCCAGACAAATAGGAGGCCCTGAAATGCAAACTTCTTTTGCTTCACAGAAAATTCACCATCATTAATAACATATGCACACACAATTACCATCATCACAATAAATAAACAAGCACAACCAAACCAAAATCAATAATAGAACAAAGTTGGCTGATCCTGATGAGTCGGTTTCAGCTAAGCTAACTTGCTCCCAAGTTTGATAAAACTTCCAAGAAGGATAAAACTTAAGAGATAATACATTTGCTTAAATATTCAAGGAAAATGGACACTTTTAGAACAAGAAAGACATTATTTCTGGAACCAGAAAGCCTAGGTTTAAATCCCAACAACACAATATGCTAGCTGCCTGACTCTGGGCAAGCTTGTCAGTCTCTCTATGCCTTAGTGTCCTCATCTATAAAATGGAGATGTGTGTATATACGTGTGTGTGTGTGTGTCCATTTATATATGTGTGTGTATATTATATATAACATTGTATTAGGGTTCTCTAGAGGGACAGAATTAATAGGAGATATATATATGTGTGTGTGTGTGTATGTATGTATATGTATATATGGACTAAACTCTGATTTTTTAAATCTTTATGTTTTTTTTTTATCTTGCCCAATATTCCTTTCTAAGAGGTCTGGGGAGTCAGGCCCTACAAACCATAAATTCTCATCAGATGGGTTTTATTTAACCCTATATATCATGACTTACTTTCCAACCTGACTCTGGCATAACATTATGAGACAAAGAAGAAAATAAAAATATCTTACCCCAAAACATGTTTCTTTGCCATATTTTGTCCCTGCAAAGCTGTTCTTTGTGGGAGAAAATTTACATCTTTAAAGAATCTGTTAATATAGCGAGCTCTTTTTCTCCCAGGTGCTTCCAATCCTAAAAAGATTAACTAAGAACTTAATAGGAAATATTTATCATCTATCGTCTCTAAGGGCAGCCACTATAAGACTTCAAAAAAACTCTGGCCCAGGGGCGGTGGCTCACGCCTGTAATCCCAGCACTTTGGGAGACCGAGGCGGGCAGATCACAAAGTCAGGAGATCAAGACCATCCTGGCTAACACTGTGAAACCCTGTCTCCACTAAAAATACAAAAACTTAGCCAGGTGTGGTGGCGGGCACCTGTAGTCCCAGCTACTCAGGAGGCTGACTCAAGAGAATGGCATGAACCCGGGAGGTGGAGCTTGCAGTGAGCTGAGATGGCACCACTGCACTCCAGCCTGGGCAACAAAGCAAGACTCCATCTAAAAAAAAAAGAAAAAAAAAAACAACTCTGGTCTCCGCAATCTTTATCTTAACCTGAACATTCCCTTTCTATTAATCCCAGGTCTTTAGACAAACTCAGCTGATTGTCAACCAGAAAATGTTTAAATTCACCTACAGCCTGGACCACCCCCCCCCCCAACCCAAGTCCACTGACTCAAATGTTAATCTCCTTTGGCAACACCCTCACAGACACACCCAGGAACAATACTTTGCATCCTTCAATCCAATCGAGTTGACACTCAATATTAACCATCACAAACATGTTATATGTTATATATTAATATGTTATATATAATATATAGGTATGTATTACATATATAGGTGTAAATCATATAGTGATATTTAGGTAAATATTAAATATTGATTTATATATCTATTTTATCCATCTATCATCACACCAAAGTATTATCTAGTATTTATAATTATTATTATCTGGACTTGTTCTTGAGTGAAATAAAAATGAGCATTTTCTTTCTACTGTAGCAGTATTGCTTACATGTTTAACAGGTAATTCATAAAGCCTAAAATGTGGTTTTAGATAAAAGGCATGACACTAAATTATATACAGTGACATGCATGGTAGTGTGCATGAAAAGGAAGTTAAGTTGAGACAAGGAGACCTGTTTTTAATGATCCCAATCTATCTCTTAGAGAAAGCTACCTGCTAGACTATTCTGCAGGCAGCCTCTAGGCTCTGGGTTTCTGTTCTTCAAGTGAACACAATTTATCTGTCACTAAAAGTTAATCCTATAAGAGTAAAATGGCCGGGTGCAGTGGCTTATGCCTGTAATCCTAGCACTTTGGGAGGCCAAGGTGGACCGATTGCCTGAGCTCAGGAGTTCGAGACCAGCCTGGGCAACACAGTGAAACCTCATCTCAACTAAAATGCAAAAGAAATTAGCCAGGCATGGTGGCGTGCGTCTGTAGTCCCAGCCACTCGGGAGGCTGAGACAGGAGAATCATTTGAGCCTGGGAGGTGGAGGTTGCAGTGAGCCAAGATCGCACCACTGCACTCCAGCCTGGGCGACAGAGTGAGACTCTATCTCTCCAAAAAAAAAAAAAAAAAAGGGTGAGGAAATGATGATCCCATTTAAGGAAAATGTTATTTCAAAGATGTAAAAAGATGGCAAAAACTGAAAGCTTGGCTTGATGGCTTGCTTAGAGCTAATTTATGACAACATTGGAAAGGAATTCTATAATAAATATTAAATATTAGTGCTTACTTTATAAATGTTTTCTTTTTTGTAATTCATTCACTTAGTTTCTTCAGAATTGTTTTTAATGTTTTCTCAGGAATATAATTTGTAACAACACTCAATGCTATTCTCAAGCCATGCTGCTATTTGTTGATGGGCCAATTTGGTTTGATTGAATACATACATATGTTATGGTATGTCAAAATTCTTATAAACTTGCTAATATAGGAGACAGATAAATTAGTTTGCCAGCCAACTAGTTTCTAAATTTGTCTCATTATCTATTTCCAATTGCAAAGTAGAAACAAAAATGATATATTTTGAAAAGTATGTTGTTTAATTTAGGAGTATGTGTGGCAATCTTTTAGTCATATGTAAAAATAAATAGTTATTTCACTAATGCAATAGGCTATGAGTAGGAATAACTTGAAGACAGGAAAAATTTTTTATTTGAATCGTAATCCTGAGAAACTGTGTAAAAGCTTATTTTGTAAATTGAGTCATTAAAATGTGGAAACAAGATTGGTTAATCTGCATAATTCCCCTACAATTTAGGTAGCTAGGAAATCATGTTATTACCACATGCTATGTACACTAATTCAATGTGTACATTTTTGCTTTTTCCACTAGACTGAGATTTTTGGGAGCAGTGATCATGTGTTTCTTTTTCATCTTTGAATTCTGGCTGCCATTTAGAAAATGTTCATTGTAACGAGCTGTGGATAAAGGGTTATTGTGGAAATGTCAAGGTGACCTTGAAATTGTTGGTGGGATGCAAACAGATGTGTCTCTGCTACAATGGTGTTCTAAGGTACACCATCATCAGGAAGACAGGCAGGGTTAGAAGAGGGCAGCTGTAGAGGACAGCGAACTAGTACAACTAGAGTAAACGAACTAGAGAAGCAGGTGGCAAATGTGGAGATTACAAGGGGAGAGAGCTCCGGGAGGAAGAAGTGGTCCCCGGAAAGTGAGGGGGTGGTTATTGCAGCTCTAAACACTCTTTTGTTTATTTGTTTTTTGTTTTTAGACTGAGTTTCGCTCTTGTTGCCCAGGCTGGAGTGCAGTGGCGTGGTCTCGGCTCACTGCTACCTCCTCTTCCCGGGTTCAAGCGATTCTCCTGCCTCAGGCTCCCAAGTAGCTGGGATTACAGGCATGTGCCACCACACCAGGCTAATTTTGTATTTTTAGTAGAGACAGTGTTTCACCATGTTGGCCAGGCTGGTCTTGAACTCCAGACCTCAGATGATCTGCCCGCCTCGATCTCCCAAAGTGCTGGGATTACAGGCATGGGCCACCATGCCTGGCCAGCTCTAAATACTCTTTTAAGGACATTTATCAGTGAAAAGGAGCAGAGATAAGAGGTGGATGGCAAAAGATGTAGATTTCAAGGAGTATTTATTTTGTCTTGGTAAGACAGGCTTGCCCATCTTTAAATGCTATTGAAAAGGAGCCAACATATATGGAGAAGTTAACGACATGGAAGAGAAATGAAATAATCAATCAAGATAACCAAGCCCATGAGAAGGATCAAAGGTTGGGTTTTAGAATGCAGGTTGGGGGCAGCACTTCTTTCTTTAGAATGGAATGAAGAGAATCCATCCCTGGTTAGCTCCTAGGCCTAGAAGGAAGTCAAGAGCTCCCTAGTGCTGGCTACAATCTCTGTGAAACAGGAAGACATGTTTACCTGCATAGTGTTGGGGCAAATGAAAGGGTTAAAATGTTGAAGGATTTAAGAGGGTTTAAATAGTTCCTTTGGAAAATGAAGGCCGAATAAAGAAATTCAAGAGACAGCTGGACAGCATCAGGCATGCCTTGAGGTTAGGGGCTTGAGGTTAGAGGTTAGGTGTTTTTAAGGCATCAATCTGTAAGACAGCATAATTTTCTCTAACAGGGAAAAAGGTGACATTTTGACTTCTCTGGGTGGCTGGAACAGAAAAAACAAAAACGAAAAAAGCAAAAACATTACACTTAGGGAGGTCAAGGTACTGACAAAGAAGTGTGAAAGGAAAATAAATGTTGGGCCCCTAAAATCCCTCAAGCTGGGAACTGCTTGGGGCAAACCTGCCTCCCATTCTATTCAGAGTCACCCCTCTGCTCACTGAGATAAATGCACATCTGATTATCTATTTGGAGAGGCTACTCAGAAGCTCAAAAGAATGCAACCATTTGTCTCTTATCTACCTATGACCTGGAAGCCCCTCCTTTAAGCTGTCCTACCTTTTTGGACTGAACCAATGTATATGTTACACATATTTATTGATGTCTCATGTCTCTGTAAAATGTATTAACACTAAGCTGTGCCCGGACCACCTTTGGCACATGTCATCAGGCCCTCCTGAGGCTGTGTCATGGGTGTGTGTCTTCAACCTTGGCAAAATAAACTTTCTAAATTAACCGAGACCTGTCTCAAATCTGGAGGGTTCACAGAAGTCTCTGGGCTGGTGAACAGTGAGCTACATAGGAAAGGAAGTGAGGAAGGAGGGGCTTATGGGAATAAGTAAAGACTCAAAAAGGGTTGGAGATTGTGTGCAGGGTAAGTACAGGTAAAGAGAAGCACCTGAGAGGGAGCTGAAACTGTAGGCGGCTGTGGTCCAAGAAGTACAGGTGGCATTTTCTGTAATAAGGGTGACATTTGACTGTGGGAACAAGGAGCTAATGAAGTGTGCAGGGAAAGGGGGCTGGAGTGCTGAGAGTGTGGAGGAACCGAGAGGGCCGGGCATCAGAGCTGTCATCCCTCTGCCTATAGGAGTCTCCTAGAGTGATGATAGGAACTGTGATGGCGATGCAGATGGAAAGCAACATGCCAAAGTCCCTGATGAAGGAAGAGTGGGTACTGGGGAGTGGATTGGTGAGGACAACATGGCAGGGCAGAGGAGAGCCAAATACAGGAACTTCAAAGGGAAAAGAGGTTTTACCCCAGGCAGATAAACTCATGGATTTGGAAGATCTACAGAAGAAATTTTACCTCTGGGAGAATCAGGTTTTAGTCACCACAGTGAGGCAGAGAAATATAGGGTAGAAAAGTTAAAGATGTAGGAGTTTATTTTGCAATGGGATTACCCCCATGGAAGAATGGATTTCATCTATTCATTCAAGAAATATACTTTTGGGAGGCTTACTATTCTAGAAACTGGGTGTACAGAAGTAAACAAAATAAACTAATTTACAGCATCCATAAAGTTTTTACATTCTAGTTGGAGGGAGATAGAGGAAAATCACATACAATGATATTCAAATACACAGACGTGCCTACCTACAATCCTCTTGGTGTTTTGCTAATTGTAGCAAGGTAATATTGAATATATACTGTATATTCATAAATTGTACATTATCTCTATAGGTTAAGTTTGATAAACTTAGTCTTTATTAGATGTTAGTAGGAGTTGCAAAAAAAGAGAACTTGCACAAAAACAGAGAATTTTGTCAAAGGATGTTTAGATTTATGTTTAGAATAAGAGATGGTGGCTGGGCATGGTGGTTCACACCTGTAATTCCAGCACTTTGGGAGGCTGAGGTGGGAGAATTGCTCGAGCCCAGGAGTTCAAGACCAAACTGGGCAACATAGAGAGATCTCATCTTTACAAATAAGCCAAACATTAGCTGGGTATAGCGGAGCATGCCTGTAGTCCCAGCTACTCGGGAGGCTGAGGTAGGAGGATGGTTTGAGCCTGGAAGGCCAAGGCTGCAGTGAGCCATGATGGTGCCACTGCACTCCAACTTGGATGACAGAGTGAGACCCTGTCTCAAAAAAAAAAAAAAAAAGGAAAAAGAAAAGAAAAAAACCCAAACAAATAGAATAAGAGGTGGCTGACCTGTAACAATAAGCCAAGTGGTGTGTTGGCCAGTTTTTGCATTACTGTAAGGAAATACCTGAGACTGGGTAATATACATAGAAAAGAGGTTTATTTGGCTTATGTTTCTGCAGGCTGTACAGGAGGAATTGTGCCAGCTTCTGCTTCTGGTGAGGCCTCAGGAAGCTTACAATCATGGCAGAAGGAAAAGGGGAAGTTGGTGTATCACATAGCAATAGCAGGAAAAAGAGAGAGGGAGCAGGGACCACATACTTTTAAACAACCAGATCTCATGTGAACTCAGAGTGAGAACTCACTCATGACCAAGGGGGTGGTGCTAAGCCATTTGTGAGAGATCCACCCCCGTAATCTAAACACCTCCCACCATGTCCTACCTCCAACACTGGATACTACATTTTATCATGAGATTTGGAGGGGACAAATATCCAAACCGTATCAGGTGGAGATGAGTTTAGTAAAGAAACATCCAGGCTGGGCACGGTGGCTCACACCTGTAATCCCAGCACTTTGGAAGGTCGAAGCAGGTGGATCACAAGGTCAGGAGTTCAAGACCAGCCTAGCCAACATGGTGAAACCCCATCTCTACTAAAAATACAAAAACTAGCCAGACGTCGTGGTGGGTGCCTGTAGTCCCAGCTTCTCAGGAGGCTGAGGCAGGAGAATCGCTTGAACCCAGGAGGCAGAGGTTGCAATGAGCTGAGATCATGCCACTGCACTCCAGCCTGGGTGACAGATTGAGACTCTTAAACAAACAAACAAACATCCAGCAGGGTAAATTGAAGGCACAAGATTTTGAGAGAAAGTGAAGAAGCTAAACTTGCTAAGGAGTGGCTCTATGCACTGAGGGAAGAGAGGGAACAGATATTGCAGGTAGCACTAGGAAGAGTCTGTCAGGCAGAAGACACAGCACAGAGTTGCAGAGGTGGCTTTGAGAGAGTGGTAATCTGTGGAACAGGTGCCTAATGACGGGAAAGCACAGATAATCCTGGGGTCAAGATGAGGAAGGCTAGATAAGTAGAAAGCCTTCGGTTTTGAGTATTGATCTGAAATGGGCAAGTGAATTTAGTAAACTGTAAGATTTTTTATATTAAAAAATGCTGCAGCCATAAAAAAGAATGAGTTCATGTCCTTTTCAGGGACATGGATGAAGCTGGAAACCATCATCCTCAGCAAACTAACACAGGAACAGAAAACCAAATGCCGCATGTTCTCACTCATAAGTGGGAGCTGAACAATGAGAACACACGGACACAGGGAGGGGAACATCACACACCGGGCCCATTGGAGGGTAGGAGGAAAGGGGAGGGAGAGCATTAGGACAAATACTTAATGCATGCTGAACTTAAAACCTAGATGATGGGTTGATAGGTGCAGCAAACCACCATGGCGCATGTATCCCTATGTAACAAACCTGCACATTCAGCACGTGTATTCCAGAACTTAAAGTAAAAGAAAAAAAAATGCTGGAAGCCATTGCCCCAAATGCTGAGTTCTAAGCAGAAAACTTGCAAGTTAGAAGCCTGAGGACTCCAAGGTTAAGGCAGTGCATGAATATTCAGTTGCCTTCTCTCTAGACTCCAGAGTCCCTGCAGAAATCTGGCAAAGATGACCTGGTCTGATCAACTTCAGAATCTAAACACACCTCATTTACATAACTGCTCAGTTTAGGTTGTTTTCAGTTGCCTTCTAAGATTGAAAATGCTAAGGCTTCCCCCAGGTTTCAGTATTACTTGGTCATTTTTTTTTTTTTTTTTTTTTTTTAAGAATCTGATAGGTCAGGAGTTAGGTGACCAAACGTTTGAAGAAGGAGTTGCTGAAAGGTGAAATGGTTGGATTGGTGCTTTAAGTTGAAGACTGTGTACATATTGGGTAGAATAAGAATCCCCAAATAATGGTTGTGATTGTGGAAAGTAGATGATAACCTTAAAAGAAAGAATTTGTGAAGTTGAAGAAAGTGGGGCATTGCTGGAAAGCACTTCCTCTGAAATAGGCATCACAAAGGAGTACTGGCTCTGCCTGACACAGCAGCATTGACCTCCACCTGAAAGAGCAGCCTGACTCAGTGGGTCTCCGGTCCCATCTCTGCAGTCACAGTGTGGACATTCCTCTGCAGTGTGTGGTAGCTCCCCCATGGCAGTGGGCCTGAAGAGACTTGGGGGTAAGTGGTCAGGATTGCTTCCTGCAACAGTGAGAGGACCTGACTCATGGGCTCTGGATCCCCTCTGACTAATGATCCACCACTGACCCTCTGCTTGTTCTCTAGCAGGTCCATTCAAGGCAGGAATTGTAATTTCCTAGGACACAATGCTAGGTGAAAGGGTTCATTGTGTCACCAAGAATGACACAGTAATTTAAGCCTGGGAATGCAATTTATTCAACCTCCTCATTTCCTAAATGAGTTCAGATTAGAACAATCTCTTAAAGAACAATTTTAGAAATGTTGATGTTTTTCTTTTACTTTTTTTTTTTTTAATGGGCGGTGGGTGAGTGGGTAGGATGGAGGTGGCCATGGAAAGAAAGGAGAGGAGGAGCCTTTCCATAACCATGACTTGAAATGACCGAGTCAGAATGTTATGGCTGTTAGGAGGAGTTAGGACCAAGAAACATGCACTTTCTGCCAGTCGGGTCCACAGTATTCTATGTATTTCAGACAAGTGCAAGCCTGCCTTGTCTTTCTCTCTGTCTCCCTGGGAGGTACTGTTTGTGTGACAGAGTTGTCAGTAATCCAGCAGATGCCCCCTTGTACTGCATTGAAATCCAGCACATTCCTCCCTACAGTAGGAAGGACAGGCTGGGCTTGCTTTGGGGTTTATTAACCATCTTGAACTATTTTCCAAATGTTCTAGGTTCGAAAAAACCTGAATCACACTGGGCCACAGCCACTTTTTCTTCTTCACTATTAAGCCTATGTGTATTTTATGGGAAATGTAATCCATATGTTTCTGATTCCTTTACACTTAACTCATCAAGCAGGATTTGTTAAAGCTATTTCATGCCCTGGATGCCTTTTGAGCTGTTTCCTTGTGACTTTCAAAGCCTTTTATTCTCCAGAAATAGGAAGTTACATTTTATGAAATGTAAATGAGCTTGAACCCCCAAAGGTCTTATTTGGGTCAGAATTTGGAACACTTGGGATCAGTAAGAAGCATACTCTATTTCACTCTTGCAGAGGATTTCATCTCAGGGAATAGTTTTACACTTTCCAATGCACGAAATTGGCTAAACTTTAATTAAGATGTACTTGGGAGAAAAAAAGCAAAAAATACTTCATTGTAAGAGCACATATCATTAATGAAAAGGGGTAAATATTCCTGATTAAATAAAAGCTATCTCAGCTCAATTACCACAAAATAAACTGAAACAACTAAATCTATCTCCAAACATCATTAACTATGATCCTATTGCTAAATTGCTGTTTTAATTTTGTGGTCCTAAAGAGAATCTCCAGTAAATAGTTTTTTCCAGTACCTCCCACCAGGACAGTTTAAATAATTCTCCAGGAGCAAAGCTGTTTTCATATCTTGGAGAAATATCCTGTTCTCTGAGAGCTCCTTTTCTTCAGCAGTAGAAATTTGCAATTAAAACAATGAAAGGAATGAATAATCTAAAAATTCTCTCCTCTCCTCTAATTCTAGGAAGAAATTCCATGTTGGGTGTGACATAATAAAACACACTCAATTCCGTGTCTTTGCAAGTTTTCTTTTTCTGCCTGGATTAATCTTCCCTATCATCATGATCTGTCTCCTCTGTTGTCTCTTCACTGAGGCCGGCTCTAACTGTCTGGACTGAAGGAGCTCTCCCAATTCTCCTTTTGTAACTACCTACTCCATTTATCTGTTTTACATTTTTCACAGGAATTAGCATCATCTGCCATTACTTAATGTCATTTATACACTTATATTTTCTTTTCTCAATGAGAATCTAAACACATCCCTGTACCCCATTACTAAAACATTAGCTGACAAATGGCAAGTTCTCAATCAATGTTTACTAAATTTAATTGCAATAATTTGTTCAACATCTATTGACACATATTATGCACCAAGTTTTATGCTAGATATCAGATACAATGAAACATAAAATCAAGTTCCTGTTCTCGAGGACCTCCCATCTTTAGGACAGAGAATATAAGTCAATTACTCTAGTGGTGTGTGGTAATTTTACAGGAAAGCGGTCCTAATCCAGACCCCACGAGAGGGTTCTTGGATCTCCCGCAAGAAAGAATTCAGGGAAAATCCACAGAGTAAAGTGAAAGCAAGTTTATTAAGAAAGTGAAGGAATAAAAGAATTGCTGTTCCATAGACAGAGAAGCCCAGAGGGCTGCTGGTTGCCTGTTTTTATGGTTATTTGTTGACTATATGCTAAACAAGGGGTGGTGGATTATTTACACCTCCCCTTTTAAAACCATATAGGGTAACTTCCTGATGTTGCTATGGCATTTGGAAACTGTCATGGCGCTGGTGGGAGTGTAGTAGTGAGGTCAACTAGCGGTTACTCTCTTGGCCATATTGGTTTTGGTGGGTTTTGACTGGCTTCTTTACTGCAACCTGTTTTATCAGCAAGCTCTTTATGACCTGTATCTTGTGCCAACCTCCTGTCTCATTCTGTGATTAGAACGCCTTAACCGTCTGAGAATGCAGCCCAGTAGGTCTCAGCCTAATTTTACCCACCTCCTGTTCAAGATGGAGTTGCTCTGGTTCACATGCCTCTGACAGTAAGATAAAGTTTGAGAAAAATGAATTGAAAAAGCCTAGTTATTTTATTGCATAATTAAAATAAGAGGTATCAGAGGCACATTTATCAAAGCTACCAGATAGGAATTAACCTCTTCTATGTAAAATACATTGTTGTATTTATCATCCTAATGTAGTTTGGAAAAAGCCTACCTTATTGTGCAATATAAATCAAGACTTAAGAGAAACTGTAGAGGATACTAGTTAAGGGAACTTAAAAACATTTTTTTTCTTAATTTTATAGGTAGGTTTTTAAATGGGAAATGAATTGTTTATGTTCATTTGCAAAGTGAAGAGAAGAGAAAGAAAAGGCACTAAGGCTAGACTCACAAAAGCTGAATTCTCACGTGAAGTCCAGACTGGTGGCTACCCATAGAGCAGTGGCATTCCAGGTTTATCAAAGCCTGAAAATAAACTACAACTATCCAGAACATATTGGTAAAAGAAGATGTTAATCTTGATCCTCAGGTTTAAATAGAAAAACACCTTCCAAGTTGAAATTCTTCTCTGCCTTTTTAAGCCAGAAGAGTCCACGTTGGTGTCTATACAACTTGACTGAATAATTGACAACTCTCACCTCCACACTTTGTCCTTTAGATTTTATCACATGTCTTGCCAAACCAGCATCTTGGGAACATGGACCCCACAAACTTTTTAAAATGGAAATATTTGGACTCCCATAGAAGACATGCTACAAGCATGTAAAATTGACTAAAAGCTTTCTGAGAACAGAAACCAAGTTAGAGCTCACCTTTCTCATATCTCTATCCACAGTAACTTCTAATCAAAGTCAGTTAAGAAGAGAATTTAATTGCCAATTAAACCTGTAGTGACTTTCATTAGTGTCTTTTCTCACCAGTAAGAGGTCACTTGCATTATTTTTAGTATATTTGGAAATACACCAGGCTTCCAGGGTTACTTGGAGACAAAGTTTTTTCCCTAAAATTTCTGGGAAAAGCCTACCTCCATGTCTGTAATGGGGGTAACATCAGTATGAATGGAAGAGTAAAGATTTCTAAAAGTCTGCTTCTCTATAAAAGCAGTAAGAACACTGGCAAAATTTCCAAAATCAGCTTTTTCAGACCTGGGAAACCTTGCAAAAATCCAAGGAGCATTTACTCAGAAAAAACCCTGCTACATCTCTTGGAAGAATAGCAATCTATGTGGTGTTGTAACTTACTCTGTGAAATCCTCTCCTCCAGGATTCACGGCAGCATTGAAAACATATAGCCCTGCAATCATGGTGACAACCAGCAGCCTAGAAACCACTAGAAGGGGAAGAATGGGTTTGGAGCTCCCCTAAACCCTAATCCCTGAGCTTTATTTGACTCCTGTAGGGGAGTACCCTGGAAGTCCAATTGATAGCACTTGTTTTTATTTGACCTGACTCAAAGCCTGGCCAGTGTGAAAGTCCTTTTTCTCAAGTCATTTGTTAAAAACCATCAGCAGTAATTACTCATCATTGCAGATGCCTGAGGCATTGACAACAGTTGGGGCAAACCAGTAGCTGAATAAACATCTTAAAAAGAAAAGCTGGAAAATGAGATATCCACGGAAACTTGGAAGACCTTCAACATATTTCTGAGACTCTAGAAGGCAATAGACCTACATAAAATTTTTGTAAATTTCCAGAAAATTTATTAGAAAGTCTGAGTTCTCACTTCTGGCTAACATGGAGACTCTATGCAAGCAGGAAGCTTAAGCATCCCTGAAGTTTATGCAACTCTGAAGATTAAGCCAGAGTTGTAAAGTGCCAAAGTGAGCTGCAATGACTATACTAATATCAGACAAATTGTGCCTTAAGACTAACTGTCATTAGTGACAAACAAGGATACTTTTTAATGATAAAAGAGTTAAGAAGACATACTAAATATAAACATGTATGTACTGAACAACAGAGTTCCAAAATGCATGAGACAAGTACTAAGAAAATTGAAGGAAGACATAAATAATTCAACATTAATAGTTGGAGACATTGATATTTCACTTTTTTTTTTTTTTTTTTTTTTTTTTGAGATGGAGTCTCGCTCTGTTGCCCAGGCTGGAGTGCAGTGGCACGATCTTGGCTCACTGCAAGCTCTGCCTCCCGGGTTCACGCCATTCTCCTGCCTTAGCCTCCTGAGTAGCTGGAACTACAGGCACCTGCCACCACGCCTGATTAATTTTTTGTATTTTTAGTAGAGATGGGGTTTCACTGTGTTAGCCAGGATGGTCTCGATCTCATGACCTCATGATCCACCCACCTAGGCCTCCCAAAGTGCTGGGATTACAGGCATGAGCCACCGCACCCGGCCAATATTTCACTTTTAATGATGGCTAGAATAACTGGACAGAGACTAGTAAAAAATAGAATGTCTGAATAGCAAATAAAGCTAAAAGAGATCTATATAGCTAGCACCCTACCCAACAACTTGACAATATATTCTTCTCAAGTGCAGAAGGTATATTCCGCAGGATGAATCATATGTGAAGCCATAAAATGTCTCAATAAATGAAAAAAAATTAAAATTATACAAAGCATTTGCTCCAATCATAAGAAAATGAAATGGAAGTTAATAACAAAAGGAAATTTAGAAAATTAAACAACACTCTTAAATAACCAAAAACCCAAAAGAGAAAGCGTAAAGAAAATAAATTATTTTTACAAATGAAAACAAAACCACAACATGCTAAAACTTACAGAATGCAGCTATTACAGTCATTTAGAAGGAAATTGATAGAGGTAAATGCCTTTATTAAGAAATAACAAAGACCTCAAATCGATAGCCTGATTTTCTCCTTTTAGAAGCTGGTAAAATAAGAGCAAATTAAATACAAAGTAAACAGAAAGAAAGAAATGATAATGATTGAAGTAGAAGTAAATAAAATAGAGAACAGAAAAACAATAGAGGAAATAAAATCAGAAGTAGGTTATTTGAAAAGATCAACAACATTGACAAAGTTTAGGTAGGCTGACCAAGAAAAACAGGGAGAAAATGTAAATGATCAAAATCAGGTATGAATGGGAGTACTTATTACTGAACCTAGAGAAATAAAAATAATATAAGCAGTTGTATGTCAACAAATTCCTAGAAAGACAAAAACTACCTAAAGTGACTTGAGAAGAAATAGAAAAGCTAAATATACTTACAACAATAAGGTGACTATTAGTAATAAAACATTTTTCACAAGAAAAGCCTGAGACATGATGTCAAGAACGACTGATGAATCCTACCAAATGTTTAAAAAAGAATTAACATCAATCCTTCACAACCTCTTTCAAGAAATATAGGAGGAGGAGACATTGCCCAACTCCTTCCATGACGGCATTATACCAAATACCAAAACCATACAAAGCATTACAAGGAAATAAAACTGCAGACAATGTTTATTATTAATATAATTGCAGAAATACTAAACAAAATACTAGCAAACCAATCCAGCAACATATAAAAATATTGTATGACATGATCAAATGAGATTTATCTCAGGAATGCAAGGGGGATCACAAAATGAAAATCAGTGTGTAATAGGCCAAACTAATAAAATAAATGAAAACTTCTCTACATGGTCATCTCAATTGATACAGAAAGAGCACTTGGCAAAATCCAACAACTTTTTATGTTTAAAAAAAAAACACAAAAAAACACTCAAACTAGGAAGAGTAAGGAACTTCCTCACTCTGATAAAACTTCTGGTTAACATCATACTTAATGAAAAAAGAATGAAATATTTTTCCCAAATATCAGAAACTAACAAGGATATCCACTTTTGTTACTTCTATTTAACATACAGAAAGTTTTAGTGAGGGTAATTAGACAATTTTTAAAAAGCATCCATTTTAGATAGGGTAAATAAAACTGTACTTGCAGATAACATGATCTTGTATCCAGAAAATTCTAAGGTATCTAATAAAAGGCTATTAGAGGTAATAAATGAGTCCAGAAATGCTGCAGGGTACATCGATACATGAAAATCAGTTGTGCTTCCATATAATAGAAATGAATAATTCAAAAATGAAATTAAGAAAATAATTCCATTTATAACAACATTAAAAAGAATAAAACAATTAGGAATAAATAAAAGAACTATAAAACTTGTTTACTGAAAACTATAAAACATTGTTTAAATAAATTAAATAATACCTAAATGCATGGGCAGATGTCCTGTGTTCATAGATTAAAAGAAAATATTTTTAAGATATCAATACTTCCCATTGTATATGATCTATAGATGATATACAATCACTCTGACAATCCTAGCTACCATTATTTTTAGAATTTGTCAAGTGAATCCTCAAATTTATATGGGAATGCAAGGCACCCTGACTAGACAAAAAATCTTGATAAAGAAGAACAAAGTTGTAGGAATCAAACTTCCCAATTTCAAAACTTAATACAAACTACAATCGAAAAAAGGAAGTGGTAGCATAATGAGAGACATATAAATCAATGGAATATAATTTAAAGCCCAAAAATAATCCTTTATATTTATGGTCAATTTTTGACAAGATAATTCAATCAGGAATTGATTTTTCAAAAAAATAGCTCTGGGAAAAGTTGTACTCTTACCTTATGCCGTGTATTAGTCTGTTCTTAAGCTGCTAATAAAGACATACCTGAGACTGGGTAATTTATAAAAGAAAAGAGTTTTAATAGATTCACAGTTCCACATGGCTGGGGAGGCCTCACACCATCATGGCAGAAGGCAAAGGAGGAGCAAAGGCACGTCTTACATTGAGGCAGGCAAAAGGCTTGTGCAGGAGAACTTCCATTTATAAAACCATCAGAACTCGTGTGACTTACTCACTACACAAGAACAGTATGCAGAAAACCGCCCCTGTGATTCAATTATCTCCACATGGCCCCACATTGACACGTGGGGATTATTGCAATTCAAGGGGAGATTTGGGTGGGGACACAGTCAAACCATTTCATACCCCATACAAAAATTAACCCCAAATGGATCAAATACCTAATTGTGAAAACTAAATGTATTAAACTCTTAGGGAAAAAAGGATAAATCTTTTTGACCTTGGATTAGACAACTGATTTTTAGATATGATACCAAAAGTTCAGGCAACAACAACAACAACAAAAATAGATAAATTGGACTTCATTAAAATTGAGAATTGTATTTCAAAGGACATCAAGACAGTGAAAAGGCAACCCACTGAACACAAGAAAATATTTGCAAATTATATCTATGAAAAGGGACAAATATCCAGAATATGTAAAGAATTCCTGCAACTCAACAATAAAAATATAAAAATCCCCATTTTAAAAATAGACAAATGGACGAAGTATTTGAATAGATATTTCTACAAAGAAGATATATAAATGGCCAATAAACATGAAAAAATGTTCAACATCATTAGTCAGTAGGGAAATGCAAATCAAAACCATAATGAGACACCCCTTCAAACCCACTAGAATGATTATAATTTTTTTAAAAAAGGAAAATAACAATTGTTGGTGAAGATATAAAGAAGTTGGAACTCATATATTGCTGGTGGAAATGCAAAATAGTACAGCTGCTGTGGAAAACACTTTGGTGGTTCCTCAAAAATTTAAATATGAAGTTACCAGATAATTCGGCAATGTCACTCCTAAGCATATACCCAAGAGAACTGAAAAACATGTCAATGCAAATATTTGTACATGAATGTTTGTAGGAGCATTACTTATATAGCCAAAAAACTAGGAAGAACCCAAACGTCCATCAATGGATGAACAGATAAACAAAATGTGCTATGTCCATACAATGGGATTCTTCAGTCATAAAAAGAAGTACTGACACATGCTGCACCATGAATGTGTTTGTTATGCCCAGACCGTTTATTCCCCGAAGAAGACCACCAGAGTCCAGAGTCAAAGCTAAGCAGCAAGGATCTTTATTACAGGTTCGAACCTGGAACTCTCCCTCGCTCGTGAAACGAGACGGGCAGGAGAGCTCCCCCACTGAGCTCCGAGCAGTGTTATATAGTCTAAGAAAAGTGGGCATAGAGTTATTATACAAATCAGATATATGATTGGCTAGTGTTTGAACAAGGCGATTTGGCTAACTATGATTGGTTCCCGCCATTTCTGATATTTTGGTTCAAACTTTGAGGCGGGAGAGCAGGTTTATGGCAGCAAGAGTTTATCTTACTTAAACACGTCTTGTGACCTTGCCTCAGAACTTACAAAATCTCTGGTATGTGCAAAACAAAATCTCTGGTACGTGCAGAAAACCAGGTACTCACAGAACTTACGAAATCTCTGGTATGTGCAAAGATTAGAGAGCAGAACAAGGGTGTAGCGGGTGGGGGGCGGGTACACATCTATCTTTGTGTCCTTTCATGTTGGGAGTAAGCCCCCCAAAATCTGGCCATAAACTGGCCCCAAAACTGTCCATAAACAAAATGTCTGCAGCACTGTAACATGTTCATAATAGCCCTAACGCCCATGCTGGAAGGTTGTGGGTTTACAGGAATGAGGGCAAGGAACACCTGGCCCGCCCAGGGCGGAAAACCGCTTAAAGGCATTCTTAAGCCACAAACAAATGCCTCAGCGATCTGTGTCTTAAGGGCTTGTCCCTGCAGCAGTTAACTAGCCCAACCTACTCCTTTAATTTGGCCCATCCCTTTGTTTCCCATAAAGGATACTTTTAGTTAATTTAATACTATAGAAACAATGCTAATGACCGGTTTGCTGTTAATAAATAAGTGGGTAAATCTCTGTTTAGGGCTCTCAGCTCTGAAGGCTGTGAGACCCCTGATTTTCCACTTCACACCTCTATATTTCTGTGTGTGTTTCTTTAATTCCTCTAGCACCGCTAGGTTAAGGTCTCCCTGACCGACGGAGCTGGGCTTGGCATGAATGGACCTTGAAAACATTATGCTAAGTGAAAGAAGCCAGGCACAAATGGTTGTACATTCTGAGCTCAGTGATGTGAAATGTTCAGAATATGCCAACCCTTTGAGACAAAGATTAACGTTTGTTAGGGGTTGAGGTAGGGGAAAATGAGGAATGACTGCTCATGAGCACAATGCTTATTTAGGGGGTGATAGAAACGTTCTGGACTTAGACATTGGTGATGGTCGCACCATTTTGTGAAAACACTAAAAAAGCACTGAACTGTATAGTTGAATGAATGAATTTCATGACATGTGAATTGTATCTCAAAAATGTAACTTGTCAATTACTCAAAAGCTTTCAGGCTTGGGAGTAAGAGCGTTTTTTGCATACTTTGGTTCATACTATTGTTATTCTTACATAATGTAGGAAATTTTTGTCATGACGCCTCCTAGAACAATTCTTTTGTTAATGACTCAATTTCCATTGGAGAACTATTAAAGAGGAAATGAAAAATGATGTGTTTCATTTAAGAACTAATACTATTCATTATTCATTGTCTTCTTTCTGAATTTTCTCAGTGCTTGAACATGAAAGGCAGAGAATTGACCAGAAGCAAGCGTCATTAGAGTGGGGTGGTGGTATCTGAGAAATGTGCTACAGGGATCTAAGTATGGTGTTCTTTCAAGACTAAGCCTCTGCAGTCTTGAGAAAGAGCTGGCATATGTTTTGAGAAGAAAATGTGTAGATAGCTTTTTTTGTTTTGTTTTTGTTACTTTACCAGCAATATTTATTTTTGGAACCAGAAATATATAGGTTGACATGTAATGCTGTCTTAGTTAAAGATCATGATGAATGATGAGCTACTAGAAAAAGAAGGCTTTGGTATCAGTTCATTGGCAGACTAGAGAGCTCCCAGCCAGCAAAGATGGAGTTTGGAGTTGCCAGCTACTCGGGAGGCTGAGGCAGGAGAATGGCGTGAACCCGGGAGGCGGAGCTTGCAGTGAGCCGAGATCGCGCCACTGCACTCCAGCCTGGGCGACAGAGCGAGACTCCGTCTCAAAAAAAAAAAAAAAAGAATAGAGTAATTTTGATCTTGTTAGGATCGGATCAAAAACAATTGTCTTTTTGATCTGTTTTCAAAGTATTAATATGTAAAAAATTATCTGTAATAATAAGACATACTGAAAGGGGCATTATTCATTGCATATATAATCTGGAATAGCATCTTTAATGCTTCTATGACATTTTTAATGTTGTTTAATGTTTAACTTTTAATAAAAAAAGAAAATTCATATTTGACCTTAAAATGCATTAGAATATATAACAATTTAAGCAGAAGATTTTCTTTATTGTTTTTTCTTTATATGATTCAGTTATATCAAGTTTGTGTAGGATGAGGCCATTATCTTCTAATGCTGGAAGGCCAAGTGGTAAAATATTTGTGGTATTATTCTACTAAGAGGATATTGCATATAGATAATTGAGAAATGTTGCATTTGATGTCTATTTAGTGATGACATAGCAATAATGAAAATACATAATAATACAAGGATAAATTAATAATGATGAAATCCATTTTCTCTTTTTGGTGAAGCTTATTTACATTTGTGTAAAATTTTATAATTTCTTTTTTTTTTTTTTTTTTTGAGACGGAGTCTCGCTCTGTCGCCCAGGCTGGAGTGCAGTGGCCGGATCTCAGCTCACTGCAAGCTCCGCCTCCCGGGTTTACGCCATTCTCCTGCCTCAGCCTCTCGAGTAGCTGGGACTGCAGGCGCCGCCACCTCGCCGGGCTAGTTTTTTGTATTTTTTAGTAGAGACGGGGTTTCACCGTGTTCGCCAGGATGGTCTCAATCTCCTGACCTTGTGATCCGCCCGTCTCGGCCTTCCAAAGTGCTGGGATTACAGGCTTGAGCCACCGCGCCCAGCCCAAAATTTTATAATTTCATTCTGGCTATATATAGCATCCTTTGTCATCCAACTTTGACCTAATAGGGTCAGGTTGCTGGGGCTGTTATCTCTCATTTAATTGTATGTTTGCAGATAAGTATTCTTTTCTGTTATGACCATGATATTTGAATGACTAATATGCACTGTGCACTGAGAATATACTAACAAGCAGTTAGATATCATCTGTACACTTAGGTCTTAAACTCTATGGAATAAACAACCAACCAACCAAGAAATTATAGACAAATTGAGATTAGAATGATCATGGGAGAAATACAGAATCCTAGAATGTGAGGCAGCTATAAGATTTACCTAAGATGAACCTGGCAAGTAAGGTAGAACCCTGGCTAATCAGAGTTTTAAAAACCAGGTCAAGGAGTTTAGACTTTGTTCTGAGGACTGGCAGAAACCATTAAAGAATTTTAGGCAGGAAATGGTATAATTAGACTTACAGTTTTCAAAGGAGACCCCTGTTTGTATGTGTTGTAATAACATAATTTATTATCCAGATCTGGGCAGTCGCTAATTATGCGGAGACTACAGGTACTAAAACTCTGGCTGTCCTGGACAACCTGGGATGTACAGTCACCCTATTTATAGGGGACTGCAATGGAATTAGACTGGTACATGAAGAAAAGTTAGGAAAGAAGATGATCATTTTAACTATGATGAGACAGTCAATAGAGAAAGAGTTAGACAAATATGATAGTTACTCAGGAAAATGAACATAAAATGTTGGTCATGGATTGAATGTGAAAAAGGATAAAAGGTTAAGAAATCTACCAGGCATCTGTCTTGTAAAACTGCATGAGTGCTGGCGACATTTGCTGAGATGGGGAATGTTGGATGAGTTTTAGAGAGAAGGCAGTAGTTTTAGATGCATTCATGTTGAGCTGAAGATAACCATTAAGCACTGTCAAAGAGCTGATATCAGGATTTACACAAGTTGGTCCTTCACATCAGCAGCTGCCATCTGAGGTGGTAGCTGGGCTGCAGTGATGGTGTGGGCTGCAGAGCACTAGCCGTCACCCACGTATCTCTAGTACACTCATGGTTCTAGAAATATCAAGCATTCATGTATTCCCCACTCATTCTGATTGTGTGGCTCAAAGACTAGAAATGTAGTCTAATTCTGGATTTCCATCCTGATTTATCTGGAGAAATGCCTTAAGAACGTCTCCTGCCAAGAAAGATGTTTAGAGATGTCTAGTGTGAAGGGTGGTTAAAAAAAGTTTTACAAGCTGCCCTTTTGGGATCTGATGGTCCTGATAAACTAGGAGGCAAGTACTTGATTATCAGAAGTGATACGATCTGACACTGATGGATGGTGCATTTTGCCTTGAATACAGTCAACTCTGCAATAAAACTATTAAAGATTACTGTTTTTCAGGGAGAGAAGTAATTGAAGTTTTAATATAGGAGGTAAAATATAATTTGAATACCACAAGCTAAACAATAGGTGTGTGTTAGGTGGAACTTCACTTTTCATTATATACAGGAAAACCCCTGTAGAAGCGACACCACTGTCTTGTTTTTATCACTTATTCTAGGTAAACTTGCTCTCAAATCTTTAAGTCCATCTTGTATTTTGAAGTGAAAGATGAACAGAACTCAAGTACACATGTGTAGGTTAGACACTTGGAAGGTAAGGTGAAATACATCAAGAATATTATATGCACTTTCTTATAAAAGATATTCAGCTTTGTTTTGTTTATTTTTTATCTCTCATTTTTGGGTGACCCAATTTTCTTCAGCCCTGACCTCTGCACTGATGGAGCATTCGAAACTTGAAAGAAACTATACAAATATTATGAATCTGCATGCCCATGTGTGGATCTTTGAGTTGCAACAACCTTCTATGTAGGGCAAACATTATCACTCCTCATGTTTAAAAATTGAAAAAAAAAAAAAAAAAAGGCAATATGATTGTGACTTGTTGAAGTTCTAAAATTAACTAGGCAAAGGACAATTCAAAGGGCAATTGTCCCTATCTTTTGTATGAAACACAGCTTTGAGAACAGAGGTGTTGGTTGAGACTGTTTCCAAAACCCAAATGTGGATCTTGTTCACGTGTGTTTGGCAAATCTGAATGGCTGAACTTGGGCATTGGAAGCGCTCCCTTGGTCCACCTCCCCATGCTCCACTGGGATGTACATAACACAGCTGTACTCACCTTGAGGTTGAAATGGGTATAGAGCTGATGCGTTGGACAAAAAGTCCCCAGCATTCCAGAATTAAATTCATCTCTTGTTACTTTGCTTAAAGTATGCAGGTGTTTAAGGGACTCTGAGAATTACAATACTGTTGCTTCCTTTCATATTAATAACAGAAAAACTTTTTATTATAACAATTTATAATATTACCTTGCTCTAAATTACTAGAAATATTTGCCATAATCTCATTCCTTTTTCATGGGAAAAATGTGTAGGATTATTTATTAAAACTTCTAAGCTTCTCAAACAAAAAAATTCCCAATTTGTTTAACTCTGATCCTTGTTTCATAGATCTGAAAAACTATAGGGCGGACTCAAAGCTATTTTTAAATGTCCATATCTTCAACAATGACATTTATGAAAATTGAGCATCTGTTGTAAAATCTGCAACATGAAGATAACTTCCAAGGTTCTTTCCAGCTCCACAGAAATTCTATCAATATTTTAATTCATGGGATCTGACAGTCCTAGGGTTTTAATTTATAAAACTATTAAATACCTGAAATATTAAGAAGTAACTTTTCTCTTTTATTTTTTAATTTTAATTTTTTTGCTGTTATCATTGTATGCTAGAAATAAAGTATTTTTATTTCCTTAGTCTTGCAAAGTGGAAAATTTTAAAATAAAGAAGTCAGGCCAGACGCAGCGGTTCACACCTATAATCCCAGCACTTTGGGAGGCCGAGATGGGCGGATCACTTGAGGTCAGGAGTTCGAGACCAACCTGGCCAACATGTGAGACTCCACCTCCACTAAAAATACAAAAATTGGTCGCCATGGTAGTGCACACCTGTGATCCCAGCTACTTGGGAGGGTGAAGAAGGAGAATCTCTTGAACCTGGGACACAGAGGTTGCAGTGAGCCGAGATCATGCCATTACACTTCAACCTGGGCAATAGAGCAAGACTCCATCTCTAAATAAATAAATAAAATAAAATAAAAAAGTAAATGCCTTGAAAAGAAGAATCCTAAATGATCTAGTCTTGGAAATTATAATTGGTTAATTAAAATTGGAAGGTGCTGTGTTTGGTCACTTGTCCTTGTAGAGTCACAGCCAATGAAGCAGATGAAAAAGAAAATTCTGGCCTCATACTAATGGTATTTCATTCATAAAAAGAAACTGCCCTGAGATTTAATTGAGTGGTTCCAGGGCCATCCCAGCAGAAAATCAGCTGGTTGGGCTTCTATATAAACATGATGACATGTTGAGGGCAGTGTTTACTGTTTTCTAATTAAAGCAAATTAGAAAATTCCATTATATTTCTGCAGTGAGTTCTGACAGCAACATGCCCTGGGAAATGCTCATGGTACTTCTTGAGTAAGACGTTCGTCCATGCCACATTCATTTATTCCCTTCAGTTTTAAATTCATCCCATGCTCTAAGTATTGAAGCCGGCTCTGAGATCGTTTAAAAACAAGGCTGGAGGACCTAGCGGAATTCAGACCAACTATTTGTGATGACGTTTGATGTTTTCAGCCTTGGTAGTGGTTCTTTCGAGGCAGACGCTCTGTTTTCTTTCTCTTCTTCAGTTCTGTCAACTTTCATAATGTTGAGGCAAACCTCCAATTGAGTACCCAGTTTAGCAATGAGTAATCTTTTGCAGGGACCCGCACTATTAACAGAAACAATTAAGAAGCCAATGAAAATACATCAACTGCACAGCAAAAGTAGGTACTTGTCATGCGTGGTGAAAGGCTGTTATTGAGCTTTAATTTGTCACAGAGCTGTAAAACCTATAAGGACTTTGTTTTTCATTAATGATAGTCTTTTTAAAATTTTATTTATGTTTTTTGAGACAGTCTCACTCTGTCACCCAGGCTAGAGTGCAGTGGTGCGATCTCGGCTCACTGCCAGCTCTGCCTCCCGGGTTCACGCCATTCTTCTGCCTCAGCCTCCCGAGCAGCTGTGACTACAGGCGCCTGCCACCACACCTGACTAATTTTTTGTAGTTTTAGTAGAGACAGGGTTTCACTGTGCTAGCCAGGATCGTCTCGATCTCCTGACCTCGTGACCTCGTGATCCACCCACCTCAGCCTCCCAAAGTGCTGGGATTACAGGTGTGAGCCACCGTGCCCAGTCAATGATACTCTTATTCTGTATTTTAAAACCAGCATTCAGAGGCCAGAGGTGTGTGAGTTTTGATTTTTTAAAAATAATACCCATTGTACGTTTATGTAATAGCTGCTAAGAAGTTTTAAAAATTCAATGCCGCTGCACACTAAAATTCTGTTTAATGAGCTGCACGTTTAAGAAAAAAAATATAGGAAGCTCACTAAAATGTTGTTCATTTCCAGACTCACAGTCACATTTTATTGTCTTGACCTTTTCTTTAACTTATAATTTCAAGGCTAAATTTTAAATGCCAGAAAACTTCTTGCAAGGAAACTTATACTCAGGGGATCTCCAACTCATTGCTGCCAATAAGAAGAGTTCACATAAAGACACAGGAGTTCAGATAAAGTTACACGAGGTTTAGAAAAGCATTTAAATTTTTCCATGTTCCTTTAAACTGAGACTGGGCTCTGAGTCTTGATGAGCTAATATCTAAAGACAATGTCAAATTCACAAAAGAGGATGTCAAATACCTCTAATAAATGAGACTTCTAGAGGCAGAAAATGAAGAATTTGATGCATTCTGAAGCCTTCTAAACTAAAAGGAAAGAACAGGTCTGTGACTGTAGCAAGAACTGGGCTGTTTTGGAACCCTTGATATATTAAGAAAGTGGAAGTCAGGTGTTTATCTGATATGTGTTATTATCAATATCGCCAAGAAAATTCAAAGTGCAAATCATATGTTAAAATCAAAACTTTAATGTCAACTCTAGGTATAGGAATAAGGGATTTTCAAAGGCCTTCTCTCTTTTTCTTCTGTCTGCTTTATTGTAGCTCAGCTCATGCACTGGAAAAAGGGAATAGTAAGTGAATCCATCTCCTGAATTGTAACAGGAGATGAAATTTTGCTTAACTAGATTTGTAATTGTAACCCTTAGCAGTTCTTGTGAAGATAATGGCAGGGAAAAGACTGAATGGAATTTTTCAGACTTTATTTTCTTCGTTGTGCTCAAGTGTGTCTTGTATGTCCAAAGATAATCAAGAATTGGCTGTAAATAAAATTCAGTCTCAAGGAAAGATATCCCACTCCTCTCCCAAGTTCCCAAACCACCTGTTCATGCAATCATGGAATTTCTCCTTTGCTAAAATGAGCTTTATATAGTCAAACATCTCATAAAACGGGAGAGGGGCCTGTGAAATAACAAGAGAGAGTATTTAAAGGGTCTGACTTACAGAAATGCGCCCAGATGAGTTTGGCCAATTGGGGTCAGTTAAGCCTCCCCTGACACCAGCCATTAGTAATATTTTCCATGCACTAAGTAAAACAATGGAAATTCATCACATCTGGTTGAGCCTCCAATACCTATGCAGCTTGTAATGGTTTTTGCAATCTTGATATGAAACAGCACCGTGGCACTCAACGATAGATTGTTAGTGAGCAAAGAAGGCGCACTTGTTCCAAAACAATGAAGAGCTGCTTATTACCATTTCCCTTAGATGCCTCCCTCTGGTTCATGTTGCTAGAGCATTTCATCTTGATCCGAAGAGAGTTTGGGATTATTTTCCTCCCCTACTTCTTCCCCTATCTTTAGAGCAATCAGCAGTAAACCGCTAGAAAAAGGAAAAAAAAAAAAAACCAGTTTGTATCTTTTCTGGGGCACCACACATTCTTATTGAAACGTTTTAGTTGGCTGGATAAGTTTCTTTGAAGGTAAAGAAAAAGTTTCGAAAGATCGGTAAATCGAAGAAATATTTGCCCCCTTAGAGATCTTGTTCTTACCTTACATTTTCTTTCAGTACTTGAGATTTAGAAAAAGGTCATTGAGCATACTTGAATTGTCCTTAAGCCACATACTTGATGTTAATATTGAAGAACCATGTTTTAAAATCCCAATGTTTCCACCATTGTTCTCTTTGAGTAGAATTAATAAGTAAGTTTCTTACAGGTTACAGAAACAATAGCTCAGAGAGGCAGAGTCTATGTCTATCTTGTTCACCATTTCCAGCACTCATCAAGCCATGAGGAGACACTCAGTACATGTTTGTTGAATGCCTGTTACTCAAATTTTCTTCCTCTGAAAACAACTCTATTTGTAGGTTGTAGTGTTAATCAAGGCACTCAATATTGCATTGCCAGTGTGAAGAATATAAGACTAGTAGTCAAAAGTCCTATTGCTAGTTCTAAATTTGTAGTAATTACAGTAATAATAATAAACATTTATTAAGAGCTTAAAATTACCATACATTAACTCATTTTTTACCCATAATAATGTTGTAAAGTAGGTATTCATACTATCAACTAAATTTTTGGAAAGCAGAAATTGAGGCATGGAGAAGTTAATCATTTTGCCCTAAATCACAGAGCTAGTAAGTGGTGAAGCCAAGATTTTAACCCAGAGCTTTTTTTCCTAAATATAATGTTTTGCAAGTAAAATAGTTGTGTTTTGCTAAACCAATCACTTTGCACCTTAGTGGCTACCCTTATGAGATTAGCATAATCTTACCTACCTCAGAAGAATAGTACAGATGGGGGCTTCAAACTGAATATTTATGGGTACATTTTCCGATATAAATATGTATGAGGTAGTTTACTGTTTCCAGGAGACTTACATTATCATCAGATGTCACAGGACTTGGAGGCCAAGATAGAAAAGATCGAGATCTCCCTTTTACCATAGTTCATATTCACATTGTTCTGGGGACAGATGATATTCTTCAATAAAACTGAGGAATCTTTGTGGCATAAATTCTTGGCGCAAAGTAACATACATAAAATGTTTCTGTTTGGAAAAAAAAAACAAAAAAAAAACAAAAAAAAAACCTCTCATATGCTAAGTTTTTATTTTTAGTTTCCATCTAGACCAGTAATTTTCCATTTCCTTCTTAGGAAGATTTTCTTAATGCACTCACACATACACACACCCCTGTACACACTCACATGTATACACATGTACATTCACACACGCAGATTCTCATACGTACTCACCCAGAGGCATATATACACACATGTCCCTGTGACAGGGTTACAATGTGCCTGATTGCTTGATGGTGGCAGATGGTGATGGAACATGGTATTTCTAAAGACAGTCCAAGGTTTCCAGGTGGTCAGGGAAAATTCTGTAGTTTTATCTCCTGAGGTCTTTGAGTTAAGGAGGGGAATTTTTATGTGGTTTCCTTTTAGCAACAGATAAAGAGAATAATACAATTTCAGGAATTGACATAAATAAATCCTGATATATTTGGGAATGATTAAAATGATGGTATTTAAGGACACTACTGATGTTCTCGTCACACTTGTATCGGTGAACTTTTACTCAAATTTCACTATCAATTATTGAGATGTTGTGATTTGAAAATATGTGTGTGTGTATGCATGCATGTGTGTTCTAATCCTCTTTGACTTCTTCAGATGGTGGACAAGTAGTCCATCATCGAGATTGACACATAACTTGCAGAAAATATGAAACTAGCTCTATATCAAACGTTAAGCATGTAAGCGGGGCAAACTGATCCCAGAAAATCCTTTGTGACATGGATTTTAAAATTGCACTTACCTCGGCTGGGTGGGGTGGCTCACATCTGTAATCCCAGCACTTTGGGAGGCCAAAGCAGGTGGATCACTTGGGGTCAGGAGTTCAAGACCAACCTGGCCAATGTAGTGAAACACTGTCTCTACTAAAAATACAAAAAAAAAAAAATTTAACTGGCATGGTGGCATGCACCTGTAATCCCGGCTATTTGGGAGGCTGAGGCAGGAGAATCGCTTAGGCCTGGGAGGCAGAGGTTGTAGTGTGTGCAGACTGTGCCACTGCAGTCCATGCTGGGCAACAGAGTGAGATTCTATCTCCATCAACAACAACCAAAACTCAACTCACCTTGTGTATAGTTATAATGCCTTATTTTTTTCTCCCTGAAATTAGCAAACAAAAATAGAATTTCCTTCTCCATTTGGGCAACAGCTTTCCAAAGGTCCATGGCCTTCATCTTGTGTGCTGATTGCTCTTCTTTCTCAGTGCCTGCTCACTTTTCCTGGGATAGGTGATTTTCTTCTCCTCTAGGACTGGCTGTCATATAGCATGGGAAGATTTACTAGCTGGCGTCTAAGGAAAAGACAGCAATGTGTATTAAAGTAAGTCAATATAAATTAGTTGTCTATGTATGTAAATGAGTTGAACATAATCTTCATTGTTGAATAATGACATAATTCCCTTTCCTTGATTGACAAATCAAAAATTCAGGACTGTAGACTTTTTTTGCTAGCTCAGTTTGATCAATCAATACTTAAGGTCACACAGTGCCAAAATCAGCATCTGTGAGTGTGTGTGTGTACACATGTGTAGCAGTTGTGTGGTGTGAGTAGGGTAGACATTAATATTTTAAGTGGATGCCTATCATATTTTAAGTGGGTGCCCTTTCATTCTGGTTGCCTTTGAAGGCTTTTTTTGTTTGTTTTTCAGAGACTTGTTTTAGTACACATTGCCATCTTAGCCTTTGATGCCAGTTAGTAAATCCAGGTATTTCCTTTAACATCAGTTTTCTCAGCTTCTATCAATAATATCCTCACATAAAGACTTGTTAAAGATTCAAATTGTGGCTGGGTGCAGTGGCTCATGCCTGTAATCCCAGCACTTTGGAAAGCCGAGGCGGGCAGATCACGAGGTCAGGAGTTCGAGACCAGCCTGGCCAATATGGTGAAACCCCCGTCTCTACTAAAATTACAAAAATTAGCCAGGCATGGTGACGCATGCCTGTAGTCCCAGATACTTGGGAGGCTGAGGCAGGAGAATCGCTTGAACCCGGGAGGCGTAGGTTGCAGTGAGCCGAGATCATGCCACTGTACTCCAGCCTGAGCTGAGCAGTGACAGAGGAGTGAGACTCCATCTCAAAAAAAAAAAAAAAAAAAAAAGGTGTATCTTGGAGTTTGGAGGACCATGGAGTAGCACAGAGAGGCTGTGAGCTCCAGAGCTGGGAATCGGGATCTTGTGCCCTACTCCACATATCCCTATGAGTATTTGCAAGTCCCACAGCCATTCCAGTCCTCAATAAAATCAGGATACAGGAAAACAGGTCCTGATGATTATTTCTAGTTTTAACAATCTGTGAATCTAAGCTTTAAAGCAGTATATTCAGAATGTGAGATATTTCATTCTCTTTAAACTTGACTGTTATCTATAGATAAGGCAGGTTGAAATCCGTGAGAAGGAGGTGTGCCCACACACCGGCAAATACAGAGTCTGATGAGATAGGCTAATTAAGCATGTAGACAGAAAAAGGCACCTTGAATGTGGTCAGGTTTTCTTAAATGTACATAATTTAGCCACTTCATGGTCTTGTTTAGTCATTAATTTAGTTACTGAGTTACTGTGTTTTTTGTACTACCTCGTACAAGAAAGAACTTTGTTGGTAGGCTGAAGACATTTGGAAAAATAAGCTAAATAAATAAATAAATAAATGCTTAAATTAAATTAAAACTAAAATGAAAATAAGTTAATAAGAAAAAAATGTGGAAAAATAAATTAGATTCCCCCTCCAAATATTTATTAAGCATCAATTAAGTGAGTTTCTAAAATGTGAGAAATTAGATGTTTAATCGATAAGTAAATAATGTAAATACAGGGTCCCTTTAATCTTGGAACTAACAATTTCTTTGTGAAACGAATCTCTGAACACTTGAATGACAGTGCATGACAATAATACAGGAGCACTCGAGGATGTAGTGATGCAAGAGGGAAATGACAATTGCCTACAATAGTGGAAGGAAGGGGCAAAGAAAGATTCTAAGCAAGTGCCATACAAACGAAACACGCCTTCTTCAGAGAAGGGAGACACCATTGTGGCCTGGGTGTGGGAAGAAAAGAGAGATGGAATATGAAGAGTGAATGGCATGAACAATGGTATAGGAAAGGATTTGCAGGATTGAACGGTCCAAGGACAAGAGCAATGGATGATAATGTTGGAAAGGTATGTTGAATGGGACACCTAGAGAGATGTGAATGGTGGGCTCATCCTATGGACCCTGCAGTCCAAGTTTTGGGGTGCAGAAGAGTGATACTGTGATTCAGAAAATCAAGATACTGGAGACTAATGAGTGCAGCATAGTCCAGATGAGGTAATAACTAAGTAAGCTGCTGTCATATGCGTGGATGTGGAAAGGAAAAGAGTTATGTGAGCATAGTTTGAAATCAGATATACATATAGTATATTATTTCAAGCCATCAAAACGTATCACAATTTTGCCTTAAGTTTCCAAATACATCTTTCTTCTTTGATCTCTCCTCCCTTTAAAAAGATCTGATTGCACCAGAGTAAGGTAAATATAGAAAAAAGTAAGGGCAGGTATCACAAGCTGAAATTAAGAGCAAGAGAATTTCAGTTCTCTGAAACTGAGTCCTAACAAGGAACCTAGGTCAGTTCAAGCACAGATTAAGACAAATGGGTGGGAAACTCTGTGTCCAAGAACAGGAATCAAAAGCAAGTCAATAAGGTGGTGAACAGCTATCTGTGGTTTAGTTTTAACTCTTCTGCCCTGCCTCTTTTGTACATACGTGTTGTTTTTCTTAAAGTAGATTTACTTCGCTCTTGCCTCAGAGAGCTCTGGAAAATCAGCTGGTTTCTGCTAAGTTGCTAGACTAGAGAGCCGTATCTCATGTATCTCACACTGCTTTCTGATTTAAACTATCTTCAGAAGATCAGGATTTCACGTTATAAAAGGATCCTGGAACTAATTCCCTCTGAGTCAGCTCTAACTAAACTGGTTTGAATCCCAAAGTAAACACAGTTTATACATCTGAATCCCAATTTCAAAGTGATCAGGAAAGATGAGTCCAGCCTCAGTGGTGCATGGATACCCTCAGAAGTAGGGTGACAAAAATGTGGATTGTGAGCATCTGAAATGTTTGACCCTTAGTCATGGCTGATAAAATATTCACTAACGACTGATTTTAAAAAATTTAACTTTTGTAAAGAATATTTTATGAGTGATGCTGTATTAGTTATCTATAGATGCATAACTGATTATTCCAATATTTAGGTGCTTAAAACCACAAATGTTTACTCTCTGTTTCTCTGTATCAGATGTTTGGGCATGGCCTTACTGGGCGCCTCCGGCTCAGGATTTCTCTTGAGGTTGCAAACAAGGTGTTAGAAGAGGTTGTATTCATCTCAAAGCTTGACTAGCGGATGAACCACTTCTCAACCTGCTCATGTGACCCAAGTCCTTACTAGCTATTGACTGGAGACATATGGGACCCTCCAGGGGCCACTCACAATGTAGATGGTTGCTTGCTTTATCCAGAGCAGGGGTTCGAGAGAGAGAGAGAGAGTGACAGCTACACTGAAGTTACAGTCTTTTTATTACCTGACCTCAGAAGAAACATACCATTGCTTTTGCTGCATTCTGTTCAGTAGAAGTGAGTCACTATTAATAGGTCCAGCCTACACTCAGGCGAAGGGGATTTCATGTGGACTTGAATATCAGGAAGGTGGGATCACTGGGAGCCATTTCAGAGACTGCCTACCACAGATGCGATAGTGTTGCTGTGGCAGAAATCCTCTGCGCTCCTGCTACCTCACTGGTGGCCCACGGACTAGCAGCATAAGACCACCCGAAAGCTTGATAGAAAGGTAGCATCTCAGGTCTAGTCCCACCCAGGCCAGCTGAATCAGAATCTGCATTTAACAAGGTCCAGAGCTTCTTCCTGTGCATACCAACGTTTGAGAAGCTCTAGGCTATAGGAGCTTCACATCATGAATCTTAGAGGAAACTACTTTTAAACTGAGACCCACGCACCGGAGTCTCTCTCTGGGAGCAGATGGTGATAAGCTGATGAGATTCTGCTTTCCATGCTTTTCAAAAACACAGGCTTGGGCAGGTAATCCATGGTCTTAAAATGCACACACAGTCACAGTTTAATGGCTTAATGATGAAGCCTGAACTTTTGTTGGCCATCAGACATAACAATGACCACATGGACGTCTCCAATTCCTGCATAGCATTTATAGGGAAAACCAGATCCTTTGAACTTATGAAAAACCCCAAACCCATCATCCGAGCACCTTTCATTCCTAGAGATTATCAGAGTTTTCATTACAGGTTAAATTCTTTGTAACTTTTTCATGTGGAAACTATCCCCGTTACCTCCTGTTAGTTCTCCTGCTGAGTGCAAATGGAGTGTATACTCTACTTCCTACAGCTGTTTTGGATTTTGTTACATTTTCCAGGTTTGGGAAAAAAAAATGTGCTGACAGAATGTGGCTTCATCTACAACTCTCAACTGATTTAAGAGTATAAACAGAAATACGTTTCCTGATTGTATGTACCCATGAAATAATAATATTATCCAAAGATCCACTAGCCATTTTATTTTTAGAAACTGGGCATTAACTGAAGAGAAACAGAGAAATACACTGGGGAAAGGTCATTACGAGATAAAAACAGCAAATATGGCTAGAAAAGAAACAACAAAAAAAGATACATTTTTGGTTTGCACTATTTTCAATGGAAGATATTTGCTTTTTTTTTTTTTTTTTTTGAGATGGATTTTTTCTCTTTGTTGGCAGGCTGGAGTTCAGTGGTGCGATCTTGACTCACTGCAACCTCTGCCTCCCGGGTTCAAGCGATTCTCCTGTCTCAGCCTCCCGAGTAGTTGGGATTACAGGCACCCGCCACCACGCCCGGCTAATTTTTTGTATTTTTAGTAGAGACGAGGTTTCACCATGTTGGCCAAGCTGGTCTTGAACTCCTGACCTCAGGTGATCCGCCTGCCTCAGCCTCCCAAAGTGCTGGGATTACAAGCGCGAGACACCGCGCCTGGCCAATAGTTGCTTTTTAAATGGAAAAAAAAAAAAAAAACAACTTTCCATTCGTATCTGGGCAGAAAGTCAGAGTCAAATAGATATAATTGGGAAAGTTTACTAAATGATGGACTTATGTTACATTTCCCCCCAAATGATCTTTTTTGTTTTATTTTACATAATGGAGCAAAATCCTCTTAAATAAATATATGTGAAAGCAAAATGCTCCAGTCACATTTTATCGTAACAAGATGAAACAAATAAAAACTTAAATCTGAAGCACTAAGAGGTAAACAACTTTCGCTTGGGCTACGCAATGGCACTTAGCCCATCTGCCGATAGTATGGAGAGCACATCTTCCCTTTTTGATTCAGGGATGAGGTTGTAAGTAATAAAATTATGAGTAATTTTGGGTTCTCCCAACTGGTAAAAATCCTCAAGGTGTGTTTTATCAACTCAAGGAGATGGAGTGCTTCATGGTCCAGAATAAAGGGGCTGGAGGGCGAAATATGTTGGTATGTTAGAGACAGGGGGCTGCTGGGGAGCTCATAAAGTTAGAATCACGTTGGGACCTGTTTACTAAGAAAAGGCAGGTGAGACAGGGCTAAGGGATTGCTGGGGAGATTGATCCTGGTAATGGCAGCTGGGCAGCCTCAAGTTCAGGTTCCAAAGGACAAAAAAAGCAAATTAAGATCCAGCAGGTCACACCAGAAAGTCCACTCTGGATGACAGAGCAGAGCACATATGGTGGGCAGTCTAGGTGTGTTGTAGGTGGTGGTGTGGGAACTCTGACTTTAAGGATTTTATCCCATTTGGGGGATTGACAAATCCAGGTCACATAATAGGATGCCAGCTATGAAAACCAGGGGTTGGAATGGGGCCTTCACTCACAAGGATAAATGTGGATGTTGGTTTGCTTAGCACTGACCCAAGGCAAAAGCTCAGTACCATGCCCTAAAATAGAAAAAAAAAAAAAAAAATGTAAGGAATGCTGTGAGTTGTAGAGAGGAAAGAACTTCCAAAGAAACCCAGCTCATCCCTTTGACCTCCTAGATAGAAGTTTGATGGATAAAGGAGACTCAGGTAGGGAGTGGGGAGTTGAAACACAATGTAGGAGTCTAGATTTAGTCTCTGGGCCACCAGATTTGGGGGGTGAGGACACTGAATTGTTTTTAATCCCCTCCTTCACCACCCTGAAGAAGTTGGTAAAGCAATTGTAGGGGCTGGGACGCCATGTGAGCCCATCTGGATTCATCCAGACCAGGAGACGCAGCATGAAAAAAGTAAAGATGGTGCTGATATCATCTTGTTTCACTCTGGTCACTCTGCTTCCTCTAGAAAGTTGCTGCTGGGTTAGGGTGATTAGCTGGGGACATGCTTACAGGTTTCTGTTGTTTTACTTTATGTGGTTTCTTATGAGCAAGAGGGAAAGTGCTGATCTTGTAGCTCTATAATCAAGAAGACGCCCTTATTAGTTCCCATTCTGGTAAATAGGAGCAGTATCTAATTTCCTTTGGAAGCAAGGCAGTAGAGGAGAAAGGGTATACCACCATGAAAAGCAATCTTGCCTGGAACCAATGTGTTCGAGTATTGAACTTTGGGTCACACAGAGTTTTTCCCAGCAATGATATTCGAATACATAATTACTCCGCTCTTCATGTGGTATTGGTAGTGCAAAAAACAAGTGTGTACTTTGTATTTATTTTCCAGATTTCCCATTTATTGTTCCCCAAGCAGAATGACGGTGCAAGTTTTATTCCACCACATTGAAAGACAGCTGCTCTTGGCTTCAGGAAGCTTTTTCCTTTCCTTTTATTCCTTTTCAATCCTCCCTTTCTTTGTTTGGTGACTGGGTGCCCCTCCATGTGTCATCTTCTTTCAATAGCACAGCTGCCGTCAGGAATCATAGCTAAAATATTTAACAACCAATGCATCTCAGGCATCGAACAACTGGAATGGTCGTTGACCATAATTCTGGAGCAGAAAACAGGGGCCCTCTGCTCTGTCCAAAGGTTAACAGTTTAATTGTGGGATTGTGGCGAGTTCAAGAGGCTGCAGAAGCTACGGTAAGGGGATTCAGGGTAGCAGCTAGTTTACCAAGTGCTACAGAAATACTTACATACTGAGAAATATTTACTACACTGAGATGCTCATATCAGTGCACACTGGCTAATTATCAAGGCTGATATTTGTTTCTAGAATGTGGTTACAGGACCACTGTACTTGAAGAGACCCTGATGACTCACTGATACAATCTCCTTATCTCTCACTTTCACTAATTCTATAAATATTTACTGAGCATCCATTATACGTCAGACACTTACCAAGGTACTGGTAAGATACTGGTGAATATGACAAAAAAAATCCTGCTTATATTCTAGTAGGGGAGATAGACAACAAATAAAAAGGGAAAAAAGACTATGATGTGATATTAGGTTGTGATAAGCACTGAGGAAAAACAAAGCACAACAGGCCAATGGAGAGAAGAAGGCTTGAGAAAGGGTATTGGATCAGGCATCAGAGAAGACTTTTCTGAGGAATTGACACTTGAGCAAAGACCTGAATGAATAGAAGGAACAGGCCATTAACTATCTGGGGAAGGAGTCCCAGGCAGATGCAACATTTTGTGCAAAAGTCCTCAAGGTGGGAAGGATTGTGGCATGTTAAATGAGCAGAAAGGAAGTACAGCAGGAGCCAAGAGATGGAGGGGAGAGTGTGAGGAGAGGATAGAAAGTAGGTGGCGGCCCAGTGCACCTAGGCCATGGGAAAGAGTTGAGATTTTACTCTGAACATGAGAGAACGCCACTGAATACGTATGATCTGAATTCTATTTGAAGAAGAGCACTTCGGCTGATGTGCTGAGAAGGTATTTGCAGAGGCATCAGTAGAAACTTGGAGTCCAGTTAGTTTGTTTTTGTTTTTGTTTTTGAGATCAGACAAGGGGTAATTAGGCCTAGAAGTTACTGGGGCTCAGAAAGTTTACATGGCTGCTTCCAAGTCACACTGTTGAAGTTTGGTCCCAATTTTCCAGATGTCATAATGCAATCAGTGCTGGTTGGGTGAAAGTTTAGGCAACATGGCCTCTCGCCGAGAACTTGTTACTTGCCCAAACCTCATCTCTTCTCTCCCCATCCTGTTGTAATCTTTGAACTAGGAAAATTCTAATATTGGATGGTTGACAACAAAATTGAAAGATACTCTTGAGTTGACAAGGTAAGGGATAAGCCTAGTTTTCTTATCATTGGGGCTCAAAGGCAATATCTTTGTCTATTTTTAAGAAAACTGAGAACCAGGGAGGGTTCTGTGGCTCATGTCTATAATGCCAGCACTTTGGGAGGCCAAGGTGGGCGGATCACTTGAGGTCAGGGGTTCGAGACCAGCCTGGCCAGCATGTCAAAACCCCGTCTCTACTAAAAATGCAAAAATTAGCTGGGCATGGTGGCGCACGCCTGTAGTCCTAGCTACTCGGAAGGCTGAGGTGGAAGAATTCCTTAAACCGGGGAGGCAGAAGCTGCAGTGAGTTGAGATTGTACCACTGCACTCCAGCCTGGGTGACAGAGCGAGGCTCTGTCTCAAAAACGAACAAACAAAAACCAAAACTGGGAATCATTGATGAGTAAATGTTAAAGCAAAATGCAGATAGAGTCATGGGGAAAAAGAAAATAATAAGGATGAGGCAAGAAACAGAAACTGGAGATAAGGCAGTTCTTCTAAAAGGCACCCAGATCAGATAGGAAAATGCCAGCTCCTGCTTTCATGCAGGTTGCAATTAGGTTCCAATAGCTGTTTCTCCCTGAGGTCCATCTTCCCACAGTCCAGGGTCCTGCAGTTATCACAATGCTTTGAATTGTGAAATCTCTCTCTCTCTCTCTCTCTCTCTCTCTCTCATTACTGTGCCTTTCGTCTCTGAATGGCTAACACTGTATGCAATGGGTAACATTTTAGGGACACGTTGCAATCATAGATCACACAATGGCTACCCGTGGACCACATGTCTTTCTCAGGTTTGTTGGGCCTACAAACAGATTTTGGAAATTCAAATAAGCTGCTGTATTAGTTTTCTACCATTGTGTAACCAATTACCACATACTCAGCAACTTAAAACAATGTACATTTATTATCTCATCATTTCCACAGCTCAAGAGTCCAGGCATGGCTTAGCCGAGAGTCTGCTCAGGGTCTTACCAGGCTGCAATCCAAGAGGTTGGCCAGGCTGCTTTCTCATCTGGAGGCGCCAGGGGAAAGAAGCCACTTCTTTTTTTTTTTTTTTTTTTTGAGACGGAGTCTCTGTCGCCCAGGCTAGAGCGCAGTGGCGTGATCGCCTCCGCCTGCAACCTCCGCCTCCTGGGTTCACGCAATTCTCCTGCCTCAGCCTCCCAAGTAGCTGGGACTACAGACGCGTGCCACCATGCCCAGCTAATTTTTTTTTTTTTTTTTTTTTTTTTGTATTTTTAGCAGAGACAGGGTTTCACCATGTTGGCCAGGATGGTCTCGATCTCTTGACCTTGTGATCCTCCCACCTTGGCCTCCGAAAGTGCTGGGATTACAGACCTGAGCCACCGCGCCCGGCTGGAAGAAGCCACTTCTAAGCTCAATCAGGTTGTGGATGGAATTCACTTTGTGCAGCTATCAGTTGTGTGATTGAAGATTCCAACATTTTGCTGACTGGAAGCTGCTCAAAGGCCCTAGAGGCACAGTTGCTTGTCCTGTGGGCTTCTCTGCCATGGCTGCTTACTGCATCTCACTTCAGGGAGGGACACGTTTCTCCTTTAAGGGCACTCACCGGATTAAGTCAGGCTCATCCACCATCATTCTTTGCTTTTTGATTAACTCTAAATCAACTGAGTTGGAATCTTAATTACATCCAGAAAAAGACTTTTCCTCTTGGTCATATTCTCTTGGCTAGAAGCAAGTTACAAGTTCAGCCTATAGCCAAGGGAGGGGGTCACACAATGTATCAGGAATCATGGGAGCTTCTGATGGTTCTGCCCACCACAGTTGACTACATATACAAATTAGCAAAGTGCACAAAATTTAGTTTTTCAGTTTCTTTTTTTTTCTTTTTTTTTGAGACGAAGTCTAGCTCTGTCATCCAGGCTGGAGTGCAGTGGCACAATCTTGGCTCACTGCAACCTCCGCCTCCCAGGTTTAAATGATTCTCCTGCCTCAGCCTCCTGAGTAGCCGGGACTACGGTCACCCGCCACCACGCCTGGCTAATTTTTTGTATTTTTAGTACAGACGGGGTTTCACCATGTTGGGCGGGCTGATCTTGAACTCCTGACCTCGTGATCTGCCCACCTCAGCCTCCCAAAGTGATGGGATTACAGGCATGAGCCACCGGGTCCAACCTTTCAGTTTCTTTTGAAAAAGAAAAAAAAATCAGACTAGACACTGGGGTCATATTCTCACCTGGCATCAAGCCACAGGAGTGGGCTATTGACAGCCCGCTTTGGTCAGACATGCTCCCTGAGTTTCTATTATTCCCCTCTCTACCTTTGGCTAATTGTTTATTCATTTGTGTCAGCTGCTTCACTCTGCCATTTATGGTTACAAGTCCCATAGTAAACATTTGCTAGAATTATGTAATCACAATTATTTTGCTTGTGTTTTTGTTGCTTTTACGTATGTTTAACAGCCTTTAGGCTCCTTCAGAGCCTAAAGGAATGTTGGAGATAATTTAGTTCACCTATTTTACAGAAAAAACTGAAGCCCCCAGAAGTGACTTTACCAGGTTCATACAAGTTGTTAGAACCCCAAACTCATGATTCTTCCTATTCAAGCCCTGCAGCATTTTTTTGAGAATGAAAGCAAAGAGGAATTGGCCAACTCATGTCCCGGGAAACAATCTGGAAATATTTTTCTATAAAGCCATACCTCCCTTCTCTAGGAAAACTTAGCATTTTTTGAGTATTAGAAATCACCATGAAAATTGTACATCATTAGGCCTGTGGAGAGCTTTTGCTTCTTCTGCAGAAGCTTTGGTCCAGTTGAAGATTTACCAGCACGTGCCAATGAGCTGTCACCGTGTCTTTATTCAAAAGGTCTCTGTCTACCGATGGCATACTGAGACATGTACACCTTTTGGTGTGTGGTCAATAATTGAACCTGCACTTCTCATGGGGTTCTAGAGCCAGGAAACACATGTTCAAATTCCAGCTCTGTCATTTGCTATGTGACTGGCCTTGGGCACGTTATTAAATTCTCTGTGCCTCAGTTTTCTCATTTGCAGAATGGGTATTAGAATAAAATTTTAAAATAATATTACATGACTTCATAAATGTAAAGCACTGAGAATGATGCCTGACTCAATAACATATATCTATTAATAATAATTATTGTTATTACTTTCACTTTTGTTCCTGTGTAGATGCTTATGGTTGAGATTTGTTACCTAGATTTAGAATTTGCATTCTCACTGGGTGCAATACCGTTCCCAACAGGGAAAAAATTTGTTTATTCGGAAACAAACAAAAAACAACTTACTCTTTTAATGTACGAAACGTAGATAAACATGAAATATATAAACAGAAATACAGTATATTTATATTACAAGTTCATGGGAGGATTGATTAGTTAAAAATTGCCTAAGAAGGCTTATTGGAAGAGTGAAAATGGGGGAAAAAAAAGTTGAGAAACACTGTTTTAGAAGAACAAGAGACGGCAGGCCGGGCACATGGCTCACACCTGCAATCCCAGCACTTTGAGAGGCCGAGTCTGGCAGATCGCTTGAGGCCAGGAGTTCAAGACCAGCCTGGCCAACATGGTGAAACCCCATCTCTACTAAAATTACAAAAATTAGCTGGGTGTGGTGGCGTATGCCTGGGATCCCAGCTACTTGGGAGGCTGTGGCACAGGAATGGTTTGAATCCAGGAGGCCGAGGTTGCAGTGAGCAGAGATCACACTACCGCATTGCAGCCTGGGTAACACAGCGAGACTCTGTATAAAAAAAAAAAAAAGATAAGAGAAGAGAAGACAGGTCAAACATAATAAAGGATTTCAAGGTGTGATGGCAGAGCAGGAAACCAAGCATGGGGCCCTTCTAATTTCCAGATCCTTCGAGTGTGACTGCCTAGTACGTACACTGATGAAGGCAGCCCTGATGACGGGCAGTCCATGGTGCCTCTGAAGGCTCTTCTGAGGGGTATCATAGAACAACTTAGGATATATCATTTCTTAGTAACCTCGCTCATCATTAGCACTATTGCCCACAGTGTGGAAGGAAGGTAGAACCCCCTTTTGCCGAATTTAGCCTATTCTTCCTAGATTAGAAACAAACTGCTAATACCTGGGTAAAAAATGAAAGGGTTAGTGAAACTCAAGAGTGTTTCAGCGGGTTTGTCACCTCCCCACCAACCCAAGGTTTTGTCCTTTTGGGTATTTGTCCTTTTGGCCTCCATTTTATGCTCTCCCAAAACATGAAAGTTCTTTCATTTTATTTATTTATTTATTTAGAGATAGAGTTTCACTCTTTTTGCCCAGGCTGGAATGCAATGGCATGATCTCGGCTCACTGCAACCTCCACCTCCAGGGTTCAAGCGATTCTCCTGCCTCAGGCTCCCAACTAGCTGGGATTATAGGCATTCACTATCATGCCCAGCTAATTTGTTTTGTATTTTCAGTAGAGACAGGGTTTCTCCATGTTGGTCAGGTTGGTCTTGAACTCCCAACCTCAGATGGCCCACCTGCCTCGGCCTCCCAAAGTGCTGGGATTACAGGTGTGAGCTACCATGCCCGGCCACAAGTTCTTTTATTTTACAAATTTTATTTCTGATAATTTGAGATGAAAGCGAGTACAGAAAAAAAAAAAAAAAAATGATGTCTTGATAAAAGTGAAGCCATTGGCTTCCTCCGTCTCTGACCCCCGTTCAGTTTCTGCTGCTGCTTAACTCTGGAGATTTGTAAGAGGAAATGACCTAAGTTTACTACAGGGCTTACGCAGAGGTCCTGCTCAGCACTGCCCAGGAGCACCGATTGCTAACTCTGTCCTTCCCTCTGATGCCAGGTCCCAAAAATAGCCCAGTGGGAACAACACAGCAGCCTCTCCCTCACGGCCTGCAAATCAAATCCCTGATTAGGTCAAAGGATGGGAAATGTGGCCACATCGCTGCTCAGAGGCTCTCCAATGCCAAGGGTGTAGAAACTTCCTGTTCCTTCGGATGTTGGGACAGAGCCGCTGGGCAGGCTTCACTCAGGAGACCTTGCTCCATCTCTTTTGAGTCCTTGAATCTGCTGGGGAGAAGCAGTTTTCCCATGGAAGCCTTTGAGTCCCTAAGATTCTGGAAGTCCAGGGAAGAGCACTGTTCAATCTGTAATTGTAGACATCTGACCCAAGAAAGGCCGGCCTTGCTGGAGATGCCTCACTCCCTAGGAAAATCAGTTTTGGTTTACTTCATGGTAGAAATAAGACTACTGAAGATTTTTCCTTCTTTCTCATTTCTGGTGGGCACACTTGAAAATGGCAGCTAGTATTGTAATGTTACCTTACAGCTTATATCAAAAGTGTATAAAATGGTCTTTGCCCCATAACTAAAGGGCTCCTTGGGGGTGTGGGGAGGTATTGAGGGGAAGTGACAGAGCAGAATAAGGAGGGGTAGAAAAATGTTCTATGTCTCAGTCCCTTTGGGCTGTTATAGCAAACGTATCACAGACTAGGAGGCCTATATACAACAGAAATTTATTTCTCATACTTTTGGAGGCTGGGAAGCCCAGATCAAGGCACGAGCAGGCTCAATATCTAGTGAGGGCCTACTTCCTCATACACGACTGATATGGTTAAGCTTTGTGTCCTCACCCAAATCTCATCCTGAATTGCAATCTCCAGGTGTTGAGGGAGGGACCTGGTGGGAGGTGATTGGATCATGGGGACAGTTCCCCCAATGTGGTTCTTATGATAGTGAGTGAGTTCTCACAAGAGTTGATGGTTTTATTAGGCAGTTTTCCCTGCTCTTACTCACTCTTCTCCTTCCTGCTATCATGTGAAGAAGGTTCTTGCTTCCTTTTCACCTTCTGCCATGATTGTAAGTTTCCTGAAGCCTCCCCAGCCATGTGGAACGGTCAATCAATTTTCTTTATAAAAGACCCAGTCTTGGGCAGTTCTTTATAGCAGTGTGAAAATGAACTAATATAATGACTCTCTTCTTACTGTACCCTCACATGGCAGAAGAGGTGAGGGTCTTTTGGGGGTCTCTTTTATCCCATTCCTGAGGGCTCTGCCCCCATGACCTAATCACCTTTCTAAAATTGTTCTCCTAATTCCCTCACCCTGGGCTTTAGGATTTCAGCATATGAAATTGGGGGAACACAAACATTTAGACCATAGCACTTTATAACAAGGATTAGTAAATGATGCCTGAATCTACCCCATGACACCTGTGTTTGTAAATACAATTGCACTGGGACTTTCTTTTCCATGCTTATTCATTTATGTATTTTCCATGGCAGCTTTCATAAAACAAAGGCAGAGCTGAGGAGTCCTAGTAGGGATCATGAGTCCCACAAAGCCTAAAATATCTGGACCTTTACAGAAAAAGCGTACTGATCCCTGCTTTATAATAATGGCCATACATTTAGTGTTTCCTGTGCTGTGTACATTATATGGCTTTTCTCATTCAGATCTCACAACAACAGTTCAAAGTGGATACTGTTCTCTCCACTTTACAGATAGGGAAGGAGAGAAAAAGCTTATTCAAGGTCATGCACATGGTAAATGATAGGGCTGGGTATGACTCTATAGCTATCTGATATTATGAATTTTTTTCTAGCACACTGCATTGCCTCACAGCTAAATTCCCATTGGATTGTTGGTCTGAATCACCGATTGAAAAATCAAATGTCTTCAGGGACCCGGCAGGATCCCGAAGGACACTGCTCTAAGCCAGAGGGAGTGGTGTGTTTTGTGGCTGAAGTGGAAAATACAAGCCCAGTTTAAAGGCATTCAAACATGAATTGTTTTTTTTTAAAGCCATGCGAGCCAAACAAAACATGTCAGCAGTTCTTATTAGGCTAACAGGTTGCTGGTTTGTGGCCCTTGGACCGATCCTTGAAAAGGTTGGGCAGGGGAAACAAAGATATGCTGAGAATGGAAACCAGAGAGCCCGTTGGTCTCCCCCTCTGGCTCTGGTTCACTTCTTTGGGAACATCTTAGATGGCTGCATGGAGAAATCACGGACCTTTGGCCTGTTTTTTCCTCCGAACTCTGCCACCTAGTCTTGGTATGATTTCAAGCAAATCAACTAACCTCTAGGAGCTTCCGATTTTTCATCCTTTAAAACTGAGATTTACTTATCTCACATTTATTGGTCCATGGTGTGCGTCAGGAGCTGCATTGGTCTTGGCTTATCTCAGGAAATGGCAACTCCATACTTCCACTTGCTCAGGGAAAAACCCTTCGTGTGCTCCTTCATTCTTCTCTTGTTATTACACCTATGACCAATCTGTCAGCACAACCTGCTGTCTCTGTAGGCAGTAAGCATCCGGAATCTGAACAATTCTCATTTCTATCACTCATGAAACCATGCCCCAAAGAGTTAAAAATAATGACTAGCAAATATTCTTGAGTTTGCAGGATGGCAGATAAGGAAAAGAAAAACAATTTGCCGAAAGGCTGAAACTCCTGCTTGCAAGATGTCAAAACTGACTAAAATTGACTAAAACCAATTTGGCCGACTAGAGTCTGCACACAGAACGAGCTTGTTGACATCACAACCCAAATTTCCACTGCATGTTTTATGCTAATTCCACCCTCAAATTTACATATACAATCTATGGGGTAGCATGAAGAAGTGCACTTGCCAGAAGACTTTCTGGACCGCCCCTTTGCTTCTACCCATCAAAGATGAATCCCAGAATCCACTTTGTAAACCTTCCGTAATAAAATGACTGCCATAAAACCAGCATGAGGAGACAGATTTGAGCTAAACTCCTGTCTCCTTGAAAAGCTCAATGGAAAGCTTTTCTTTTCTCAGAAACCCAGTGTCATAGTATTGGCTTCTAGCACGTCGGGCAGCACATCCTTGAACTCGGTAACACTAACACCTAAGCCCCAGCCTCCATGGTAGCTGACATGGATTATGGCAATAGCCTCCTTACCTGGTCTCCCAGGTCCTTGAGTTTGTTCTTGATCCAGCAGCCATAGAGACCCTGTGAAATAAGTGAGACCATGACATTCTTCATGGTTTCTCCTTTCACAGAAAAAAACAAAGTTTTTACAATGACCTTCAAGGTGCCAATGATCTGCCTCCTCTCCTGCAACCCTTTTTGCCTGCTTTTGCGATCTCATCTTTCGTTCTGGGACCTGTGAGCTCCTCTCTAGCCAGTGCCTCTCTGCCTCTCTGTCAAGCACACTAGGCAAGCTCCTACCTCACGGCCTTCAGACCTGTTTCTTCTGCCTGGAATAGTCTTCACCTAGATAGTCACAGGGCAACTTCCTCATTGCTTTACTGCATCTCCTAAGTGAGGTCCTCCCTAACCATAGAATTCAAATTGCATGCCCCCTATTTACTCCTCTCTCCTTTGTCATCTTCCTCCCTAGCACAAATCATTTCCACATAGCATACGGTTTATTTATATATTTTGCTTATTGTCTGTTTTCCACAATAGCAGCCAAAGGATTATTGTGCTCACTGCTGTATCTATAGCACCTTATAAAATGCCCCATCTACAGTGCATGTCCGATACTTTGAAGTTCCTTTTCTTCATTCCTTTCTCTTTCTCATCAGAAATAAATTTTCCCCACCACACCATTTACTCTATTAGAATTGAATTAAAATTATTTTAAGAATCTTGCCCGGACGCAGTGGTTCACACCTGTTATCCCAGCACTTGGGAGGCCAAGGTGGGTGGATCACCTGAGATCAGAAGGTCAGGAGTTTGAGACCAGCCTGGGCAACATGGTAAAACCCCGTCTCTACTAAAAGTACGAAATTAGCCAGGTGTGGTGGCATGTGTCTGTAATCCCAGCTACCTTGGGAGGCTGAGGCAGGAGAATCGCTTGAACCTGGGAGGCAGAGGTTGCAGTTAGCTGAGATTGTGCCACTGCACTCCAGCCTGGGCGACAGAGGGAGGCTGTCTCGATAAATTAAAAAAAAAAAAAAATCTGATGCTAGCTGGGCTTCTAAAGTAGAATTATTTGAATTTCAAAGATCTGTGGCCAGTGATAGGCAGCTAACTTCAGAACACATGCCAGTGATTGTGGCAGTGGAGTCGCCAGACCAGCATCACATCCATGGTCACCAGGGGACTTGTTAGAAATGCAAATTCTTGGGCCTCACCTAAAAGCCACTGAATCAGACATACTGGGGAAGGGTCCACCGATGTTGTAACAAGTCTACCAAGTGATTCTGATACAAGTTAAAATTTAAGAACCATTTCATTGTTTGTTTGTTTATAAAAACAGTCCTAGGTCAAAGAATGACTAGGTAAAATGAGGTAATGAAAGATAGCCGGGGAATGGGATTAAGCACATCTGTGCTCAGTGCCCACCTCTACTCTTGGATGATCTTGGACACATCACTTCTCAGCCTTGAAACTTGGGTTTCTAGCTCCAGGGGTACAGAACAAAATAATCTCTAAGACCCTGACCCATCTGAACCTCCAATGAGTCTATTTTTGAACTTGCTTCTTTCTTTGGGTTCTAGGACTATCACCCAACACTTACATCTCAATACCTCCTTCCCTCTTTGTTTTGTGTTCCTCAATACGAAAGACCTGTGTTTGCTATCTGGATGTCTCCTATCTCCAAACATGTTGTTCCCATTGAAAAAAAAAAACAAAACAGTACACAATATGTGCTTGCTTTACTCACTCATATATGATATATGTGTGCTGCTATGTAAACATATGCAATATGTATACAAAATGGAAATTCAAGCTCAGATAATAAAACAGCAGTTGTAACTTGGGTTCACCACATTGAACACCGCTTATCTGAACTGAAGACAGGCAATTCTCCCTAACTCCCTGACTCATTTTCCAGAAAAATACTCATTTTCTTTGAGAACTAAGCATACTTCCTAAAAACAACTGATTAAATAAATTCAGGAAACATCATCCTTCTTGTATTGAGCACTTGTTACATGTCAGACACTATGCTCAATGCTTCTTACATAAATCTTATTTATTATTTACACAAATAGTGTGCAGTAGGTATTATTGTCCTATTTTGCAGATCGGAAAACTGAGGCACAGCTAGGTTATATAACCTGCTCTTGTTTACTTAGCAGAAAAGTGGTAGAGCTAGCACAATGGTAGAACAAGAAATTTTTGCTGCAACCTAATGAAGGCATTTCTAAGGATATTTTCCATGAAAGAGTAGCTCTTTGGCAAAATTGAATAGTGTTAATGTCTAATCGTAGAATTTCAATAGTTTTGTCAAGGAGTTCTATCCTAGTGCCATTCAATGTATAAACCTGAATTGTTTCTATTGTGCATAGAGACAGGGGTTAGGGGCATGATTTCTTAATTGCGGTCTGGCCTGTGTCATGACACCGCCCTGCTTCTCTGTGATCTGGTAGTGGGAGGAGCGGAGAATTTTCAACTGGCAGTCAGATCCAGTACTTCAGGACTGACATGGTTAATTAGAACTACTGTGGTAGCTGGAAAGGGAGAGATACATCTGGAAACAGCCCCCAAATTGCTTACATCACATTTAAGACTGTCCATGTCCCTCATGGAGTAGCTTACGGAGCTGAAAGCATGCATGCTTTTTATCATAACTAATTTTCTTTATGATTTTCCCCACAGTTAACATGCATCTAAGATTCACATGTGCTTTATCCAACACACAATTAGTTGACATAGGATATGGAAAAATCTCTCGTTCGCATTTGTTTACTTGACGCATCGACTGACAGAATGTGGTTACTTTTGTAGTCTCTGAGGAGCTGAAAAAAAAAATCTCAGAAATCCAACTTTATGAAGTTAGGTTTTCCGCCACTGAGAAATAGCTTCATGTTAAAGATTTGTTTACAAGGAATTGCTGTTTCCACTTGCTGGAGCAGCTCTTAAACATTTTTTTTTTCTAAAGTTGTTTTTTCCAACCACTAAGTGGATCTAAACATTAAGTGTTTCTGAAGTTGGTTTTCCAGCTCCTGGACTACTATTAACTTCTGCTGGGATGAAACAGAAGGCTGCTGCCTCCACTTAGCCATCCGTAATGTAAGAGTGTAATATTTTGAAGAATTTTAAAAAAGGGCTTACTGCGCAATATTTATATTTCATTCACATCAGCACAGGACAGTGTTGACACAAAGTTCCATTGTTGTTGTTGGCTGCGCCTTTTTTGCTTCCATCCCACGGCGCCCAACTTCCCGCTCCCACTGATGGAAGTTATATCTGCTCCAAGCAAGAGGCCAACCTGATAAACCCAGACAGAGCAGAGACCACAGAGCCTCCCCTTCTTAAGAGGAAAAATTGAGAGATACTTGTACAGGTCTGTTTGAAAGGAGAAATGACAGAAAACTTCCTGACCTTAGAATCAAGTCACTTTGAGAGTTAGATGTGTCTCCCTCTCTCCCAGAAGGGAGGAAAAATGAAGCGTGCTGTGGTTTTCCATAAAAAATCCATATTTCACACTTCCTTATGATTGCAATTATCAGATATTCTCAAGGAATTTCTCACATTATGTTCCAAAAACCAGTTAGAGTGTGCATTGGTAATAATGCTAACCATGATGGATAAAGAGATGTTTGCAGAACAAAACTCCAGTGCCCCCCAGGCTTAACACCTTCTGTTAGACTCCATTGTTTGAATGAATACTAATTATAGATCCGCAATGAGCAAGATTTTTATATCACTTTCTCCTTCCTTGTCTTCTCCCTGCACCACACACCCGCATTCACCCACATGTATAAACACTGTTCTTTTTGCTCGGCTTTTCAGCTGCACTCTTCCCCAAATTCACAGCCATTGGCAAAAGTTGCTGCTGTTATCAACCATAAATGAATATCCTCAAAAGACCATTATCATTCTTACTTTGATTTTTAAATTCTGCTTATTTCTGGGAATTCAGGAAAAAGAGAGAGAATGAGAAAGGAACGAAGGAAAGAAGGAAGGAAGGAAGAAAAGGAGGGAGGGAGAGATGGAAGGAAAGAGAAAGAAAGAAGGAAAGAAGGGAGGGAGGGAGGGAAAGAAAGAAGGAAGGAAGGAAGGAAAGGAGGGAGGGAGGGAAACAAAGAAAGAAGGAAGGAGGGAGGGAGGGAAAGAAGGAAGGAAGGAGAGAAAGGAAGAAAGAAAAGAAAAAGAAAAAAGAAAGAAAAGGAATGAATGACTTTATGAAGGAATGAATGACTTTTTTTTTGGCTCCTCTGGAACCAAGATTAGTCCCCAAGTAGTAGAGACAGAATAGAGTAAAAATAAGCTATGTGCAGCTCTCATGAGACTAATCTAGACTTTCATGACTTCTTTTTTCCCTTGACTTTTCTTTAGAACTGGAGGCAAAACAACAAAAATAAGCCAACCTCAGGGCTGATAGCAGGTTGTTTTGATTGTAAGAACATAACCTTGCCAATATTGTACCAACTCCACTCTATGTAGGCATGTTGGTTTTTGGCTCATTTAGAGATGAAGAAATGAAGGTTCATGGATTTTTGAGTCACTGGCTAACCCACCTTCCTCCCCACCACTCTCTCTGTTGCCAGCATATTCTTCATTCAGCCTTTGTCCCAGGAGGGATATAAATTTAGAAGAGAAACCTGTAGGTAATTAACAGTCCAGCGTGTCTGTCATTCCTTTGATAAAATGTGTTGGGTGTGGTTTCTCAACATGCAGTTGATAAAATGCATTGGTGGTGTTCCATTTCATTTGACTTTCCATTAGTTTTTTTTTTTTTTTTTTTTCCTTTATTTTCCAACGAGGATGTGTTAATGGCCAGCTTCTGTTTTCAATCATGGGGGACATTTCTATGGATTTATTTTTACATTTTCCAATAAGAAACATATTTTGATCTTTTAAAGGTTAAAAGTAAAGTATGGAAGGGTGAGTGACAGAAGAAAAGCGTCCCTGCTGGCTTAAATTAGCAAAAGTGTATGTACGGGTTTGTGTGTGTGTGTGTGTGTGTGTGTGTGTGTGTGCATGTGTGTTTGTGTGTATGCCTCTTTAGGATCTGGATTTTCTTTCTGACTCAGGCACAAAGATCTTGCCATAATTATGATTTGTTTAGTTACTATATAGCTTTAATGACCTAAGATTGGAGAAAGAGGCACATCATTTCATTAATCTATTTGCTTAAGTTCCTTAGTTCCTTACTGGTTAAGCATGAAGAAAACTCCTTAGGGCTTTGGGCAGCAGATTGCACCTTGAATAGCAAAATAGGTTTGTGTAATCAGGTTTTATGTAAGACTGAGCAAGCAAGAGTACAAATGAGAAGGACACTGCAGTGAATTCCAGCTCACAGCTTTGAAAAGCCTGCATCATTTGAATAAGTCATCCAGCCTTGCAACCTACAGGAGCCTCAGCAAGCACATGGGTGCAGTGAGCACTGAGTAAGAAGAACATTCCCTGGAAGGAAGCCCTGCTGCCCATCTGCAGAGCCCTGCCTTGCCCTGGAAAGGAGCTCACGTTATCTAGACTTTATTGGTTATTGACGATCTAGGACAGTAGGCACACAGCTCTGGTCTACATTAGTATGCAGATGTACCTGTCTTTGAACTTGAGATGCTGTTCCTGCTTGGAATTCTCTTGTACTTTCTTTCTCCTATACATTGAAGACCCAAGATTTTGACCTGTGCCTTCTGCGTACATTAAAATTCTCACTGTGGCCCATTTAAATATCTGAACTTAAGACATGTCTCTTCTTACACTCAGCCAAGTTTAGGCTTCTGAATGTCATCCTTGAACCATCTACAAGATTCTGATTCTTGGTTTTGTCTTTAGTTTAGCATAACATTTAGGACACTGCCTTTATTTCCAGTTTAATGTCTCACTGGTGGTACTTCTGCTGTGTGCCATTCTAGCCTTTCCATGTACTAGTGTGATTCATCTCCGGGTCTGCCCTTTCTCAGGCTCTCCATACTCTGTGAGAGTCCCATTCCTCCATTTGGGCTGTTGCACACACAGCATTGAACTGGCTTATACCAAAAGGCAAGTCCCATTTTCATTCATCCTGAAACTGGAACCAAAACTCTGATATGTTCTTCTTGAGCTGGAGGACCCTGTGTTCTTGGATAGAGACTCCTCTTTCTGTTTGCCACCACTGTCCACTGTTGCTGTCACTGCAGCCCAGGCCAGAAGAAGATGTGCACCTGTCACTGCTGACACTGAGCACTGACACTGAACACTGTCTGCCACCTGTGGTGGCAGATACCTTTTCTTGGTTACTCAACAGCCATCGCTACAACTCTGACTTTTTATTTGCAAACAGAACCCTGAATTTTGCTGAGAGTGACAGTAACCCAGTCCCAGGGGTAATATATCGTTTTGTAACCCAATCATAGTCATCATAGTCATTTTTGTCCGCTGTTTACTTTCCAAGCTTCTCTTGTGGTCTTAGGACATTGTTATCACATGTATTAGTGCATTGTCATACTGCTATGAAGAAATACCGGAGACCGGGTAATTTATAAAGAAAAAGAGGTTTAATGGACTCACAGTTCCACATGACTGGGGAGGCCTCACAATCATGGCGGAAGGCAAAGGAGGAGCAAAGTCACATCTTACACAGTGGCAGGCACGAGAGCGTGTGCAGGGGAACTGCCCTTTTTAAAATCATCAGATCTCGGGAGACTTACTGACTCTAATGAGAACAACATGGGGAAAACCTGCTCTCATGATTCAATTACCTCCCATGGTGTCCCTCCCACAACACGTGGGGATTATGGGAGCTACAATTCAAGATGAGATTTGGGTGGGACACAGACAAACCATATTGTCATTTAAGGGAAAATCCACTGAGGAATATTTGGTAAGTGCTTTGCTGACGCTAAAAGAGATCAGCTTGTGAAGAGATTTTGTTTGCTCCAAGGACAAGGGTGAGGGACCCAAGTGTCAAAATTTGGAGGTAAATGTCAGAAGCTGCCTGATCTGAATTCCAGCTCCCTTGCTTACTAGTTGTATCCTCCCGATCTAGTCACCTCAGCTTTTCATACTTTGGTTTTCCCATCTATCAAATGGAGAAAATTATCACGACACCTATCTTATCAGGTTGTTAAGAGAACTACATTAATTAATAGCTATTGAGTATTAGAACGATATGCTTGGGTACAAAAGCATTTTATTGGAATTAAAGCAGCAAAGGCTGTAGAAACATTTGTTAAACATATGAACATGGACATCTTTTGGGGTGAATTTTGATTTATTTAGCAAACACTTAGCATTTTTCTTCTATGAAACTGACAATGATAAAAATGAATGATAGGGTCCAACACTGGCTAGGTGATGGGGAAATGCTTGCTATCTGATAGTGTTTTGTAGAAGGGTGAATTATATATGGTGATGGGGAAATGCTTGCTATCTGATAGTGTTTTGTAGAAGGGTGAATTATATATGGTGATGGGGAAATGCTTGCTATCTGATAGTGTTTTGTAGAAGGGTGAATTATATATGGTGATGGGGAAATGCTTGCTATCTGATAGTATTTTGTAGAGGGTGAATTATATATTTCCTGACCTAAAAATCTTTTCCAAAAATGCAAAAATTATTCAAGGATGGACTAGTAGCCCATCAACAATGATGACATATACTCATGTTTTTTGACATGAAAGATTGTTTAGGGTTAATGAGGAAGTGAGGTAACACAACATGTCTTATAGAATAATGACATTTATACAAAATATTTTAGTCAACGTATTAAAAATGTGTTGAAAATATTAGAGAAGACAGATACCAAGTACTGGAGAACTGGGTGATTTAAACATTTTCTTTTTCATTTATTTGAATTTTCTGTTTTCTATGATGGTCTTGAGTGGCTAGTTGAAGAAGAGTATATATAGTAAGATTCCATTTTTGTAAGACACATATGGTGACACATTAGTAATAAATAATGAAATCTAGATAGTTACACATATAAACTATCTAGAAGGATATACACCAAAATGACAATAGTTGTTACTTCTGGATTAGTTGTATTGCAGGTTATTTCATTTTAGTTTTTGGATATTTTTATGTTCTGATTTTACTGCAATTATTATGTAACATTCTAGGTTTTACTTTTTTTTTTTTTTTTTTTTTTTGAGACAGAGTCTTGCTCTATTGCCCAGGCTGGAGTGCAGTGGTGAGATCTTGGCTCACTGCAACCTCTGACTCCAGGGTTAAAGAGATTCTCCCTCCTCACCCTTCCAAGCAATTCAGATTACAGGCACCCATCAGCATGCCCTGCTAGGTTTTGTATTTTTAGTAGAGACAGAGTTTCACCATGTTGGCCAGGCTGGTCTCAAACTCCTGACCTCAGGTGATCCACCCACCTCGGCCTCCCAAAATGTTGGGATTACAGGCGTGAGCCACCGTACTCGGCCACAAAAATTTTTGAAAAGAGCTAAGCAGCGTATCTTTCTGTACAAATGGTCCTACTAATATTATTCCTCTGTAGGTAGCCAAGTAGGAAAATTTTATAAGTGCCAGATATTTGAGCTTATAAAGATTCCAACAGAATCTTCCTTCACCCCACCACCAACTCCACACATTAGTCTGGAGGTATTTATATTTGCTGCCAAATATCTGCCCCAAATCATTCTGTATTGCTGACATTTTGTCAGATTAATAGATCCCGAGTGATACGAATATGTTGATTTTGTGGCAGACTGCCAAAGAATCCTTTTTATAGACAAAAATGGATATGATAAATTATGTTTCTTGAGGTCCCGATGTTTCTATTTAAAGATGTCTGTAGATACTCAGTCCCTTATAAAGGTACCTTAAAATTGCTCTTTGAAAGCATTGTACTACATCTTTTCTTTCATGCTTTGAGAGCGGATCAGGGTTATCCTGGGGGTAGACACTTTTGCCCTGTCTTGTGGTTTGTGAATTCCTTGCCTCACCTGTCAATGTAAAGCATTCTCTTTTAATTTGAGTTCATTCATCAGTCTAGGGAAATGCTTTTCCTTTTCAGAGGACCTGGATTGATTGGTTGGAAATATAATTTGGTCCCTGTGTTTGTGCTGGATCACAGATCAGAAAGCAGTTTCAGTTTGCACTGGCTCTCGGACTTCTTTACTGGTGAAATTCAGAAGTGCAGCAAGAGACAGGAAAATCAGAGCTGTTTATACAATCTCTTTTCTTACTCTCCTTGAGTGTTTTAAAGAGGAAGACTGGGCCTCCAAACTTTGAGCATTGGCAGCAATACTATTGTATGCCGTCAACTCCTATTCCTTTCACAATTCTTCTGTGCACTGGAAGAGAAAAAGGCAGCTAGCGGGGGTGAGCATAAGTGGAAAGAATATTTCCTTGGGTATCTTCTTTGTGTGAGACACAGTTGTAGATCTTGTGCATTTATTCTCTCCATTAAGCCTCTGATGTGTCAGAGAAAACTGATGTTGTAAGACAATATCCAATGTACCCACAGACATAGCTGTGATGATTGACAGAAGCAAGTTCAAATGCCAGGCCTGCTTCTTTAAACCCAAAGTGTTCTTACAGTGCCAGCCACAGGAATTTGAGCTTATGGCCTACAGGATTCAAGGTCTTGAATTCTTCACCATGTTGTCTGTAGATCAAATATGACAATGATGATGATGATACAGGAGGATGGATGGAGGAAGGAGGATGAACATGGTGATGATAATAGTTCCTACCTCAGTGCGATTACATTGATTGCAAAGCTTAATGTGAACGACGTCCTATAAGCATCTGATTTCTAGTCTGCTGCCTTTTACCCTATTCATATTGGCTACTTACCCTAGGGAAGAGCAGCTTTTATAACTTCACTGGCACGTGTCCTAATTGTTCAAATTGACATGAAAATAAGCTCTCCTTGACTCATCCTAATGTCTGTCCTTATGCATACATCCCAGAATTTTGAAGCACAAATCACATTGCATGTCTACATCTTTATAAACTTCTTCATGAATCTGCCATGCATCCTGATAACAATGGCATGAACAACACTTCCCAGATTCTGGAAGTGTCTGTTTAAAAAGGTTGCAGAAGCCAGGTATAGCTGGCTCATGCCTGTAATTGCAGCACTTTGTGAGGCCCAGGCAGGCGGATCACTTGAGGCCAGGAGTTCAAGACCAACCTGGCCAACATGGTGAAACCCTGTCTGTACTAAAAATACAAAAAAATTAATCGGCCATGGTAGTGCACGCCTGTAGACCCAGCTACTTGGGATTTGCTAGGAACCTGAGAATCACTGGAATCCAGGAGGAGGCTGCAGTGAGCTGGAGATTGTGCCACTGCACTCCAGCCTGGTGACAGAATGAGACCGTGTCTAAAAAAAATAAAAATAAAAAATAAGGTAGGGGGAGGGTTTGCAGACTGAACCTCATTATCAGACTCTCATCCGATTGGCAGGATGTGGATGGTCACGACTTAACCAATCCCTTAGGCCTGCCTCAAGAGGAAAGATCCAGTTTCTATCACAGCCCCCGGGGTCCCAGGCAGCAATGAATAATGCTTTTTCCTGAAATGGCTTAGTTTCATGCTTCCCTTTCCTCATTTTTTCATGGTGCCTGGGACCTGAACTTTAGAACAGGGGAACAGCTTTGTCAGGAATTCCTCCATGATTGTATCACTACATTTTCGCCGTTATATTTTAGTTCTAGAACCTACGATTTGTTCTTTCTCGAAGACTCCGAGACCCTTCTGAGTCATTGAGAATCCTTTCCAGAGGGCATGTTTGGGACAGAGAAGGGGCAGGACAGGGCTTGAACTGAGACAGGGAGGAAGACACAGCCAGCCACCAGGTGGTAGATACATCATCTGGCACTTGTAGGTCAGTCACGGTACAACCATCTTTCTTGCACGTGGATGCTGAGATTTGTATAGTGTACAAGGGAAGGATGGAGAGAAGCAAACTCCCCCTCATGATGCTGTTACTAATATGCCAGGTCCACTGTTAAATTCTTTCATTTGCTTAATATCATTTATTTCTTCCACTGCATGTAAGTTGGGTAGTTTATCTATTTTTACTGGAAATAGATTTAGGGACAAAATAATTTGCCTGAATTCTAACTGCATTAAAAGCAGAGCCTGATTAGAATCTTTGTCTTTTAGTCAAATTCTTAGGTTAAAAAAAATGAAAACAAACAAGATCACTCATAAGAAACGATTTGGAATGTTCTTAATAAATGAGAAAGTTCTTAAGAAATAAATGATAAATGTTTGAGATGATGGATATTCCACTTACTTAGATTGAATCATTATACATTGTATGTGTGTATCAAAATGTCACATGTGGGCTGGGGATGGTAGCTCTGGCCTGTAATCCCAGCACTTTGGAAGACTGAGGCGGGAGAATCACTTGAGGCTAGAAGTTTGAGACCAGCCTGGGCAACATAGCGAAACTCTGTCTCTACCAAAAAAACAAAACAAAACCTGTAACCCTTAAATATATACAATTGTTATGTCTCAGTAAAATTTTTAAAAGTACCTACTCCTGCTTTTTAAGGGCTACACACACTAATTCCAAAGATGGTCACAAGACATGACTTGAAAACAAGCAACATAGAGAACAAGTGAATTTGTAAAACACTTTTACCAATTGAAAATAATTGGGAATGGGGACAGCTTGTGTTTTTATAGGTGACCTCTTTAATTTTTATTTTTGAAAGTTCTTTAGGGTAACTTGAACTAATATTTGAGTGCTGACAAGGTTTTGGAACCGTCTTTGATAACTTCATATGAGATATTTGAGAACTAATCATTTATATGCAAATTGTAGCTGCCAGGTTCTTGAGAATTGCTATATTTTCTTAGGTAGATTAAACTTCAGGAAACCATTTTCATAGTATTAGCTTTCTTCAAAAGTTCTTTTTTCATAGATAATAGGAAAGTTAATTTAAACCCATCCAGTCTCAGTCAAATTATCACAAATTCCAAATGAACTGAGTCTGAGTTAATTTCTCTGCACTGCAGAATGTGTATATTTATACAAAGTGGAGACAGAATAATGGAGCAATCAGAATCAGATGCAATTAAAGCAGGAAATACGATAAGTTAAAAATTCTTTAATTTCTCATGGATAAAATGGAAATTCTATCTTGTGACATTTGATGGTTTGTCCTAATCTAAACAGGCTGTTAGTCTCTACAAAGTGTAAGAACATATCAAGGTGATTGGAGTTTCTGCATTAAATTTCAATTTAAGCACAGGCTTTGGAATTGGACACATTGAAGGACCAGTCCAGCCTTTGCCACTTATGAACTTGGTTGGGTAAGTTGCTTTACCTCCCCGAGGTTTCATTCAATCATCTGTAAAACGGAGGAGTGTTGAGAAACGAAGCAAATGTATTCAGAGGTGGTTCAGTCTCTAGAATAAAGTATGGAGCAAAATGTGGTTATTGTTATCACGTTATTATTTTAGTGTTATCCATGTAGCTCAGTGGCATAATTTTAATAACAAATATGTTCTCATTCGTTAGGTTTAAAAAATACGATAAATTCCATTATTTTCTTCTTAAAAAACCTTTTTTAAGGAAGGTGTGAAGAGATGGTTTTGGCTGGCCCTTGGATGGGCAGACACATGCTGAGGTTATAAAGGAATGCTAACTCACCGCTTTTGTTCTCAATGAAGCAACTGGAATACTTGACAGGGAGAAATCCTTGAAAGAGCTTCATGGCTCAGTTAAATCTGCTCAAGTACTAGAAAGAAAGGCCTTGCTAACATAAAAAAGACACATCTGCAGTACATTTTGGTTGCAGTAACAAAAACTGGACAAGTCCCTGGCCCATTCAATCACTGAAATTGACTTTCCCCTTGCGGAAGTTGAACATTTTCCATGGGTTCTTGTTTGGTATTTGAATGGGATGGTAAGTAAGTTAAGCTTTCTGGCATGCAAAATCCTCAGTAATGTAGGGTGCAGTTTTTACTTCCCCACAAACACTTTAGACATTTCTTCTGATGATTATTTAAAGGAATAATACTACGTTAATAGAACATCGTTTTCTTTCATCTCCTCTTGTCTTGTTTGGAAAGAGTAATTTTGTACCAAAACAAAACAGAAAAACCACCAACTCAGTGTAATTTTCCTGGTTCAACCAAAAAAATCAAAGTACAGTAGTGAATATACAAAACATATTTTTCACTGGTACCTTTGGAAATACTGTAAAACATTTTCTTTGTCGTGCCCTGCTATACATTTCAAAGGAAATTGGATAGAATGACAAGGGAAGGAAATGCACAAAACATATGAAGAGATATAATTCAGAAGGGTACAGGCTACCTGTAGTTTAAAATATTTATTCCTGGTTGAATTTCATGCCTCTGGCTGTTCTCTCTATCATGAAGCGTTCCATTTCTGAAAGTAGAAAGCAAAGGAGGAAATATCTAAGCTGTAAAATGTCAAATTGCTCTCCAAACTTGTTCCAATTTCCAACCACATCAAGAAGGATGTCTGAAAAGACAATCAGCTTTTGCACTAACCAAATACATATACAATTATTTATTTTAAAAAAATTTTCCTTGGGAATGCACCATCAAAAGAACATTTAGGGTTATTCTGAGGCTACTTCCCTTCAATCCTTTAAAAACTAGTTTTGTAGCTACAGTGTATTTGTCTTTTTTCCCTTTAAAAATTTTGTAAATCAAATAAGCCACAATTCAATTTATGTAGGAAAAAAGTGCCTACAGTTGGATGTATTTTATCCATTTTCTGGGAATAAGATGTTGGTGCCCTCCCAAAGAACAACTTAAAAAGAAATAATCAAAACCGTACTTTTCCCTCCTTATACCAAATAGGAAAAGGATTAAACCATGATGAGATCTATTTTACTGAGATGTAGCATTAGTAGATCTTATGAAGGACTTGCTTGCCTGTAAAGTCACTTCCATTTCCTAGGACATGGAGTAGAAAGTCAGAGTTCTGCTTGCATATTTTAGAATTTGGATTCATAAACAAATTAACACATTATTCTGTGTACCTCAGAAAAGCCAAAGGATTTAAAAGGCTTCTAATAAATTGTCAAATCATCAGTATTTTTGATGAGTTGAGTATAAATTCGAGTGACATGCAATGTTTTTAGTTATAAAAATTATTAGAAACTAATGAGCTAGAGTCTTACATTTGGATGAATCGTGTATTTCTTTCTTTCCTTTTTTTCCGGGCGGGGGGGGGTGGGGAATGAAATCTCACTCTGTTGCTGAGGCTGGAGTGCAGTGGCACGATCTCGGCTCATCGCAACCTCCACCTCCCAGGTTGAAGCGATTCTCCTGCCTCAGCCTCCCAAGTAGCTGGTACTACAGACATGCGTCACCACACCCAGCTAATTTTTGTATTTTTAGTAGAGACGGGATTTCACCATGTTGGCCAGGCTGGTCTCAAACTCCTGACCTCAGGTGATCTACCCATCTTGGCCTCCCAAAGTGCTAGAATTACAGGTGTGAGTCACCACGCCCAGCCATGAATCCCATATTTCTAATCTTCCATTTTATCTCATCTACTAGGTTATTAGCCTCATTTTCTTTGCTTTAAATTTTTGAGGTGCCTCTTTTTCCTGTCTGTTCTCTCTCTCTCTCTCTCTCTCTCTCTGTATTTGATGTCAAAATTACAATATGCACAATTAATTTATTCTCATCTGTCATTAATTATCATTACATTGTATATTGTCACCTACAGTTCACCTCTATCCATTGTGCTACTGTTGTCATTAATTTACAACAAATTTTATTTACTTACTGAATCTACTTATTTACTGATTTAATTAACTTTACATATGGTATAAGCCCCATAGTACATTGTTGCTATTTTTGCTTTAGAACAGTAAGTTACCTTTAAAAAAAGAAAAAAAAAGATAAAACGGACTTTTCTATCTTTAATCACCTATTAAGTATTTCCAGTGCCTGGTTTTCCACCAGTATGAGCTCCCTTGAGCCTGAAAAAACTCCTGTATATGTTTTGTACTTCAGGTAGACTGGTGACAGGTTTGCTCAAGTTTTGTTTATGTGAAATATCTTCAATTTGCCTTCCTTTTTGAAGGTTCTCTTAGCTAGACATGGAATTCTAGAGTGACAAAGTTTTGTTTTGTTTTTCCTCCTCTCTGCTTTGGCATGTTCATGTTGTTGTTTCATTATCTTCTGGCTAGCCTTGTTTCTGATGAGTGACAATATGGTTATTGCTATCAGAGTTCCACTGCATGTAAAATATAGATTTCCTCCTTAGCTGCTTTTAAAATTTTCTCTTTATCACATACATATGGCCAACAACCATATGAAAAAATGCTTAACATCACCGATCATTAGAGAAATGCAAATCAAAACCACAATGAGTTACCATCTCATTGTGGCTGAGTTAGAATGGCTACTATTAAAAAGTCAAAAAAATAACAGATGCTGGTGAGATTGTGGAGAAAAGGGGATGCTCATACTCTGTTGGTGGGAGTGTAAATTAGTTCAGCCAGTGTGGAAGACAGTGTGGTGATTCCTCAAAGACCTAAAAACAGAAATGCCGTTTGACCCAGCAATCCCACTACTGAGTGTATACCCAAAGGAATATAAATCATTCTGTTATAAAGACACATGTATGCATACGTTTATTGCAGCACTGTTCACAATAGCAAAGACATGGAGTCAACCTAAATGCCCATCAATGATAGGCTGGATAAAGAAAATGTGGTACATGTACACCATGGAATCCTATGCAGCCATAAAAAAGAATGAGAACATGTTCTTTTCAGAGACATAGATGGAGCTGGAGGCCATCATCCTTAGCTAACACAGAAACAGAAAACCAGATACTGCATGTTCTCAATTCTATGAGTGGAAGCTGAATGATAAGAACATGGGACACATAGAGAAGAACAAGACAGGGGCCTTTCAGAGGATGAAGGATGGGAGGAGGGAGAGGATCAGGAAAAACAGCTAATGGTTACTAGGCTTAACACGTGGGGGATGAAATAATCTGTACAACAAACCCCCATGACACAGGTTTACCTAGTTAACAAACCTGCACTTGTACTCCTGAACTTAAAAGTTGAAAAAAAAAAGATTTTTTATCATTGCATTTCAGCAACTTGCCTAGATCTGATTTACTTTGTATTTATTCTGCTTATGTTCATGAAACTTTTTGAACTGTGTTAATATTTTTCATCAAATTTAGAAAATTTTGATCAATTCTTCAAATATTTTTTCTTTTCTACTCCATTTTGTCTCTCATCTTCTGTATGTTGGACTGTTTGATATTACCGCACAGGTCACTGATGTTCCGATTATCTTTTTAAAACATCTGTGTCTCTATTCTTTACTTTTGGCAATTTCCATTGATTTATTTTCAACTGTAGTGATGCTTTCTTATTCAGCATTTATGCTGTGAATAGCCCATTCAAACAAATATATTTTTAAGTTCTAGAATTTCCATTCAGTTCATTTTTAGTTTCCATTTCTTTCCTGAAATACTCTATTTATTACACTCATCTTTTCTCATAAATTATTTTGTATCTTTATTTATTTATTTATTTATTTGCTTATCTGTTAATTCTGATGACTGAGTCACATGTGATTCTCATTCTACTGACTGCTCTTCCTTGATTTCAACTCAAGGGTTACATTTTCTTGTTCCTTTCAATGTGTCATCATTTTTTATTGCATTTGAACTTTTTTTTTTTTTTTTTGAGACGGAGTCTTGCTCTGTCTCCCAGGCTGGACTGCAGTGGCCGGATCGCAGCTCACTGCACGCTCCGCCTCCTGGGTTTACGCCGTTCTCCTGCCTCAGCCTCCCGAGTAGCTGGGACTACAGGCGCCTGCCACCTCGCCCGGGCTAGTTTTTTGTATTTTTTTTTTAGTAGAGACAGGGTTTCACTGTGTTAGCCAGGATGGTCTCGATCTCCTGACCTCGTGATCCGCCGGTCTCGGCCTCCCAAAGTGCTAGGATTACAGGCTTGAGCCACCGCGCCCGGCCACATTTGATCATTTTATATAAAAGAACGGTGGAGACTAAAGAATCTCTTAAAAAATCATTTGTGCATATCATTTATCAAGGAGTTGCCAGTGTCTTCATTCTCTTTGGTTAAGGTGAGGGGTTCATCATTTGAATTCCTCCTAAAGTAGGGCTGGGAGCCATAGCTCTTATTAGATTTTTTTTCATCTGTGGCAAGCCACAACCCTAAAGCTCCACCAATATTATCACCTTTTATGGTGTCAGGGATGTTTGACATACTATTTCATCTTTAGATTCCATTCTGGCAGGACTTTGGAATCCAAGCACTGCAAGAATGCACAGGACTGTGTGAGTTCTCTTTGCCCTTTAGCCCACTCTCCATTAGTGCTTTTTTTTTTTTTTACCACACACAATTTGCAGCTGGGATGGAGCTATTGTCAGGTTAAAGGATTTGTGTTTGAGGCTCTTTAGGATTCCTTTTTTTTTTTTTTTTACTAGCCCCCACTGTTAAGTAAGGTAGCTGATTTCTCCTCATCCCTCCAAAGGGATCCCTTGTCTACAAGGCACCTGCTCCTCCTTGTGTTTGTACCCAACCCAGGAGCCTTTCTGCAGGTGTGGAAGCTGCTGTGACTCTACCTTACTTATGCAGGGCTTGTTTCTCTCTGGAATTCAGTTCACCAAAGCTTCCTTTAGTCCATCACTCCTTGCTAAGCCCATTCAGAAGTATGCTGGGTTTTTGTTTTTGTTGGTTTGGGTCTTGTCTTTTATTGTCATCAACAGAGCAGGAATGACCTTTCATATCTGTCTTTAGTTTTCTACATTTTGATTAAAAATCATTTATAAGCATGCACTGCCAACAACAGTTTCTGAGTCATTTCAAAAATCACCTTCCCTGAATTTCACATCACGTCTCTTCTCCTGTTTTCTTTTTAAAAACATTTGATCTCATTCACTTTTTATTTTAAAGGATATTTATCATCAGTTTTGTCTCCAGCCTTATTTATTCTTTTCAAACATTTTTATACGTATCTGTTCTTCATATATTCCTGTGCTTCACGAACACTAAAATTTGTAGGCTGGATGTATTATTCCTGAGTCCAAAACTCCCAAATATTATCTTTTATTATATTAACAGTTGTGCTGTGCTATACATGATATAAATTTTGACATACATATATGTGCTAAGTTTTGACATATTTATACATCAATGAAACCACCACAATATAGGAATTAGCATAATCATCACCCCCAAAATGTCCTTGTTTCCCTCTATGGATTATAAAGGGATATAAACGATTTCCCTTTCTAACTCTCCTTCCCTCCCACATCTTTAGACAACCACTGATATGCCTTCTATCCTACAGCATTTTCTAGAATTTTATACAAATGGAATGATAAGATCTGTAGTCTTTTTTGACCTCTTTTCTTCAGCATTAGTATTTTCATATTCACCCACGTTGTTGCGTGTATCAATAGCGGATTTTATTGCTGAGTCGTAGTGCATTGCATGGGTATCTCACAATTTGGTTATCCACTCACCTGTGTAATCACTTTTGGATTATTTCCAACTATTAATTATTTCAAATAAAGCTGCTATGAAAATGTGGCACAAATTTTTGTATGGACATATTTTAAATTTATGTTGGGTATATACAAAGAGTAGAATGGCTAGATCATACAGTATGTGTATGTTGATCTTTCTCATAAACCGCCAAACTGTTTCATGAAGTGGTTATATCATGTTAGATTTTTACCCTATATAAGAGTTCCAACAGCACCACATCCATACCAACACTTGTTATGATTATTCTCCTGTTGTAGAATTCTTTATTTTTTAACTATTTATTTATTTAAAGATAGAGTCTTGCTCTGATGCCCAGGGTGGAGTGCAGTGGCACAATCTGGGCTGTCTGCAACTTCCACCTCCTGGGTTCAAGCGATTCTCCAGCCTCAGCCTCCCAAGTAGCTGGAATTACAAGTTTGTGTTACCACGCCTGACTAAATTTTGTATTTTTAGTAGGGACAGGGTTTCACAACATTGGCCAGGCTGGTCTTGAAATCCTGACCTCAGTGATCAGCCCAGCTTGGCATTTCACAGTGCTGGGATTACAGGCTTCAGCCACCACGCTCGGCCTCTTGTTGTCGAATTCTATTTGCATGTGTAGTGGTAGCTCATCATGGCTTTAATTGTTTACATTTCCCTAAAAAATAATGATACTTAGCATTTTTATGTACTTATTTTTCCTCTCTATATTTTCTATAGTTAAATAACGGTTCAAATCTCTTGCCCATTTCTCATTGGGTTTTTTAAAAATATTTTTGAGTTTTGAGAGATTTTAAATTTATTTTGGATAAAAGTTCAAATATATTTTGGATAAAGAACTTTATTGCATGAGTATTTTGCATAGATTTTTCTCCCAGTCAATGCCTTGGCTTTTCATTTTCTTAACTATGTCCTTTAAAAAGCGGACATTAAGAAAAAATTTACTGAAGTCCAGTATATCAATTTTTTTCTTTATGCATTATCTTTTAATTTAAGAGATATTTGCATAACCCAAGGTCTCAGGGATTTTCTCTCATTTTTCTGATGATTCATTTTACGTTAATTTCCTCAATGTTGTAAATTCAAAGATGCATGGAGGATTGGTTGAGTCAGGTTAATGTTTTTCTCACTACCTTGAGGTGCCTCAAGGTATGATGTGAAAGCCCCTGCAATTAACATCATTCTCTACCTAGAACCTATGATGTTCTTGGAAAATGTATTCAAAATGAGTTGCAGTTACAGCTAATATGTATGTCTAACTGGACGGATATATATTCTCTCACACTCTCTCATTTAGCTCAGTGGTAGCAAAGATCAAAATCAGGTGGATAATGAAATTTCCATCGTTTTATTCTAGGAATAATTTCCCTTAATCCTCTGGTACTGCCACCAGTGCACCTTCAATATTAAATTAGAACCTCAATTTCCAACGAAACTTAATGAAGATAGTTCTTATGTCCTTGTGGGTGTCTTGCTTATATATAAGAATTAGGAGACCTTGCATCTTCTCTTTGCTTTCAAAAGCAGTAAGAGGACACTTAAAATAGTATATTGTCAGATAATTAAAAGTTTAACGTGAATCTGAAAAACTTAAAAGACAAATAGATGTGTCCTTATAATTTTATAATTTACATTCCTTTAACTGAACACAGCTAGTTGTAGGAGATGTGCCTGAATGTCTTGAAGGTCAAAATAACCCAATTAAAGAGACATAGATGGATTTTATATGAGTTCATTTCACCAGATGTGAAATATGCTATCTCTTGTGTTGCAATATGAAAATGTTAAACAGACATTTCTAATGGTGACTTAGGATGGACATGGCAAGGGTGGGTAAGATTATGCAGTTGTAGTAACTGGCAGGCTGAATGCCTTCCACAACTTTGCCAGGATTCATGAGGCATATGCAAGTCAGAGGATGAAAAGAAAATCAAGGAAACTTGTGACATTTTATTAAGATAACTGCTTAGTGAAAAACATTCTTTCACTTCATTTTCACTCACATTTATTTATTCATTTACCCATTCAGTGTTCATTGAGTACTTAGGTTTAGGGCACTCTGCTGGGTCTTGGAAAAGATATACAGATATACAGATATAGTATCTCTGTTCTCAAAGTGCTTACAGACTTAGTTTGGATATTAAAAAAAATCAAAGAAGAAAAAAGAAAAAGAAAAATGGAATTCAAAAGGTAGAAATATAATATGTGGTATTTCAATGCAGTCAGAATTGTTTTGTTTTTGTTTTTTAGTGAAGAAGTGTAGAAGTTTCTTAGTGGAGAAATGAATATTTGAGTTGCAAATCTGAATGAACCAAGAAATGAATAATCTATCTAGAAACATAGGATAGAGTCTTCTAAGCTATGAGGACAGCACGAAAAATGTATAGAGGTAAGAGAGCCCAAAGAGTGTAAAAAACAACAAACTGTTCAAATTTAGTTGTATTGAATATTAAGGAGAAAAAAAAGACAAAGATTGAAAAAACTCTGAAAATGTTCATATGTTCTGTTTATATGTTCTGTATCACCTCATGGAGTGTAAATTGGCTAAATTGTTTTCAAAATATCCATTTTTTTATGGTTTGGTTGTGGGTTACAATGCAAAAATCAAAGTTTCTGCTGAGGTTAAACAATATGCCCCAGCATTGGGCCCAGAACACTTACTTGACCATCCAATTGGCATGAACCCTGTAATGTTTAATTTCACACATTAACTTGACTTGACTGGGCCACAGAGTGCCCAGATATTTTGTCAAACATTATTTTGAGTATTTTGGTGAGGGTGTTTTTGGATGAAATTAGTATTTAAATTGATAGACTGAATAAGGTTGATTACCCTCCCTAATGTGAATGGGTCTCATCTAGTCCGTTTAATTGACCATTATCCTGATCCTCTTCCAAGTAAGAGAGAATTCTCCTGCCCCATGGCCTTTGAACTGAGACATCAGCTCTTCCTGTTTCTGCAGCAGAGTCTGTTCTTTGTAGCCAAACTGTGACATCGGTCTGCAGATTTTGGACTTGCCAGCCTCCATAATCATGTGAACCAAAATTCCTTATAAATGTCTTTACACACACACACACACACACACACACACACACACACACACACACACATATCCTATCAGTTCCCTGGAGAAGACTAACACAAACGTTGTAGGATTCTGAGTTCTCATATACACAAAAACAGATTCTCTATGAGCCCCTTGGTATGAAAAATAGTGTTTAAAAATCAGTACCATTTCTTCCAGGTAAGAGCCCCACTTCTGCCAGCCAATGACCATTTCTCAGTCTCTGACGCTACAGCCTGGCAAAAGGAAACGATGACTTTTGCAGTGTTGAGGAAAGAGCCTTGTTGCAGTTGTTCACCCTGACCATTTCCATCTCAAGGCCATATGGTTGGCTGTTAAAAATATTCGTTGCACTCACATTGGCAAATATTTTGTTTCTACAAATCAGATCTAGAGTCATAAATACCTGTATGTAGCTTAGCTGTTAAAAATAGCTCAATAGCATCCTGCAAACAGTACATACTTCCTGTTGAACCAGATGGTGAAATCTGCACACACCAAGCCAATGTGGAGAGAGCAACGGCAGTCACTGGAACCCAGCCACTTATGCCAGAGGAGCTGGCACAGGTCTGCGCATAAAATGTAGTCTAGACCTGGTCAAGCCTTTAGCTCTTCCAGGAAACTGAGCTCGAAGTGAGGAATTTGGGCTTTTATTTTCCCTAGTGGGAAAATACTTAGAGATCATTCATATGATACTCGATGATTATGTGTAAAAATAATGTTTTTATTTTCCTTCTTTAAGCTCCTTGCATTACTTTTCTCTTTGGAACCCTCAACTCAACTTTATTTTTCTAAGTGCATTCATTCAACAAACATTGAGCATCCTTTGCATGCCTATACCATGTCAGGTCCTCATTTGTAGTCTCTGAATGGAAATTAATCTTTATCTTCTTGGTCATTGTCTTTCTCTGATACTTCAAACTACAACCTTCTGGTCACTTGACTGCTTCTTACTCATCTTCTTTTCTTTTCTCTGACTTGATGATTTGTCCCTTTCTCCCTCTCTGGTCCAAAGGAACTTGACATAATGTGGCAACTATTTCCTTTACATAACGATGGGTTGGGAAGGAAGAGGTGGGTTAACTTTCCTAATAGTCAGCAATTGGAAGGAGTCACCTCTACCAATGTCAACTGGCTCTTCTCCTCAGTCTTGATTTTTTTTTAAGTGTATGGCAACAGGGAAAGGTCTGTGCCTTTACTAACTTTTTTTTTTTCAAATAAATAAATTAAAAGGAATTATAATGGATTCTTCAGATTTTTCTCCATTTGTCTTGCAGATTTGATGAGAACACCTGCTTTTCTTGGTCTTAGGGTTAGAGAAAAGTCTATTTCCCTTGCCTTTGAATTTGCAGATAATCAAAAAGTAGGAAAAGGAGATAATATAATTCATCTATGTACTTGTCGGACAAGCATTTTCCACGACACAATGAATGACAAGTTTTTCATGAATAACATACATTTTTTATATACTCATTGAATCCCAGAAGCTGAACAACTTAGATGATGTTAGATATAGAAAATATTTCCAAATTAATCAATGCCCCACACTTTAGCCAAAAATTTAGCAGTAGAGTCATTTTAGGACAGTGTCTGGTAAACTTTAAGTGTCCAGATAGAAAATATTTTCTGCTTGCGTTGTGCAGAAATAAAACACAGTTGTGTTTATCAACTGTGCAGTCATAAAACCAGGCATAGATGATGCAGAAATAGGAGGGACTGTGTTCTAATAAAACTTTATTTACAAAAGAAGATAGCAGGACCACTTTGACCTGAGGCTTTTGTTTTATGACAGTAAGTTTCAACCAATAAAATAAAATCTATAGAATATCATTTAGAAAGGTATTTCTTAAAGCAAATATAATAAAATAAAATGTCTTAGAGATACCCAAAATGAATGCTATAAAAGCAGGTTCAGAGCTCCTGTCTCAGTCTTCAGGTTTGTGGATGTCTAACAGAGAAAACCTGGAAATATGCATATTAATAATCATCCCTAGAGATCATTTCGTACAAACTTGAGAACTCCTACCACTACAGAGCCATAAATGCATAGGTTAGCTTACCCATGAAGCAGAAAACCTAGGAGGCAAGATGTTGACTTGTGGGCATTTTATTCTTCCTGTGTTGTGTTTCTTTTAATTCAAGGTGTGACTGATTTGTTAAGAGAATGGGTTTGTGCATCAAAGAAATATGGCTTCAGATGCAGAATATGCCCCTTTCTAATTGGTAGAAGTTTGTTGGTGAAATTGAACTCATACCTATGATATATCTATGATAATGTGGGGAACTAATGAATGAAAGAGTGCAAAGTGCTTAGCATTCTTCTAGTTTCATCGTCAGCAGTCACTTGGTAGAAAATATTTGGATGCAGTCATTACTCACTCCTGATTCTGTGGTTAATAGGGGATTATTTTGTTCAGGATTGTGAAAAGAGCATATATGATGGTAAGGGAATGCTCAAAGTGTTCTGCCTCTGGCCCAGAAATCACATAAACACAGAGTTAGCACCTTTCTTTTTTGTTCTTCAATGCAAAGTGACTTGATTTCAAATTAACTGAAAGCAGAGTGGATTTCCTGATCGCTCACCCGGTGAGAGAAGGAAAACTGAAACAGATGAGAAGTTCATGAGTTAGGCCTCTTAAGAATGCTCTCTTCTCTTATTTCAGAAATAAAGTTCTTTAATTTTAAGAGAATATGAGTAGAATGTTTGAATCTTAGAATGACGATACACTATTGACCCCTTATTATGTGGCAGGTGCAGTTCATATCTCGCCTTAATCCTTATAACACCAATAAGTGATATGTGCCATTTATGCCGCATTATTGGTAAGGTAAATAAAGGTGTAAAATTTATGGGTTTCATCAAAGTCTATGCAGGTGGTAATATCAGAACTGATATGTGCACACAAATTACCAGTCTCGAACCTTCTCTGATGTCATTTTCAACACTTGTTGTCCATTGTAATCAATCCCAGAAATTTAAAAACAATAACACTGCTTCCCGAATTTGATTCACTCCCAGGGATTCTGATTTAACTGGTCTTGGGTGGGAATCAGGCATTTGCATTTTTAAAGAATAGTCTCCCCTGTTACTGCCTGTTGTGTGTCAGGGTTGAAAAGTACTGCACTTCATACTTGTTTGTTATTTAAAACTGCATGTTTTCTTCATATAAGTGATCCCCTCTCCTTGTATGTGTCAACATTATTAACTATAATATCTATAAACATCTCAAATGTTAAATTGAGAGCAAGCCAAACACTAGGATATTTAAAAACCTTGTCTTGACGTCAAGCATGGAAGATCAAATACACTAACTTTGTGGTTGCTAGTAAGCGTTCCCAGTGTTTGTCTAGCTCCAAAAAAATCATTGTATTTGTTTTTTGGCATCTAAAAACAGTCAGTTCCACAAACCACGTTTGCTTTTGATCAAAGGCAATTCTAGGTCACTGGCTGAATGGGATGGGTCCAGCTAGTATTCCTAATCAGATGGTGTCATCCAGTCTGAAGAAGGTAGACACAAAATGAAGTGGTGTTTGGTGAGTTAATATGACTGAACTCAGATACCTGGCCCTGTTAGACTTTTATTTTTTTAGTCTGCTTTAGCCTGAAGCCTCTTAAGAAAGAGCATGGGATATGTAAAAGTAACTTAAGAATTGAGGAAAGGTGAACAGATGAGGTCTTTTTGGCTTCTGTAAAATGCTAATGGCAAGAGATGAGACTTTACCTGCAAGGGAAGTTCTGGGAACACTGGGATGTAGAGAAAGTGCTGTGAAACTTTGAGCTAGGTTTAGCTGGATTTGGTTTTCCTTTGGTATGACATGGGCATGTTAGTTGATATAGTTTGGCTCTGTGTCCTCACCCAAATCTCATCGAGACTGTAATATGCATGTACCGAGAGAGGGACCTGGTAGACGGAGATTGGATCATGGTGGCCATTTCCCCCATGCTGTGCTCCTGATAGTGAGTGAGTTCTCACAAGAGCTGATGGTTTTAAAAGTGTGGCACTTAACTCACTCTCGCTGTCTCCTACCACCTTGTGAAGAAGGTGCCTGCTTCTCCTTTGCCTTCCACCATGATTGTAAGTTTCCTGAGGCCCCCCAGTCATGTGGAACTGGGAGTCAACTAAACCTCTTTTGTTTATAAATTACCCAATCTCAGGTAGTATCTTTATAGTGGTGTGAAAATGAACGAATACATTAGTCAATCTGTTTAACAAACCTATATTGTTATAATTCAACTGGTAAAAATAATAACCTACTTCTCAAAGTTATGAGCCTTAGTTTTGGAGACCATGAAGGAGACAGGATTGGACTTCAGTAAGGGATGGTTGTTATGATTATGCATATCATACTTTTTACTGGGTGAGATATTTATGTGACAATTATTTGCTCCCTTAGCTATTGGGTTAAAATAACTAATTTTTGTTAATTATATTGCCATGACACTATAATTTGAGGACATAAAGGTTTTGAGTAGTAAAAAAGCTGAACTGATAATATTTAGAGCATATACCTTAGTCTTTCATATCTTGGATTGATTTAAAATATTTTAAAATGAGATTATCTTTTTTCTGCAGGGAGAATTTATACTTTATTTATTTTTGGTTTCCTATGAAATTCTTTTCCAGATTTGCAGGGAAGGTATCTTTGTTATATGTGATAGTCATTGAACCTGTAATTTATTTATTCACACTGAAAACCGAAAATGTGCTAATATTAATAATAGTTTCATAAGTTATTGAAGACTACTAAGAAATTTAATGATGGCACAGAAACTGCATGTTAATGGTTAGAGTTCTTTATTTTATATGAGTATATATTTGAGTGAAATAACATATTCCAGTTCCTTGTTAGGGAAGAATCTAGAACAATTAAGGTGATTGAAGATTCTCTAAAGGCTTTGCATTTGATTCTATTGAAATGAATTATCCTGAGTGAGTCTGAAGGGATAATTGTGCTTCATGGGTTACAGGTGACTTGGTTTTAACAGCTTTATTGAGGTATAATTGATATCCCCCCAAAATTACACATTTAGTGTATACAATTTGGTGAGTTTGAATATATGCATATTCCCCTGATATCATCAGAATATTAAACGTATCTATCACCTCCAATCGTTTTATTGTTCAGCTTTGTGTTTTTGCATGCGTGTGTGAGAACACTTAATATGAGATCTAACCTCTTAACAAATTTTTGATTACATAGTGCCATGTTGGTGAAATAGAGGGCACTATGTTGTACATCAGATCTCTAGAATTTATTCATTCTGCATAACTAAAACTTTACACCCATTGAACAACTCTCCACTTCCGCCTCCCTTCCAGATCCTGGCAACCACCGTCCTGTCCTCTGCTTCTATAAGTTTGACTATTTCAGATAAAGAAAATTCTACCATTTGTAACAACATGGATGAACCCAGAGGACACTGTGCTAAGTGAAATAGGCAGTCCCAAAATGACAAATACTGCATGATTCCACTTCCAGGTTTCTTCTGTAGATGGCTCCTAGAGTTTCTTGACCTGGGCATAACTGACATTTGTGGTTGCATGATGCTTTGTTGCAGGGAGGAAGGCTGTTCTGTGCACTGTAGGATGTTCAGCAGCATCCCTGGTCTCCCCTCTCTAGATGCCAGTAGCACCCTTCCCCAGTTGTAACAACCCAAAATGTTTCCAGACATTGCTAAATGTCTCTTGCAGGGCAAAACTGCCCACCCACTGAGAACCACTGTATAAAGGGAGGTGAACTTTCATCCCTGGCAAAAATGTTCTTATTTACTTGTCGTGACTGTTTGGACCAGTAGTATGGTAGTCCTTGCCCCAAATAAGTTCTTAATTAGATGAGAGGATTACATGCTAGTTGGAAGCTATAGTATAATGGGGATTTAATTCAAGGTTAGAATTGGAAGATGGAGAGAGAGTGTTATGTTTTAGAAGGAGTGAGGGCAATGTATCCACAAAAGGCAATAGTTCTGAGTGGATCCTTATCTGTGCTGTAAGAAGTCTTAAGAGTTCATTGACCTCATCATGTATTATAAACCTACATTTCCATTGTGACTGATGGAGAAACCAATATTATGTGTTTAGCCAAATTAACTAGAATGCACAGGTAAAGAAGGCAGGAGTCACATCTCTCTTGCTCATCTTTTCGTAGCTCTGGAAGGGTCCACTTCATGAAATAGTACTTAGCAAGTATTTGTATAGAAAAGTGAATGGATAAAAAAATAAATGAATTACAAGGGATGTAGGTAGGTCAGGAGATCCGAGAAATTTTCTTTCTTTGGTTTCTTTTTTGAGACAGGGTCTCGCTTTCTTACCCAGGCTGGAGCGCAGTTGCAGGATTGTGGTTCACTGCAGCCTCAACCTCCTGGGCTCAAGCAATCCTCCCATGTCGGCCTTCTGAGTAGCAAAGACTATAGGTATGCACCACCACATCTGGCTAATTTTTTAATTTTTTTGTAAAGATGGGGTCTCCCTGTGTTGCCCAGTCTGCTCTTGAACTCCTACTCTCAAGTGATCCACCCACCTCTGCCTCCCAAAGTGTTGAGATTACAGGCATGAGTCACCATCCCTGGCCCTGAGAAGAGTTCTTATTCTGCCACCAGCTTATTGCACAAGTCACTTCACCTTCCTGAATATCTTGATCTAAGAAATGGGTAGTGTGTTAGGTGATCTTGAGAGTTTTTTCAGGCTGTGAAATCTCATGGCTCTGATAAGATCACAGAATGTGTTGAATAGTTGTGATATTAAAATTCTCTGGTAACTTGAGCTCTGAAAACTTGTGTGTGGAGCAAGTTGGTCTCCCTAGTGAGAGTCTGTTTCACCAAAAGCGATCAGAGAACATTGACCATAGTTACCCAAAAGAACACATGCTACAGGTGGATATGAAACGAGGAATGGACAAAAACAAGCTGCTAGAGCACATAACTTTTCATTATGTGTGTTCGGTATTTCTTTCTTTAATAAGGGTGAAATACTGAAGATGCAGTAAAAAGAGACTATTAACCAACAACTAAATTGTCTGGAATCAGGAGGGAGTAATCTCATACTAAGAAATAGTCCTATTCACATATGAATTAAACATTAAAGTTATTTCTTTGCAGGCATTTTGGAAATAAGTAATAAATTTTCAATACATCTTTTAAGATATATCTTGTGGTAGAAATAGATTAGTCCTAAAAGCTGTTATTTTTTCCTAACATATGGGCTGGTTGCTAACGATATTAGAGACTCATAATATTATAACAAGAATGCTCAGATGATTAATTAATGTCGGAAATTCATCTCTCACCCAGACTCTAAGCCAGAGAAACTACTTCCACAGGAAGCCTAATTACCACCCACATAAACTAGTCCATAAAAGTGACCACAGTTTTACACCCCTGTAACTTGGAAAGGTAGGACACAAGCAGATTGCAAAAGAAAAAAAAAGCTGCCCGTATTCTCAGAGCAAATCCAGGTGTAAAACCAATTTATGTTTCAAGTGCCTACTCATGCTGATTTAACCAGGGTTATATAGATAATGTTAAGTGTAATTTATGGTTGAGGCAGATTTGTTTGGCAATACTGAAGGTTTTCTGTGGGAAGTTAGAAAAGATAGAGGCCTCCAAAAGCTATCACGACTTTTAAATTAAGAAAAGTTTGGTTGATGACAGGTACAGAAGATGTGGTTTTTCACATAGGCTGCTAAGGGTGCCTCCATAGGCATGACATCTAGGATTAGCTCTATGTGTGGCGGTGTGGTGCCAGTTATGTGGTGATATGGTTTGGTTGTGTCCCACCCAAATCTCATCTTGAATTGTAACTCCCACAATTTCCATGTGGTGTGGGAGTAACCTGGTGGGAGGTAAATGAATCATGGGGGCGGGTCTTTCCCATGGAATTCCCATGATAGTGAATAAGTCTCGCAAGATCTGATAGTTTTATAAAGGGGAGTTTCCCTGCACAAGCTCTCTTCTCTGGTCTGCTACCATGTGAGATGTGCCTTTCATCTTCTGCCGTGATTGTGAGGCCTCCCCAGCCATGTGAAACTGTGAGCCTATTAAACTTCTTTCTTTTGTAAAGACATACCCAGTCTCGGGTATGTCTTTATCAGCAGTGTGAAAATGGATTAATACATGTGGCAAATTTTAGAGGAGCAGAGAATCAAGCTATGGACTTTAGCAGGAAACTACTGGGATGGCAGGAAAATGACTGGAGTTCTGATGGCATTGGGAAGAGAGGACAAGGAACAAAAGAAGCCAAAACTCAGCAAGGATCAGAAGCTCTAGTTCTGGGGCAGATGTTGAAAACAAAGAACATCTAACCATGGTGTATAGCACCGGAGGGACAGTTATGAACCGAGATCACAAGGGAAATTCTGTCAAAAACAAAGCACAGATCTTCAGAAATTTCTGGACTCTAGAGACATGGAAAAAAGAGAAGATCATAAGCTGGAATACAGAAAAGGATCCCTCCAGGATCCAGTACTCTGCGGCTGGCAGACCAGAGAAATCCTGGGAATATAAGAGACCAGTTTGGATAGAATCTGGTTGGGAAAGAAGGATGACTACCCCAGAAATATTCAAGAGTTGCAGAAGTTGTTTCACTCAACAACAAAAATCTGCTGAGTTTTTACTGTAAGTACCATGGTAGGCTCGGAGATGATAAAGATTATGTCAGAAATAATCTCATTCTTCCAGCCTGGGCTGCATAAAGAGACTGCATCTCTACAAAAATATTTTTAAAAAATTAGTCAAGTGGGCGTGATGGCTTATACCTAGAGTACGAGCTATTCAGAAAACTGAGGCAGGATGATCACTTGATCCCAGGAGTTTGAGGCTGCAGTGAGCCATGATTGCACCACTGCACTCTAGCCTGGCTGACAGAAGAAGACTCTGTCTCAAGGAAAAAGAGAAAGAAAGAAAGAGAGAGAGAGAGAGAGAGAGAGAGAGAGAGAGAGAGGAAGGGAAGGGAAGGGAAGGGAAGGGAAGGAAAGGGAAAGGGAAAGGGAAAGGGAAAGGGAAAGGGAAAGGGAAAGGGAAGGAAAGGAAAGGGAAAGGAAAGGAAGAAGGAAGGGAATCAATCGATCCTTATTCTTGAGAAGTACATTTAATCTAAAAAGGGAGGTGGCAAAGGCATAAATGTCAAATATCAAAATGCTATGGAGGGGCTACCTAACTTAACTTAGAACAATCAAGAAAGGCTTCCTAGAGGAAATGACACTTGAACTAAAACTGGAAAGAGGATTCATAAGAGTAAAGTGGCCAGAAGTTGTGACTCATGCCTGCAATCCCAGTGCTTTAGTGGGTTTACAGGCATGAACTGAAGGTGAGGATGATCCCTTCAGCTCAGGAGTTTGAGATCAATCTGGGCAACATCACAAGATCCCATCTCTGTGAAAAACAAACAAACAAACAAAAACAGCCATGTGATGGTGCATGCCGGTAGTCCCAGTTACTCAGAAGGTTGAGGCCAGAGGATTGCTTGAGCCCAGGAGATTGAGGCTGCAGTGAGCCATAATTGTGCCACTGCACTCAGCCTGGACAACAGAGCAAGACCCTGTCTCAAAAAAGAGAGAAAGCGTAAAGAAGTGAGAAACTACTGTAGTTAAAAGTGACATAAGCAAAGGAAAAAAATTGTGAATAAACAATTTTTCGAGATGTGTATGTGTGCTTGTGACAAGGAATGGGAAAGACTGACGTTTGTTGGATATTTGGATATAAATTTAAGGCAGGAAGTAGCACAGGAAGTAGCATAGACATGAGTGGAATATAGATAGTGGGAATACCTGAAAGCAATTTTTATGTCATGCTAAGGAGCTTGGTTTTATCCTATAGTCATTGATAAGGAAAGGTTATGATCAAGGTCATTCCCAAGATGTGGGTTATTGAAGAGTCTGGAAGACAATTCGAGGTTGACAAGGCCAGAAGCAAAGAGATCAGTTGGGTGGTAGTCCTCCAACTCAAGCTTGGGGCAAAAGAATGAAGATGAAGTTGAAAAATAGTTAAGCATTTAGGAGGTAGCATAACCAAGACTATGATTCAATGTTCCCTTGAGGGACAAGGCTGCCTTACAATGGGTATCTGGTCTCCAGCTCAGGGAACATTGATTCCATTGATTGAAATAAAAATGAAGGAGGAAGAATGGGCTATAGGGTCAGAAAGATAATAGTTGAGATTCTCATAAAAATCACAAACATGTGCATCGAGCAGTTGGATACAAGAGTGTAAAACTCAATGAAAGGCTCAACTATGGAAAGCAGATATGTGAGTCAATGAGCAATGAATAATTATTTGGGCATGAAGTATTTGTGATGGTTTTTTCAAACTGAAGGTTTTGGGGATGGGGGTAAAACCTCTAGCAGTCCTACCCATATGGAACTTTGCTAGCTACAGTGGAGAGATGAGTAGTTGAATGCTTATTCTACTTGGCAGAGGCTAGGGCTGGTGCAAGAGATGAACATCACAATCATTTAACAATTATAGATAAATATAGATCAGCAATTATAATTTAACAATTATAGGTTACCCTGGAATATGGATTGATAAAGGAATATGTTATTCCTATTAGAATCCTAAATGATTCCATGCCCCATTGAGTCCTGCAAAAATTGCATGATGATGATTTGGAAGCAAATGTACTTTTCAACATTGGGAGTATTTAAGAATAAGCTATATAATTGCTGGGCAGGATTGTTACCATAGAAATCTCTACTAGAGAACAGAATAGGTAATTATTTAATGGACCATTAAGTAAGATCGTCATAAATTCCAGACAAATTTTGGGAACTATTGTTTTCTGATTCATTGACTTTATATAAAATATCAAAGGTATATAGTTAAGTCACATATTTTTAAAATCTAGTAAGTCTACATTTAGAAAATTGAATAAATCACTATGTGCATTAAAGCAGGATTGTCTTAGTAAGTAATTACAATAACTTGCAAGATTGTTTTCCACTATAAGATTTGCTGTTGAATCCTCTGATTAGCACAGAATTTGGCACTTTCTTGGGCACTATATATATGTGCTTTTTCCTTTTTGTCTGTTTGAGATAGGGTCTTTCTCTGCTGCTCAGGCTGGAGTGCAGTGGTGTGATTATGGCTCACTGCAGTCTAGATCTCCTGGGCCAAAGCGATCCTCTCACCTCAGCCTCCTGAGAAGCAGGGACTGTAGGCATCCACCACCATGCCCAGGCTTCTCTTGAATTCCTGGGCTCAAGCAATCTTCCTGTCTTGGCTTCCCCAAATCCTGGGATCACAGGCATGAGCCACCAAACCCAGCCACTATATATCCAAGTACTTGCTTACATGGGACAGATAGAACAAGAAACAGCTAAGAAGAAGTCAGCTAGAATTGTTCATGCATTAGGGGAGACCACGTATAATATAAGCTAGAGAGAGTACAGAGGCCCTAGAGGTTGCCAATAGAGGAAGAGTTCACACCATCTGGCAGGAGCCTGTCCATGGACTTCACTGGATACTCATAAGAAGATTGGTGAAAGTCCTAAGAAAGGATTTCTCATTGTGCAGGCCACCAAGGGAGGAGAGCAGCAGTCAATGTAGGAGGGGCATGAACACTCACGTTTCACTGATGCAACAAGAGCTTTACTTCAGGAGGGGGAAGGAGGGCAAGAAGCACTTCTATAATTTAGGTCATTGGTTAAACCTATTACAGCTAAGGGGACGAAATAGAAGCACACACATACACAGACACACACCCCAAAACTTATATCTCTAATCCTGGGAAAGGGACAGGAAGATAAACTGGGAATAAGAGCTGAGGGTGGATCAGAAGCACCGAGACGGTCATATTCACAAGATCCAAGAACATAGTGCTGGCCAAAGCCTGAGGCTTATTAAAAACAATAAGAATGCCAGGCACGGTGGGATGTGCCTGAAGTCCCAGCTGTTTGGGAAGATCCCTTGAGTACGGGAGTTTGAATCTGGGCAACATAGTGAGATATTTATTATCTCAAAACAATAATAATAATAATGATAATGATAGCAATAATAAAAATAAGAACGCTTCATTTCACTCAACCAGGTTAATAAGAATTGAATCACAAGTACAGTGGAATAGTGCAGGAAGAGGGACAAAAACATGGAGAGAGATGCTGTCTGAGGCACACTGCAAAAGAAAGACTTAAAGCTGACAGTGGAACCGAAATTGAGAAAAAAAGTAAACTCTGACAAACTAGCCATCACCTAAATGCAAAATAATGCTAGAGGAAATTGATGCTGTGGTACACTAAGGAGAACTACAGCAAGAACAAACCCCAAGCCTACTTTAGTCCTGCCATAGACTGACTCAAAATCCATGCTAAAATTTCAGCAGAAGAAAGACAAGCCCTTCTAAGCATAAAAACGCTATTTATGACGTACTAAAAAAAAGGAAACAAACAAAACTCCACCTAATGCACTGCCAAGAGAAAACATAATTAATACAACCAGACTCAGATATGCACAAATGTTATAACTAATCAATGCAATTTAAAATAAATATGGTTAATATAAAAGAAAAACGTGACATAAGATGGATGATTTCAACAGAGAGATGGAAACTATAAGAATCAAATGGAAATACTAAAAAGGAAAAACAGTAAAAAAAGGTAAGGAATATCTTTGACACTGTATTAATTTCCTAGAGCTACTATAACAAAATGCCACAAAGTAGGTAGCTTAAAACAACAGGTATTTATTCTCCTACTGCTCTAGAGGCCCAAGTCCAAAAATCAAGTGTCTGTAGGGTTATTATTATTATTTTTTCTTTGGGACTCAGGAGAATCTGTTCTATGGCTCTCTTAACTTCTGATGGTTGCCAACATCCTTGGTGTTCTTTGACTTAGAGACACATCACTCCAATATCTGACTCCATCTTTATTCATAGGACATTCTTGGATGCATGCTGGCATGGTAGCCTGCCATCCTTGGTGTTTCTTGGCTTGTGAAGGCATAACTTCAGTCTCTGCCTCTGTTGTCAGATGGCTATCTTCCTGTGTGCCTTTTGTGTTTTTACTTGGTGCTTTCCTGTCTGTATCTATTTCTTCACCTCTTCTTATAAGTACATCAGTCATATCAGATTAAAGGCCAACTTACTTCAGAATGACTTCATCTTGATGCATTAGATCGGCAAAAACAGTATTTCCAAATAAGGTCGTATTCCAAGGTCATGGAAAGAACATGAACTGAGTGGGGGACACTTTTTACCCCATATAGACAGGTTCACCAATAGACTCTACATAGTCAAGAACAGAATCAGTGAACCTGAAGATAGGTCAAGAGAAATTTCCAAAACTATAACACAAAGAGAAAAGATAGAGGAGTACAAAAATATATAGATGAAAGAAAACAGAATAAAGCATGGAAGAGCTGTGTGGCAATATCAAATGACGAAACATATACATAATAAAAATCCAAGAAGAAAACAATCAAGAAAATGGGACATAAAATATTTGTAAAGAAATAATGGCTGAGAATTTTCTAAAATAAATGATAGACACCAAAACAGATCCAACAAGCTTAGAAAACACCAACCAGAATAAAATTTTTACAGGAGTGAAAAAGAGAGAGAGAGAGAGGGATGCATGCATGCATGCACACACCCCCCTGAGCATGTCATATTCAAACTGCAGAAAACTAACTATAAAGGAAAAACCTTGAAGATATTTGGAGAAAAATGAGACATTAAACAGTTAAATAAACAGAAGAATTAAAGTAGACTTCTCATTACAAGCCATGACAGGTAGAAGACAACAGAGTGGTATTTTTAAAGTGCTCACAGGCGACAAACAAACAAACTTGTCAACCAAGAATTCTTTACCTAGAAAAAGTATCTTTTCAATATTAGGAGAAATAATCATCTTCTCAAACAAAAAGAAAGACTTTATTGTGAGGAGACCTGCACTCCAGTAACTTTAAAAAAGATTCCGGCCGGGCACGGTGGCTCACGCCTATCATCCCAGCATTTTGAGAGGCCGAAATGGGCAGATCACGAGGTCAGGAGATCAAGACCCATCCTGGCTAACATGGTGAAATCCTGTCTCAACTAAAAACACACACACAAAAATTAGCCAGGTGTGGTGGTGGGCACCTGTAGTCCCAGCTGCTTGGGAGGCTGAGGCAGGAGAATGACACGAACCTGAGAGGCAGAGCTTGCAGTGAGCCAAGGTCGCGCCACTGCACTCCAGCCTGGGCAACTGAGCGAGACTCTGTCTCAATAAATAGATAGATAGATAGATAGATAGATAGATAGATAGATAGATGTCTCAATAAATAAATAAATAGATAGATAGATAGACAGACAGACAGACAGACAGACAGACAGACAGATTCCATAAGCAGAAGGAATATGATATGAGACTGAAACTTCAACCTGAACAAAGAAATAAAGGGAACTGGAAAGGAAGTAAATGAAGGAACATAAGACTCATCTTTTGTTACTTTTAATTACTATAAAAGAAAACTAATTGATATGGTTTGGATGTGTGTCCCTACCCAAATCTCATGTCGAATTATAATCCTCAGTGTTGGTGGAGGGGCCTGGTGGGAGATGATTGGATCATGGGGATGGAGTTCTCCTGAATGATTTAGAACCATCCCTTTCATGGTGTTCTTTTGATAGAGTTCTCATGAGATCTGGTTGTTTAAAGGTGTGTGTCACCTCTCCCCTCTCTCTCTTTCTCCTGCTCTGGCCATGTAAATTACTGGCCTCCCCTTTGCCTTCTGTCATGGTTGTAAGTTTCCTGAGCCTCCTGCCCCTGGAAGCTGAGTAGATGCCAGTATCATGCTTCCTGTACAGGCTGCAGAACGATGAGTCAATTAAATCTCTTTTGTTTATAAATTACCCAGTCTCAGGTATTTCTTTATAGCAAGATGAGAATGGACTAATATAGAGAACTGGTATCAAAGGTGGGGCATTGCTATAATGATACCTGAACATGTGGAAGTGGCTTTGGAACTGGGTAATGGGCAGAGATAGAAAGATGAGGAAAAATTTGGAACTCCCTAGAGACTTGTTAAATTGTGACCAAAATGCTGATAGTAATATGGAAAATTAAGTTCAAGCTGAAGAGGTCTGAGATGGAGATGAGGAACTTATTGGGTACTGGACCAAAGATCACTTTTAGCAAAGAGGTTGATTGCATTGTGTCCCTGCTCTAGGGATCTGTGTAACTTTGAACTTGAGAGTGATGATTTAGTGTATCTAGCAAGAAGAAATTTCTAAGCAGCAAAGCATTCAAGATGTGGCCTGACCACTTCTGACAACCTATTCTCATAGGCATGAGCAAAAGAAAATGACCCCAAACTGGAACTTATATTTAAAAGGGAAGCACAGCATAAAAGTTTGGAAAATTTGCACCCTGGCCATGTGGTAGAAAAGAAAATCCAACTTTCAGGGGAGGAGATTCTAGCTGGCCACAAAGATTTTTATAGCTAAAATGAAGACAAATGCTGATAGCCAAGGCAATTGGCAGAGGGCATCAAAGGCATTTCAGAGACCTTTGCAGCAGCCTCTCCCATCACAGGCCCAGAAGCCTAGGAAAGAAAAATGGTTTCATTGGCTGGGCCTGGGCCCTGCTTCCCTGCGCAGCCTCAGGACACTGCTTCCTGCATCCCAGCCACTCCAGCTCCAGCCATGTCTCACGGGTCCAGGTACAGCCTGTGCTGCTGCTTCAGAGGGTGCAAGCTGCTCTTTTATTTATTTGTGTATTTATTTATTTATTTTTTGAGACAGCCTCACTCTTTTGCCCAGGCTGGAGTACAGTGGCGTGATCTCAGCTCACTGCAACCTCCACCTCCTGGATTCAAGCGATTCTCCTGTGATCTCGAGTAGCTGGGATTACAGGCAGCAGCCACCATGCCCAGCTGTATTTTTTTTTCTTTTTTTTTTTTTTTTCTTGGTATTTTTTAGTAGAGACGGGGTTTCGCCATGTTGACCAGGCTGGTCTTGAACTCCTGACCTCAGGTGATCCACCTGCCTCAGCCTCCCAAAGTGCTGAGATTACAGGCGTGAGCCACCATGCCAGGCCACAAACAGCTCTTATGATCAGAAGGAATATACAGTATAAAGGAATTTGTGTGATATTTATGGTGTATTTTAGCATCATAGACTATGACCCTGTTATTGTTATTATGAAGCTCCCACACCATTAAATAATGGGGACAATGCCCATCAACCAGCTGCCTTTTATTTCTCATTTGGACAGTAATTTAGTCAATTGGAAAAGACATTAACATTTACTTTATTCTTCTTCATGGAAATAAAAATAAAAGTAGAACTCTTAACTTGACTTCTAGAATCCTCATAAAAATGACTGGTACTGACTGAAGGAGTTGAAGGCATTCTGTAGAATTCTAAGATAACCTGTAATCTTATATGTATATATGTATGTGTATATGTCAATATACAGGACTATTTGTGTATACATCTATAGCTACATCTGTATGTCTAGGTCTCTGTCTATAAAACCATCTTCTAGAATTCATTACAGTATCACTATAGACATTTATAAGCCAAAGTGGCAGAAATATTAAAATAAAGAACTATAATATTTGAACTCTGATCAACATTTTACTAGTATAGTCCTTTCATAATTCTATGCGGATTTCTCTAGCTAATATATGTTAAGAAATATGTCCTATTTAAACCAACAGAATAAGTTGGGAATCAGTATATTAGCAAATGATAACTAGAAACATGTTTTTTAAACTTAGCAATTACTTCAGAAATACACTTATTGAGAATCAGCTGCATTCCTGGTAATGAGAAGGCAAAGAAAGATTCTGCAGGATTTGGGTCTACTAGATCTCCTTTTGGTAATTTAAGGTCATTCTCTACCCAAAGTGACTTGAAATTTCAAACAGTGTATGTCTTCTTTTCAAGGAGAAGGAAATTAGAAGGTACTAGATTGGTTTAATTTGCTTTAATTGAAAGGGCATAAGGACATTCAATGTTTACGAATTCACCTTCTTTTAGTTTCCCTGTGCAAAGCACAGGGAAATGAAATGGACTTTGACATTGTATAGCCTTCATTTATAAAACAACTCTACTACTTATTATTTCATAATAAATACTTAAACTTGCTGATCTTTAGTTTCTCCTTCTTTACAATGAAGAAAAAGATCTTACAGGATTGTTGTAAGAATTAAATTAAATTAAACAGCATGCTTAGGAACCCTAACACAATGGTTGGGTCATAATCATTCTTAATACACATTAATTTCATTAATCATGCCTTGCTCCACAGGAAGTATCCTTAGTTTATTACTCAAAGGTGTTTCTGTATGGACAAATAGAATAAGAATTGCAAACAGTAAGGGAGAATTTTTATGGACTTGAAAAAGCTGTAATGAGGAATATGTGGCAGCCTAATGGAGAACTGAAATAAGTTTGAATTTGTATCACTTACAGTAAATATGTTATTGTAAGGATAAGTATTATCGTAGATTTAAATAATAGGTTTGTGTTTATATATCTTTATACATTTTCATTATATTCATGATCATCATCTCACTGAATCTTCATAATACCCTGTGAGATAAAATTATTATTCTCATTTTACAGATGGAAAAGTTGATATTCAAAGGTGTTAATTTACATTGCAAATCATATATTCTTTGTATTTGTCAGGTACAACCATAAATGATTTGAAAGTGGACATGTGATCTGTGGGTGTTCTTTCAATGAAATACTGAGTGTTTTTTGTAAAGGAATCTGAGCCTTTAATCAACTCAGCCACTTTACAACTCTGTAAATTATGGAAAACTGAAAGGAACACAAATGATTCTTGTGTGTTGACATGCAAATAAGTTTTGTCTAGCAGATTTATAATTGACTTCTACCCTGTGGAATAGATAATTCAAATATCTGTTTTTACTGGTAGATAGTGATCCATTTTGCATCTATTAACAAACATTATTTCAGAACTTGTGATTACCTGTATTTGCATCTGTGTTTAGATTTTCTTTTGGACTGATTTTAACATCTTATGAGTTTCCTCATTAGTTAATGAGTTAAAAAATTGACGCACATGTTTATTGTATATTTTCATGAAAGTCATAATTTTATCCTTCTGAAAATTATCTTATAACACAATTGAACTAAGGTCTTCTGTTTCTAATCCCAGATTTTATAAATGGAAATTCAAAGGAACTAGATAAACCTTGCCTCTGTCAACTGTAAATTCCACAAAAGATTACCCAAAACACATTGATCAAACCTACTGCAATAAGAAAAAATGCCACTTTGCCAACAGAAAGTTTTTACACATACACACAGGGAGACTGGAGAAACAGAAAATTGTTTTTATTCACAAAAGCATGACTGTGTGAGTAGACAGTACATAAAAATCTACAGATAAAGAATTTACATTAAGAAGCTATTTTATCAAGGTCTCTGGATACAAATAAAATAAAAAAGATACCATTTATAATTGAACCAAAACAAAATATTTAGGAATAATGTACAAAATGTCTATATGGAAAACTGGAAAACATTAGCGAGAGAAATAAAGAAGACCTAAATCAATACATACATATTTGGAAGAGTCAATAGTTTATAGATTATGATTCATCCTAAACGGATCAATAGGTGGAATGCAATCACTGGAGGTACTTTCTGAAAACTGGTAAGCCGATTCCAAAATTTATTTGGAAATGGAAAGGGCCAAAAACAACCAAGAAAATCTCAAAGAACAACAACCAAGTTGGGGATGCATAGTTTCAGATATTAAGAGTAATAATGCTGCAATATTTTTGAAAGTGTGGTATTGGTATAAGGTAGACAAAGAGAACAAAATGAGAAGCCTATAAAAAAACACGCGTTTACAGTTATTTGATTTCTTACAAAGGTGAGACTGCAGGAGAGTTTAGAAAGAGTGGCCTTTTCAATTATTGGGCTTAAATCGATTTAGTGTTCTAAGTAGATAAACATCTTTCTTCTCTGTTGTCAACTCCTAAGAAAAACACCAAAAAACTCATTGATTGAGCAAAGTTTATTAGATTCTGTTTGACAAAAGTCAGAGAGAAGTATTTGGGACTTTGGGTTTGGGTCTAAGTGGTTAAAGCAAGATGCTTCAAGACTAGGAACTGACTGAGATTAGGAAAATTCAGATTCATAGGAATTTAGGATTGGTGAACACAAAGACAGGCTTGAAATAAGTCTAGATAAGGAAACTGATTTTTGATACATGAGCTGCTTGCCCTGTTGAGAAATCAATTATCATGACAGAAGAGGTACTCTCGTCCATAAAGAAAGTATTTTTCATGGAGAAATTGGTTTGTAAGAATTCCCTGGAACAAATAGTTATGTCACGTCACAGGTGGCCTCAATTCTCTGTCCTGCTGACTATGTGAAGGCAGTTGTCTCTACTCCACCCTCTACCTCACCCTGTACACAAAAGTCAATCTAGATGAAATGCAGGTCTAAATCTAAAACTAAATAAGCTTCGAGAAGAAGAAATGGGAAGGTATTTTTGTGATCTTCAAGTTGGCAAAGCTTTTTAAAATGAGGCCCAAAAAGCTCCTTTACCATAAAAGGGGGGGAAGGTGGGTAAATCAACCTATGTTAAATTACAACTCTGTTCATTCAAAATAAACCATTAAGAGAGTAAAAGGGCAAAAATGCAATAGAAAAGGGAGCATAAAGTTTGAATAAGAACTTGACAAAGAGGGCGTTCAAATGGTTATTAAAGCTAAAGCTGAGAAAATTATATTTTATAATTCAGCAAGTCTATTTCTCTAAGTATATCCCAGAAGATGTACATACACATGTTCACCAAAAGGATATACCCAAAAGATGTACATACACATGTTCACCAAAAAACGTATGTGATAATTTTTAATAGAAGCATCTATAAATAAAGTTGCTATATGTTCATACAATGGAGAATAAGCATGAACCAATTATTGTGACAGGCAGCAACATGGATTATGCCTACAAACATAACGGCAGACAAAATGAAGCCAGACCCAGAAGATAGTAGACTAGATGTTTCTCATTCTATAAAGTTCAAATGTAGGCAACTTTCATCTATGTTGTTATAACTCAGAACAATAATGACCTTTGGTAGTAACTGGAAGGAGACATCCAGAACTTCTGCAATGTTCGAAATTTCCTATTTTGTGATCTGAGTGATGATTATGCTTGCAGGCTTATTTTGTGAAAATTCAGCAAACTGTTTTTTCTATACTTTCAATGGAGTTTACAAGAAAGCTGTAAAGACGGGCAGGAGAAAGAAGAAGAAGGCTATAAGGAGAGGCAGAAAGGAGGAAAGAAAGACCAAAGGAAGAGTTACTTTCTAGGGAACTACAATCTAATAGTCATCATCATGACATGGAAAACAATGTGGAAAAAGAAGAAACTAAACTGATTCCTTTTCACAGTAACCAAAACAAATTGAAGAATGAGAATGGTAATCTGGAGTGTGCGTAGCTTGTTCACCTCTTTCAATTCTTAGAATCCTCCACTGGAAATTTTTTCTTGGTGACAAGCTTAGTTCTTCATACCTCATTAAAGAAGAATTTACAGCTGGATGGTTGCTATTTCTCTTCACATGGAGCCAAATTTAGATTTTAATTGACAGCCCAGACCCTGTTCTCTTTATTTCCTATGTGCAATTAGAAAGAGAGAGCATATGTTCTGAAGTTGAAGCTCAGGAATGGGATGTTTGGAGTTCCTGAAGTCATTCTTCACTCTGTGAAACCTAAATTCGTCCCACTCCCTCTTGACTGCACATGTGCAGTGGAACATTTGCTGCAAGGTGACTCTAACATGAGCTTCAGCTGACATCCTTTCTGCTAGTTCCAGAAATACAAATTAGCCTGTGTTGGCAGAAGATTAGGGACTGCTCTTTAAGCAGTCTTTCATTCTGCAGTTTTATTTTCCATTCATCTTGCCAAGAGAGTATCTTTTTCCAGAAGTTTCTCCTCTGCTCTCCCCTGCCCTTTTCTTCTTTTTTTTTTTAAACTGCTTTTTTTTTCTCTCTCCCAGATCCAACTGTATCTTTACTGAAACCTCTTGCTATTTCTTATCCTCATATTTTTATACTGCCAATTGCCTTCCTCTCTGTACCTCGCTTATTTTAAATCTGTTGGCCAGTAGTAAAAACATATATAAATTAAGAACAATTCATCAAGTGGATACCTTATCTGTTTTGTTCCATAACATTTTATTTACCATTTAGATTTTTTTTTTTTTTTTTTAATTCTTGAGACAGAGTCTCATTCTGTCACCCAAGTTGGAGTGCAATGGTGCGATCTTGGCTCACTGCAACCTCCACCTCCTGGGTTCAAGTGATTCTCCTGCCTCAGCCTCCTGAGTAGCTAGGATTACAGGTACCCACCAACACACCATGCACATTTTTGTTTTGTTTTTTATTTTTAGTAGAGATGGGGTTTTACCAGGTTTGTCAGGCTGGTCTCAAACTCCTGACCTCAAGTCAGGATCTTCTATGGAGATCCACCCGCTTTGGCCTACCAAAGTGCTGGGATTACAGGCATGAGCCACTGTGCCTGGCCAGCATTTAGATTTTTTTTGAATGCTTTAAGTTTGAGATGTGGGATATTAAACTAATTATGAATCATTAGCAAACATTGATTACTTATATCCTGTCTATAATGACAGTTTTATTTTCCCTTAAGTCATAGAAGTATCGATAAGAGGATACAAGCATCTTCCATATTCCTCTACCTTTTAAATTTAGTTCCTCCAAGAATATACTGTTTTATAATGTCTATCTAGGAAGCCTAAGTATAATTAACCCATTACCTAATGCATTCATGTGTCTAAAGGAAGCTCTCTCTGGCTTTAGTAGCAATAGAATGGGAAGAAGCTGGGGCTAGGTGCACTACTGACTCTCCATTCTCATTTCCTTCTGATTCAGCCATAGTAGCTCTTGATTTTTCTTGTTTATAATTTTAGAGCTTTGGACATCTCTTCTCCTCCTTCTCCTCCTTCTCCTTCTTCTTCTCCTTCTCCTTCTCCTTCCCCTTCTCCTTCTCCTTCTCTTTCTCCTTCTCCTTCTCCTTCTTCTTTTTGAGAAGGAGTCTCACTCTGTTGCCCAGGCTGGAGTGCAGTGGCATGATCTCAGTTTACTGTGGCCTCTGCCTCCCAGGTTCAACCAATTTCTGGCTCATTTTTGTATTTTTTTCAACACAGACTGGATTTCTCTATGTTGGCCAGACTGGTCTCAAACTCCTGACCTCAAGTGATCTGCCCACCTTGGCCTCCCTAAGAGCTAGGATTATAGGCGTAAGCCCCCACTCCAGGCTGGATGTCTCTTTATTATCAAAGGCCTTGTCACTTACGCACAGGAAAGATGACTGCGCATTGCTGGGGTCTGTCGTTAACCTGCACTATTTGGATATCACCAGGGAGGGAAGAAAGAATAGCAGTTTGGGGTCCTGTGGAAACTCTGCCTAGGGACCTAGAACCCAGGTATTCGCTAAGACTTTTTGTGGCATTAACTCACACCCTTCTAGTTTAAACTTTTTAAAACATTCTTCTTTTTGTTGTTGTTGTTTTCTATGAGGTTAAAATATCCAAGCTTCACCACTAAGGCATTACTGTTTGCTCTTTTCTTGATATGAAGTTTAAATGCATTCCTATTCTTGAACACACAATATGTATCTTTACGAGGTTATGGGCAAGTTCAATAGCAGCCCTCTCCAAATCTTGGTTTTATTTCTACCCAGTTAAAAGCGATTAAGGCTTCTATGGAGATCTCCCAAATGACTAACATTTTATAACTTTTATTTTCCTTTACATGTTTTATTTGCACTACCATTTGAACCTAATTCAATTATAAAGTCAAAGAGGGATGGATTTGGGCATACTTGGCTAGAATTAGAGGTTCTAGTCTTAATGTCTATTTTAAACTTTAATGAGTTTTTTTTTAATCTGGACAAGTCAGTGGCCTAGAAATTCAGGGAATTGTTAGAATTGAAATTTCAGTTCTCTATTTATCTGTTAAGGGGTTTCTATTCATTTTCAGGGGAAAATCCTTAGTTAAGATCATAACACTAAATGTAACAATGTCATTTGGGTTCCATTCCATGAGTTCTAGGAGAAAGGATTTTGCAGTCCTTTTGTTTGTCTAGTTCTATCCTTGGGAGAAGGAGAAGGAAAAAGAGGAGAAAGAGGAGGAGGAGGGGGAGGAAGAAAAAGAAAAACAAGAAGAGGAGGAGGAGGAGGAGGAGGAAGAAGAAGAAAAATAAGAGGAGGAGGAGGAAGAAGAAGAAAAATAAGAAGAGGAGGAGAAGGAAGAAGAAGAAAAATAGGAGGAGGAGGAAGAAGAAGAAGAGGGAGAAGGTGAAGGAGAAGAAGAAGAAGAAAGAAGGAAGAAGGAGGAGGAAGAAAGAGGAAGGAGGAGGAGGAAGAAGAAGAAGAAGAAGAAGAAAGAAGAAGAGCAGCAGCTCCATCATACTTGCTCCAACATAGTGCAATGTTGCAATAGTCTAGGATCTTATTCCTCTCAGTGTTGCTTTTAGAAAACATTGTTGTAAATAAACACGAATTCTTTCTCCAAACAAACAACAAAAAGGATTTAACCCCTAAGTAAAATGAAATGGGTGTGAAATAGCTGAATGAGCAATTGTCCACATGAATGCATCTGTTCAGGGGTGGGCTCTGGTTAGAGAAGGAAGCAGATGAAAATGCTCACCTGGATTCAGAGTGAATCATTTTTTGCTCATCTGTTAGGTTGGAGCAAATGTAATTACGAGTTTTGCCATTACTTTTAATATGACAAAACCTGTAATTATGTTTGCACCAACCTATTACCTATCTCTTAATTTTCCTGTTTCTCTAACTTTTATCCTCCAGAGGGATTTAAAAAATGGTCACTTAATGGGAGTCTAGAACCATATACATCATTATAATTTTGATTCAGCTTTACTTAAAATGTGCTTAACTTTTCAATGTTTGAAGCTTGAGAGTTACAGTTCTATTATTGATTTTCAAAATAATATTTTATGACTAGTACTTTACCATCAACTGAACATACATATTTCTACATATTATATCATTTGAGCCTCAAAACAATCTGGAGAGGTGGGTAAAAAAGCAGGTATGATGATTTATATTCTAAAAATAGCAACTTGAGGGTTCAAGATGTTGTGACTTTTCTATCTCCAAGGTCACGTATCTATAAAATAGTGGCCTATGTGTTAGCATTTTAGCATCTTTTCAGTATTACTTGTTCCAGGATTATTAACTTTAGAAGTTTTAAGAACATTTTTAAAAATTCCGTTTACTTTTTAAAATTGTCCATCCCAACCCCCACCAAAAAAAGAAATTCTCTTTGACCAGTTGGTAATTGAATTCATTACCTGAAACTAAGCAGAGAAAAAACAAAACTAAACCAAAGCAAACCAAACCAGCTGAAAGAAAAAAAAAAAATAGAAAATCGTAACCCTCTTTAACTGAATTGATTTAAGACATAACAAGGGAAATGAAAAAATTGGACTATCCTGACAGATAACTTTGTTTGCCAAACTGCAGGCAGATCAGGATCTAAGAGGCTTACTCTTAAACTCCTGGAAAATAAGAGAATGCTTCCAACTGGAATTTGTTTTTAATGACTTTTTAAAGTAGGGCACTACAGATCAGTGAGATGGTACAAATACAAAAGTTAATGAAGGGACTATCATTGATTGGACTCTAGGCCCACTTACCAACATATCTAAAAGAGCTCTATATGTGTTGATAGCCATTATTACGGCCAATGGTGCAAAAATATTATATGCCTTCCATAGTTTCAAATGTTCTCTTCCAGTTATGATTGTTAAAACCCACTGAAGTCCATGGGGCTACAGTATAAACACAGATATATAAACATGCATGCATTAAATGTCTTCACCAGCGACAAAAATGTTAAATCGATTTTATGAGAAGTTGGTTTTCCAGCCACTGAGTGGCTGTAAATGTTAAGTGTTTTTACAGGTTGTTGCTTTACCAGCTGCTGAGCTGTTTTAAATGTTATCTCTCACACGCACACACATATACACATATCCTTGCTTTCCCAGCTGTTAAGCCTCTCTGCACATTTTTATAAAGTTTTTCTCCCTTCTTTTACTTGCTAAATCTATTTATATTTTACTCACATAAGCAAGTGCAAAATTGTCTTGGCATCATCTAACTTTTATTTTTATTGAATTTTTTTAACTACAAATAAAAATTCCATCCCCGTTTCAGTGCTTTCCAGAGAGTAGGGGCTGTAGTTATAATGAATCCAAGATGAGCATTACGAGTTCATCTCAAAATTTAGATACCACAAAAGCACTCTACTTGCGGTATGCTCAGTGGAAACACTGTTCTTGTGGTATTTCCATTGGAAATATTGTACTTGGTGGTATTTTTCAATGGAAAAACTATTACTGTGGCATTACTGAGTGCTGCAGGAAATGCTGGCTAGAGTCTTCTAACAAATGGCCCACAGAAGAGGGAAGCAAGACAGTTAAAGTAGCCACCAATGGAAGCAAGGAATGATGATGATGATGATGATGATGATGATGATGATGATATTTTATTTAATTCCAAATTAACCCCAGTTACATTAGCTATGAGGAAAGGGAGGAATTCATTTCTAATAAGGAAAAGTTTTGGAAAACCCCTAAGATTAAAATGTGTGTGAGAAACTAGACTGATAGTAGAATAAAAATAATAAAAACAAAAGACAAGTGAGGTCATAAGCCATTTTGGGAGGGGGAAAGGGGAGTGTGCGTTATAACTCTCTACTAGTGTCTGTTCACAGATTCTAGAAAAAAAGTGTTCAAGGAAAAAAGACACCAAGTAAAAGCTCGAAAGAAAAAGGCACGATAATTTTCTGAAGGATTTTCCCAATCAAGTTAGAGGCTGGATTATACTGAAGTAAACCAGCTTAAAATAATTACCTAGCTCTCTAGTCTATCCTGAGCCTGGCTGGGACTTGGTGCTTTTCTTTATTACCCAGCACTGCTCAGTGGGATTCCCTGCTTCTGTTGGGCAGAATTTTCACAGTTTCCCACTTATGCCTGGCTTTTTATTTTTATTTTCTTACGTTGACTTTCTGCTCGTGATCATCCTCCCTGCTGGGATACCTATCACTTACCTAATCCCTCCCAGGCTACCTTGAAGGTCAAAGTTCAACTCATCAAACGAAGCCTTTCATGGCTCATCCTTCAGGCTTCATAGATCAACTACTTTAAAAAACTGTCAAATAGAGGTACTTCTCCACACTTCAGCATTTAGTGGCATCTTTATGGTCTGTGCCTTATGAGCAATATTGAAATGAGACACTGTGCTTTTTATTTCTTTGTAATTTACAGCATCGAGAACAGATCTGAACACTGAGTAAAGGCTTATTAACTAGTAATTGCTTACCTGAGGTAAAGCAAATATGATACTTTGATTTCTCTGAGTCCTCATTGATTGATTATTTTAGGTTTGATAGTATAGCTGTTACAACACAAAATCCCCCAAATTGCAGAGCCTAAAACAATAATCACTTATTTCTCATTCATATCATATTTCTGTGTGGGCATTTCTGGTGGAGTGGCTCTTCTCCAAGTAGTGACTCAGGGATCCATGATCCTTCCATTGTGTGGTTTTACCACATGGCTTCCAAGATTGCCTGGAGGGTGGTCTCTATCCTGGTCATCTGGAAAGAGAAAAAGAGATTAAAGGACTGTGTGTATAATGTGTATGTAGAATTGAACTGAAAGTGGTATTTGTGACTCCTGCCTGTGTTTTATTGGTCAAAACTCCATTGTATGATGTATTGGGTTGACTTTTATTCCCCCAGGGTCATACATTGAAGTCCTAACTCCCAGTACTTCAAAACATGACTGTACAGTACTTGGAGACAGGACCTTTAAAGAGGTACTTAAGTTAAAATGGAAGTTAATAGGTGGAACCTAATTCAATATAACTGGTATCCTGAGAAGAGGAAATTTGGACACAGATGGGTACGGAGGAAAGACCATGTGAAGACATAGGTAGAAGTCAGCCATCTACAAGCCAAGGAGAGAGATCTTAAGAAACCAACCAGCCCTTCGGCTACCTTGATCTCAGAATTCTAGCCTCCAAAATTTTGAGAAAATAAATTTCTCTTGCTTAACACAGTATCGGTCTGCGATACTTTGTTAGGGCAGCCCTAATGAATTAATACACGTGGCAACATTCATCTGCATGGGAAGCTGGGACATGTAGTCTTGCTGTGTGCTGAGGAATAAAAGGAAACAGGTTTTGCTGAACATACAGCAATTTCTGCCACAGTACTAGAACTGGGTAGGGTATTAGGGGTCATCAACGCCAATATTCTCTTTTCTTTCTAAAGATCAAGATAAAGTCCGCAAAATGAATTGACTCGTTCAAGAATCCTTTGGATATGTAGTAACACCTAACTGGTGACTACATTATTCATCTAATTGATTGGCTCAAAAATTTGCTAATGATTATTGTCCACCAGTGTTGCACCTATCCCCCTACCTTTTAATGAGAGCCACCTAGATTGGCTATGTAATTGTGAGGCCCGATGCAAAAAAAATTATATTATATATATTATATTATATTATACTATACTATATTATATTATATATAGAGAGAGGAGCTTTGTTAAAATTATTAAGAATTCCAAAAAAAGTGATAGTAGATCATTAGACCACACACAGGACCTTTCTAACTGTAGGGCTGTGTGGCAGCACAGGTTGCATACCCATGAGTCTGGCCCTGGTGCAACATATACCACCAACAGTACCACTACCATGGGTCTTGATGGCTTGAAATTGACATTAGAAGGCTGGGAGATATTTGAAGAGGTAGCCCAACCCCCGTCCGTGTTGGGTAGGCTATCAATAAGAGGGTGGTGAAACTCAGTCTAAAGCGTTGGTGTGTAAACATAGGTCTGCTTTCTGTCACCAAACTTCTTATGTTAGAATCACATGGGGGAGTTTCTTGGGTGTTTTTGTTTCTTATTTTTTTTATTTTTTATTTTTATTTATTTATTTATTTATTTATTTTGAGACAGAGTCTTGCTTTGTTGCCAGGCTGGAATGCAGTGGGGTGAACTTGGCTCACTGCACCCACCTCCCTGCTGCAAGCGATTCTCCTGTCTCAGCCTCCCAAATAGCTGGGACTACAGGCACGCACCACCATGCCCAGCTAATTTTTGTATTTTTAGTAGAGACGGGGTTTCACCATGTTGGCCAGGATGTTCTTGATCTCTTGACCTCATAATACACCTGCCTTGGCCTCCCAAAGTGCTGAGATTACAGGCGTGAGCCACGGCGCCCGGCCATATTTTTATTTTTATTTTTTTAGCATATAGAGATTTAAATGAAATGTACTGGGACACAGGTAAGATATTCTTTTCAAGTGCCCGCAGCTGATTCTGTTGCCCAGGTCAGGTTTGGACAGCAGGTTATAACAACTTGAAATCTTATGAGTCTGTTGACTTTAATCTACCTAACACCCCCCCAATTTGTCATTCCTTACTTTCCTTACTCAGAAAAGAATTGTATTTGTAGATGATATTTCTTTGGATAAGATTTGAGAATGTTAAGAAAGTCAAGATTTCCTCCCAAAAGTTATAGTCTTCAGAATTAATTTCCTGGTATCCACCTCAATTGTCCTTAACTTCTATCCATGGTTCTCTCTGGTGACCTTATGAAAGATGTAGTGTGTTCTTGTTCTGTCTGTATTTTGCTTCATCAAAATTATTATTAGGAAAAGCTCTAGTAAATGTGTTTATAAGAAAATATTAAAGACAGATATGAATTGATATAGCAATTCTTGTCAGAATCTTTTCTTTCCAAGCGATAAAAGGATTTAAGCCAAAATAATAAATCTTTCATTGCAGGATTTCAGGTACTGATGAAATTTTAATGGGCCAAATGTATATGTTGTGAAGTTTTTATTTTATTCACTCATTGACTTATTTATGTTTTTAAAATACATTTAATTTTAAAAGAGAGATTTCATTAAGTAATCCCTACTTTTAAGGAAATCTTATTTTAAAAAGGTACGTATACATATTAAAAGAAAATATAGAAAGTGCTGTTCATGTATACTTGTATTTATTCTACTTTTTATACCTATCTGTCTATCTCTTATCTGTTTTCTATCTATCTATCTCTAGGGAAACCCAGGAAAAGAAGTAACAAATTCTGTCTGAAACCAACAGAAAAGATGTAGATAGTAGGTGTGTGGTTTGAACTGAATCCTAAGGCAACATGGTATAAATTTTAGTGTAAAACATGAATGTCTGCCATTTGTTTAGTAAAATTAGTTTGGGGAAATTAGTTAATTCAGGGTAAACACTCTGGACTCAGACTGCTGGGGTTTGAACCCAGCTTCATGAGTAACTGTATAGCATGGGATGATTTATGTAACATCTCTGTTCCTTATTTCTTCATTTATAAAATGAGAATAAAAAAAAATAGATCTGACCACATTGGTTTTGTGAGAGGATTAAAGAATTAGCTCATGCAAAACATTGAGAACAGGGCTTCTATTACTAATATAAATTTCATTATAAACCAGTTTATTCTTTCTAAGATGAGAAAAATAATATATGCCTTTAAGACTGATCTGAGGATCAAATTGAATAATGTATGCAAAATATCTAGCCAGTGTATTCTAAATAGTAATGTGGACTCAGAAAATATTGTTTACTCAATGATTCACTCAAGAGATATTAATGTAAGTTACATCTATATAGATTGCCTTTTCCTTTTACGTAGATTACCTTTTTGTTAATTAACTTTATACAGATTGGTATTTCAGTGCTAGAAAAAAGTGACCATAGATAGCATATTTAGTGTTTTCATTTGCTAGAATTGGTTATTTTGCTTTTCGTTCAAATATATCTTTATGATTATACCAAACAATTCAAATTAGGCTATCTGAATCAGTACACCATGAATAAGTATATAAAAGTATTTCCTCTCTAATTAATAACCTTTGCAATTTTTCAGGTGAATGGTATGATGACAGAAAAAATAATTGCTCATTCAGGCTCTTTTATGTTTTTATATCAATTTTGGGATTGTTTTTTCTAAGTCTGTAAAAAAAAATGATGTTGGTATTTCTATAGAACTTGCATTGAATCTGTGGATTGCTTTGGGCAGTGTGATCATTTTAATGAATGCAAATTAGTATAGCTTCTATGGAAAACAGTGTGGAGATTTCTCAAAGAACTAAAAATATAACATAATACCATTAGATCCAGCAATCCCACTACCAGGTATCTACCCAACGGAAAAGACATCATTATATCAAAAAGATACCTGCGCTTGTATGTTTATCGAAGCACTATTCACAATAGCAAAGATATGGAATCAGCCTAAGTGTCCGTCAACAGACGACAGATAGCTGTGTTAGTCAGGATTCTCTAAAGGGGCAGAACTAATAGGATAGATGAATACATGAAAGAGGTTTATTAGGAGAATTGACTCACGATAACAAGGTGAAGTCTCACAATAGGCTGTCTGCAAGCTGAGGAGCCAGGAAGCCAGTGCAAGTCCCAAAACCTCATCTGTAGGAAAGCCAATAGCGCAGACTTCAGTCTGTGGCTGAAGACCTGAGAACCCCTGGCAGATCACTGGTGTAAGTCCGAGAGCCCAAATGCTGAAAAACTTGGAGTCTGACATTTAAGGGCAGAAAGTATCTAGCATGGGAGAAAGATGGAGGCCAGAAGACTCAGCCAGTCAGGTCCTTCCAGGTTCCTCTGCCTGCTTGTATCCTAGCCATGCTGGCAACTGATTAGATGGTGCCCACCCAGATTGAGGATGGGTCTGCCTCTCTTATTCCACTGACTCAAATGTTAATCTCCTTTGGCAACACCCTCACAGACACACCCAGTAACAATAATTTGCATCATTCAATCTAATCAAATTGACATTCAGTATTAACCATCACAATAGAATAAAACTGAAGATAAAGAAAATGTGGGGCTGGGCATGAGGGCTCATGCCTGTAATCCCAGCAGTTTGGGAGGCCAAGGCAAGAGAATCAATTGAGCTCACAAGTTTGAGACAAAACTAGGCAGCATAGTGAGATGTCATCTCACCAAAAAATAAAAAAAAAATTAAAAAATAACAAATGGTCATATGTAGAGGTGCATGTTCTCACTTGTAAGTGAGGTCTAAATAATGGGTACATATGTACATGAGTGTGGAATAATAGACATTGGAGACTTGGAAGAGTGGGAGCATGGGAAGGGGGTGATGAGTGAGGAATTACTTAATGTATACAGTGTATATTATTCAGGTGGTGGTTACACTAAAAGCCTAGTCTTCACCACTATGGAATCTATACATGTAACAAAACTGCTCTTGTACCCCTTAAATTTATACAAAATTAATGATATGGTTTGGCCGTGTCCCCACCCAAATCTCATCTTGAATTGTAGCTCCCACAGTTCCCATGTGTTGTGGGAGGCACCCGGTGGGAGGTAATTGAATCACGGAGGTAGGTCTTTCCCTTGCTAGTCTTGTGATAGTGAATAAGTCTCATGAGATCTGATGGTTTTATAAAGGGGAGTTTTCCTGCACAAGTTCTCTTCTCTTGTCTGCCACCATGTGAGAAGTGCCTTTCACTTTCCACCGTGATTGTGAGGCCTCCCCAGCCATGTGGAATTGTGAGTCCATTAAACTTTCTTTTGTACACTTTCTTTTGTAAATTGCCCAGTCTTGGGTACAAATATATATATATACACACACACACTCAGGGTGAAGAGGGTCAAACAATAAAGCAATTCTATAGCTCTCTTTAGTATGCCTTTTTCAGAATTATTTTTAGTCAGTACTTATGTCTCACATCATTAAAAATATACATACATGTATTTATTAGCCCGGTGTGGTGGTGCATGCCTGCAGTCCCAGCTACTCCGGAGGCTGAGGCAGGAGAATTGTATGAACCCAGGAGGTGGAGGTTCCTGTGAGCCGAGATCAGGCCTCTACACTCCAGCCTGGGCAACAGAGCGAGACTCCGTCTCAAAAAAAAAAAAAAAAAATATATATATATATATATATATATATATATATATATATACACACACACACACACACACGTATTTTATGTAGCTTGAAGAGATACATAAAAGTAAAAATAAATAAAACCCAAAAAGTAGACAAAGAAAAAATTGAAGTGGCAAAATAAGAAAAAGTAAGGGACTCCATCAATGCTATACTGTAGGTCAAATTATACTATAGTTAAAGGTGCACCACAAAAAAATGGTTCTGAGATTCCTAGCAGGCAGACCAAAAAGGAAAATTGATCAGATTCATAGGTCCATCAGATAAAAGCAAGCATGTCAAAAGACAGTTTTATTACAGCTCAATCTTTTTACCATCCAAACACTTTCTGAAGTCACAGACACTTTACCTAAACCTCTTTTCTGCATGCATCTCTCTTTAACTTATGTTTAGGCATCTTGATCCACTACAAAACCATGTGAACCATAAAGACAGAGGCCTTAGCATATTATTATTATTATTATTATTTTTTGAGATGGAGTCTCGCTCTGTCCCCCGGGCTGGAGTGCAGTGGTACGATCTCGGCTCACTGCAAACTCCACCTCCCGGGTTCACACCATTCTCCTGCCTCAGTCTCCCGAGTAGCTGGGACTACAAGCGCCCACCATCATGCCCAGCTAATTTTTTGTATTTTTAGTAGAGACAGGGTTTCACCGTGTTAGCCAGGATGGTCTCGATCTCCTGACCTTGTGATCCGCCCGTCTCGGCCTCCCAAAGTGCTGGGATTACAGGTATGAGCCACCGCGCCTGGCCAGCATGTTATTTTTTTTTTATAACACTGTGCTTCACATAAGACAGGATTTCCATTAAATGTTTGCACAATAAATTAATTAATGACCTTTTAAGATGTGTGTCAAAAGAAAGAAACCTGTTTGAGTGAACTTCACACTTTCAAAGCACACTCGCTGGGAAGACAGGCTGACAAATTGTGTTGAGAAAAATGAAGGTTATAAGTGGATCTGTGTGTGTATAGGAATAATTATTATGGCAATGTATTATCATTTTCACATAAGGGAAATAGAATGGAGGGGTTGAAGAAGATAGCTTGAAAAGAAAGGAGAAACTATTGAATACAGATTCTTCATTACAAATTTTTATCAAAATCTAAATCTCAGTAGAATAACAATCTGAAGTCACTGGGCAAATGATCTTCATTCACTTTAAAATTAATGATTATATTATTTTTAAGTGACAAGTTTCCCATTAATTTAGGTGCCTTTAAGTGTATTCCAACAATTTATAATGCTCGCTAACACATTTTATTGTATCCAAAGTTTAGAAGTATCTAGTCAAATCACTGTATTGTTATATGGTAGTATTATTTTGGTCTTTAATTCCAGAATTCTATGTAACAGTTATCTAAGTGGGGGTTATTTAGGGTATTTCATGCAATTTCCTTTTTGTTTGTATATTTATTCAGCAAGCACTTACTATATGCTCACAATGTGCCAGAACTGTGGGTGAGAAAGAAACATGGTACCATTAATTAAGAAACTTACAGTCAAGGAGGAGAAATAACTACAGCAGAGGAGTGCATATTTGTACCCACCAAGGAATGGTGCAGAGTCCTCCAGGAGACGGAGGTCATAAAAGAAAAAGAGCTAACTTCTTGGATTGATCTAGGGAAACATGGTGGAGGAGGTGGCATTAGATCTAGTCTTAAATAATATGTACACTTCGGATTCCTATTAAAGGGCACATGTGGAAGTAGGGGGGTGCAAAATTGTTGGATGGAATTTATGATGAAGCATCTTAATGTGAAACAAAGGAGCAATGGAAACAGTTGTGTAAAGGGAGGGGAAGAGAAGAGAAGAGGGTGTTAAAATCTTGATGAAAGGGATAGCAAAATCAGAATAACACATGATGTGAATTATTGATGGAGGCATACAGGAAAGAATGCACCACATTTCAGTTTCTTTCAATACATCCAGCAGAACAATGCCAACCAGAAGCCAAAGCACATTGTCCAGAATAGGCAAATGTATAGAGACAGAAAGCAGAGTAGGCGTAGCCAGAAGCTGGGACAAGGGGGAAACAGGGAGTGACTGCTGATGGATATGGGTTTTTTTTCTTGAGGTGATAAAAATGTTCTGAAATTAGGTTGCAATGATGGTTGCATGACTTTTGCAAGTGTTTAAAAAGTCATATGTTCTCCACTTTAAAAATAGTTCCCACTTAACCTTTTCATATGTGTTTAGGCATAGCTTGTTCATTGGTTGTCCTTATTTATGCTCTGTTTTGATTTAGTATTCGCCCATGTTCTATGCTTTATGTCCTCCTCAGATTAGCAATCTTGTTTTGTATCACAGCTTTGATGTTGGCCTTGCTCCAGGATACCACTTCAGATCTTGCTGCTATTATTTCTACTGTGGATAACAAGAACCCCATCCTAGCAGATAGGACACTTCCCACCTGAAGCTATTCCCCACCTGGCTCCAAGCCTGAGGGGGGCAGGGGAATTATGCAGATACATTCAAATCAGAGTCATGAAAATCAATCAGGCAGCATTTTAGATGAGTTATAAATTGCTAAGGCTTAACTTAGGATGGGGTAGGATTGAGAATGAAAAAGAAGAAAGGAAAGAGATCTTGTGCAAGAATGGGCAGGGAGTTGTTTCAGATTACATCTGGAATAGAGTCAGAGTAACCAAAGATAAATCACATTTTAATTCCCAAGTGACACAGCTTTTTGTCACAGTTCCTTGGAATTTCTACTGGAGGGTTATATATTATGATATAACACTTTACGCAGTGCTTGGTATACAGTAAATCTAGGTAATGGCTTTTGCAAGGATTTTATGTTTATGTTTTGTTTTTACCTCTTCCCAGAAGACTCCTGCTTTCAAGTCAGTTCATTAATCATTATCATTCTCATCTACAGGAGGTAGGAATTAGTATCCTCATTTTGTAAATGAGACTACTGAAGATGAATTAGATTAAATGATTTGCCCAAGGCCTCCATGTTGGACTGTGATTTTGTAAAAAGGCAGAGCAAATTCTGTTAGTTCTACATTGGAGATGGGAGATCACAGGGGGTTGATAGAATCTAGAGGGGGCAAAATGGAGATGAGAACTTAGAGGTAGAAATGGAAACAGTGAAGGTACCAAGAAAGGCAAGGTCAAGACAGATGAGAGCAAGACCTAGCTTTGGGGATTTGCATTGGCAAGGCCAACCCTGCAAACCAGCTCAGCCAGAAGAAGGGCAAGACAACTTCACTATGTGTCAATGCTTTGGAGTTTGAATGGGGAAAGTGGAGAGTCCCTGGGAACCTAAGTGACCCAGGAAGAAGAGGGCCAGCTATAGCAGATCTCATGGAAAAAGTATTTATGGAAGTGTGTTTTTGACCTACTGCCATTGTGAGTTGTTTGGCAGTTTCATCATGAGGTACAGAGCAACAGGAAGGCTACTCAGAATCAATCTCATTTCTAGGGTAAAGACTCTTGTATGTCTTGAGGAGTTGACTTTCATAGAAGAACAGTCTGCAGATAATAATGGGTTACAATAAACTTACTGCTCCTCAAAGAACCAGCAACTACTTTGTCCTAAAATCAGTCTTCCCTTCTGATAAGTCCTAATGCCATGTAACCATTTGATACTTATCATTTATTACATAATGAGTTACCTTTTCATATATTTATACTATCTCTCTAACTTGACTATATATTCTACCAAGATGGGAGTAGATATTCTTTTTGCATTTTACTATGGATATAAATGTATACATTGTACCCATTTAATCAAATACTTGACTGATTGGATGCCTGCATCAAACGCAGGCATGACTCCCCACAAAATGGGCTTCATATGAGCCTATGTGGCAAAGATTAGGGTTCCTGGGAAGCAGATTCTGAGATGAAATTAAGAGCTCATTATGTTAATTAAGGTGCATCCTTGGAATCAACACCTCTCGAGGTAGGGGAAGGAAGCAGACAGGGCAGAGAAAGAAGCTGCGCTTCCATGGAGACCCATCACAACTGCAGTGAATCTCATAGAGATTTCTAGAGCTCGAATGACCCTTCAGCATTTTCTCAAGATGAGTGGTAGTGAACAGGCCCTTACACTCCCTCCTTGATCAGTTTTTGGATGTGGGCTGCCTGTAAAGGGGTGTGTCCTCGGGCAAGGCTGCTCTCTGCAACAGAGGCAGTCCTTGGAAGGGCAGCCAGCTTATGGCCATCTGCCTACAGCTGAAGAGCAACAGGTTCTTCAGTGAAGGAAGGTCTGGCCAGTGCAGCACCAGGCTCATTCATATTAGGTAACTCCAGGTAAATGTAAGTGCATTTCTTAGAGATGGGATGAGGTACTTTGAAGTACCTCATTGAGTTTAAAGGCAAAGGTATTGATACCTACAGTTATATTCACTAGTTCTGGTTGAGTTCAATTACACTGAATTTGAGATGGCAGTTTGAAAGTTTACTGTCAGTAACTACAAAAGAAGAAAAAACAAAAAAGCAGAGCATTGTCTTTGCAATTATGCTGGGACACTTTCAGAGTAAGTCCCCAAGATACAGGGTCCAAAAAAATACTGATATGGTACTCATTTGTGATTCTATGTATTCTCTTTCCAAGAGAACTTCAGCTGCATGTTGGATGGAAAACAATATGAAACAAGGGAGACAGAGACAGAGGAGAAACACAGTTTGTTAATATTCTGTGCTAGATTCTGCAGAGGAATCACTTTATTTTGCAGATGTAACTAGCTTAAGTAGAGCTAAAAGTTATGTAGCTAGAAAGCTGACTTACACCCTTAAAGCTAATGAAGAGAAATGCAGGTTTCCCAGGGTAGGTTCTTGGCACTTCTTTGCAAATAGGTAAAAGGGAATGGCAGATATTCAAGCTCAGGGAGCAAGCAGCAAGGACAGAGCCTTCCCCCCTCTCAGTGTGTTGAAGTCAGCAGATAGCACACCTGCTGCTGCGTGAGTTCCTTCTGCCAAGCAGAGCAGCACAGCTGCAAGACGCTCTGCTTCTGGCTCTGAGCTTTGCCTGTCTTCAGGGATGAGGCCCCTCCCAAGGCAAGTTCAACTGGGTTCTTTGGCAGCCGAAGTCTACATGGACCCTGCAGGGAGCGGTGGAGAAAAGTGAGTTTGACATGCTTGGAAATATTTAGATCTTGGATGTAAACTTAAAGGAAAATATTTACTCTGTTTGTTTTAATACCACAGAGGTTTGGATCCCGGGAATCTTCAGACGAGTACAAAAGGCTCTTGCCAAGGCACCAATTTAACAATTTGGTCAGTGACAAAAGGGCATCCTGTTTAACTAGTCTGAATTTAAATAGCATGTTTCCAGTGTATTAGCATGTCTGTCTCATCTGTTTACTGAACTGTTTAACCCCTGAATTTTGTGTTTGGTTTATGAATTTGCACAGAATCAAATACAGTTTTTTAATAGAAAGCAAGCAAAAAAGCAGGTCATCACATAGTCGAAAGGGTTGCTACCCGAGCATTGACAATCAACTTCCCACGATTACTTGATGGTTCAGAGTGAGCAGATCCTCATAGAAGGCTACAAACTCTCTTTATTCTTGGCTCTTGGTGAAAAAGTCCTTACTGCCTGTTTGCTGGTGCTGAGAAATACTGCAGAATGCTAAAGGACTATGCAATTGTATTTTTGGTGAGTGAATTATGGTAAAAGAGAAATCTTGTAAATGTGACTTGAAAAGTAGCATATTTTGTGTCCTGTCTTTGTGTTTCATGTGGAATCCCCGCTGCAGAGCACAACTTTCAGGACTCACGCTGATTTCCCTTTAGTTTTCTGTTTTTGTTCGTCTGCAGCAGAGTGGGAAATAGCTACTGTAAAGGGAAGTCTTAAGAAAACATATCAGTTATGTGCACACTATGTGTACATATATGGAGGAAAAATAGACAAATGAAACTGGCATCACAATGCTCTCTCCAAGGGCCTATAAGAGATGAACTGGGACTCCTTCCTGCCTTCAGAGAGCATAGCAGGCAGAGAAAATGTTAACCATTTTTTCAACTATCAGAAAAGTAGATTTCATGATGTCATACAATTTCGTATTCCACTGTCGGATTGCTTCCCCACTTTGGCAATTAAAAGTAATTACACTTTTTTTTTTTTTTTTTTTTTTGCTGTACTGCCAAGCCAATTTCTCCTATATAATTGTTTTTAGACATGGCAAATGAACAGCTGTTTTTCAATTATTGGACACAGTTGTATTTCAATTCTCTTGTAACAGCTGTGAAACAGAATTCCTATTCAGAATTTTATAACAGTAAACCGCACAAAGACTGCTGTTGTCTCTCTGCTAATGGAGATTTTGTGTCCCACTTCTTTCTCAGTACCATTTCCCAGATGCTGTCTATTGTCTTTCCTCCATCTTTGCTTGATTGTTACTCCCACGTGTATGAACCAAGTCTGATGTCTGCTGATGAAACTTTATGTACAATGCCTTGGTCAGTTTTTCCCTCCATCAGAAGAGGAAGTTATCCCACTTCTCCTAACCAGTTGACAATTAAGTGAAGAAGGAATTTGAATACCTGCATGGTCATTCTGTCACTACCCACTATTGTCACATTTCTTCTTAGTTGCATATCAGTTATAAGAACAATTAGAGTGGGAAAAAGTCAAACATGTAAAAATTTATATTTGCTAATAAACTAATTTGCATGGGAGCCACTAGAGAAATATAGACTCATCTGCTTTATAGCAGCTTAGAACCAAGAGAGATCTACCAGACCAGTTAGTGTAACACTAATGGCTTTCATCTTGGAGAAAGGAAAACAAGCCAGAGTGGTTAAGTAATTTTTCTGTTTTCAGGTAACCTATCTCTGTTGTTGCTTAGATATCTTAGAGCTCAATTCCCCAGTTTTAGTAGCTTCCTTACTCTGTTTTTGTTTTTTTGTTTTGACGGAGTCTCACTCTTGTCACCCAGGCTGGAGATGCAGTGGCACATCTCGGCTCAGCGCAACCTCTGCCTCCCAGGTTCAACTGATTCTCCTGCCTCAGCCTCCCAAGTAGCTGGGATTACAGGCATGTGCCACCATGCCTGGTTAATTTTTTTTTTTTTTTTTTTTTTTTTTAGTAGAGACAGGGTTTCTCCTTGTTGGTCAGGCTGGTCTCGAACTGCCAACCTCAGGTGATCCGCCTGCCTCAGCCTCCCAAAGTGCTGGGATTACAAGTGTGAGCCACCGCACCCAGCCATCTTCCTTACTCCTTAACAAATGATAATCTAAAATCAGAGAAAGCATGGTTCTGGAACATTGAAAGGTAAACTAAGAGAACTATATGTTGCCATTCAGATGCAAAAATAATTCTCCCAGTCTCTAGGCCAGATTGAATTTCCATCTGGTAGAGATTTATGTGTTAACTATAATACTTGATTTCCCCCTAAAGTTCAAATCTCTTTGGAAGGTATTAATTTTATGTTATATAGAAATTTATACTGAATATGAACTAACAATCTGAGAATATGTTTTGATGGGCTGAAAGGAGGAGATGCATGAGGGACTTATACAATGCCATGTAATTTAAACTTAATAAATGTAATGTTAATGGCTGTGTATTAGTTTTCTATTGCTGCTGTAGCAAATTACCACAAACTTAGAGGCTTAAATAATACAAATTTATTATCTTCTGGATCTTAGGTTAGATGTCTGAAGTGTTTTTCACTGGACCAAAATCAAGGTGTTGACTGGGCTACCTTCCCTGCTGGAGACTCTAAGGGAGAATCCATTTCCTTGTCTTTTCCAGATCCTAGAGGCTACCTGCATTCCTTGGCATTTATCCCCTGTCTTCCATCTTCAGAGCCAGCAACAGTGAGTTGAGTCCTGATATGGCATCACTCTCATCTCCTCTGCTGCTCCTTCTTCCATTTTTAAGGACTGTGTAATTACATTGAGCCTATCTGGATAACCCAGGATAACCTGTCTCTTCTAAGATCAGCTGTCAAGCAACCTAAATTCCATTACAACCTTAATTTCCCCCATTCAGCCATATAACTTAATATATTCACAAGTTCCAAGGATGAGGAAGTGGACATCTTTGAGGGTGTGTTGTCATTCTGCTTAACACAGAGTGTAAGAGAAAAGCTACAAATAGCAATGGCTTAACTAAATAATAAGTTTATCTGTTATTCACATCTGGAGTTTCTGGTAAAGCAATCCTCTAAGTGACTATTCAGGGACTCGGGTTCCTTTCATCTTCTGTATCTGCCTTCCTACTGAGCTTGATAGCCTTCCCTGTTCAGTTAATACATGAAGAAAGAGAGAGAGGTTTTTGTGTATGTGGTTTTATACACCAGGCTTGGAGGCAGTGAAAATTATTACTACCTATATTTCATTGACAATACTTAGTTATGTGACTACACCTAAGTACAGTGGACGTTAGGAAATATAGTCTATCTATGTGCTTAGAACATGAAGAAAATACATTTGATGAAGAGCTAGTCAGTCTGTGCCAATTCTATCCATTTGTTCACCAAGCATCTATTCCATTTTTCCTGCCACACATGGAACACAGGTGTCCTTTCTGAAGGTGGAAAACTAAAGGTCCCAACAAGTCATTGCATAAAACTCAAAGTCCAGGATCCTTGAGTGATGCTCATCTCTCTAGACCAGAATTGAAGTGGCTTATTTGAACCTATAAATGATATGTATTTACACACACACACACACACACACACGCACACATGCATACACATATCATGCAGGGACAATACATAGATACAGGAAAACATTTTAGGCACCTGTTTGGCAAAGGAAACAATGAGAGGCATTCAGCTGTTACTGAACCATAGCAATTTTGAAATCCTGCTAGGCAGATATTAAGGGTCCTATTATTTGGCTGGAAAAAAAATCTTTTATTTATTCCTAAATTATGCTCCCTAGAATCTCCTTTCTTCAGTGTTCTCCATGGTTGCTGATTCCAGCCTCTGAGAGATTCTTCTTTGTCTGTCTTTCCCATGACCTTCAGGAAGTGGGAGTTGGGGATTATGTCTGGTGCTGATAAAAGTTGGGGGACCCGGTACTAGTCTTAAAGCTTAAGAAGTCAGTATTTTTAGTCCATGCTCATGGAATCCCTAGGGAAACAATTTTCCCCAAACTAATAGACATTTAAATTGTCTTGCTTCTAGTCAATTCCATGTACCAATAACTACATTTGAAGTTTTCTCATTGTAATAATTCTCATGACTGATTTATTTTTTGCTTCCTCACCTATAACCTTCTAAGCCACTCCCAACCTCCCTGAAGCTATCTGAAATAGTATTTTTGAATACTGTTTCCTTAATCTAATCTTTATATTAAATTGTCTGTTTTTTTTTTTACCAATAATGTTATTTGATTGTTGTCATTCAGAGCCTTTTCCAATTTGTCTTAATTAGGATGCAGAAGCACTCAGGTTTATTAACTCTAAAAGTTATTGATCTCTGGATACATATCCACTTCAATTTCTGCTTCAAAATAAGTCTGTTTTTGTCTGTGCTCATCTCTTTCTTGTAATATATTGCTAACAAAGGCCAGTAGTAGCAAATAGGCACTGTTACTCTCCTATCAATCTCTTGTCCTCACGTCCAAAAACTACAGGCTTATAGGCTCATGAGGTGTGTTGTGCCTTTCTATTTAACGTATGAAATGGTTTTACCATATGTTTTGCCATGAAACAACATGACCTGGACCGTCATTGTTCCAGCCTCATCTATCAGCCTCCATGAGGCTATCTGAAATAACATTTGTGAATATTCATTTCCTTAATCTGATCTTTATCCTAAGGCTGCATTATAGGTTCTCAGATCCTTCCCTTTTCAGGGACAAATAGAAAAAAGCAACAAGAATCACTTGTGGGATATTGTGATAAAATGGGCCTGAAATTAATTAACATCTTTTCTGCCCACATTCTGTTGGTCACAATTAAGTCATATGGCCATATTTAATTGCAAAGTATGATAGAAAATGTATTTGTGTGTGTGTGTGTGTGCACGTGTGTGTGTGTGTGCCCAGTGGGAAATGCCAATGGATTTTAGTGCATATGTGCAGTCTCTGTCACACCAAAAAGCACAAAACTAAGTATCTGGGTATGCCAAATTCGGCTATATTGTCGGACAGTATTGCTTAGAGTATTAAGAGCTATTATTGATAGTTAATTGAACATTTAACAGCAGAAGATCTGTTGATAGGCCGGGCGCGGTGGCTCAAGCCTGTAATCCCAGCACTTTGGGAGGCCGAGACGGGTGGATCACGAGGTCAGGAGATCGAGACTATCCTGGCTAACACGGTGAAACCCCGTCTCTACTAAAAAATACAAAAAACTAGCCGGGCGAGGTGGCGGGCGCCTGTAGTCCCAGCTACTCGGGAGGCTGAGGCAGGAGAATGGCGTGAACCCGCCGGGAGGCGGAGCTTGCAGTGAGCTGAGATCCGGCCACCACTGCACTCCAGCCTGGGCGACAGAGCGAGACTCCGTCTCAAAAAAAAAAAAAAAAAAAAAAAAAAAATCTGTTGATAGTATGATATCAATGTGCAGATGATTTAAAAATCTTGAGGCATTCCAAGTATCATACACAAATCAGAGGTAATTCATTTACTTAAGTGCATTATTGACTACCTATTATGTATTGGACTTTATGTTATGTGCTATGCAAATAAAAAGCACTGGATATATCTATAACCTCAAAAAGCTCTCAGTATTCCAGACGAGGCAAACATACACACAAGTAAGTAAAATACATTTTTTGTTCTATTATGCAGTTACAAACATTATATAGGAGCACTGAAGAGGGAACTACTATGTCCTAGTCTTATTAAAAAAAGAAAAAAAAGTAAACAGAGACAGCAAGAAAATAGCAACTATTAAGAATGTTGTGTTTTGTTTTTGTTTTTGTTTCGTTTAACCATGTAAATGAAGTGTCTCATCAAATGAGGAAGACTTTATGAGCAGGGAGTTATCAAAATGCTGAACATGGTGAGGTGCAGTGGCTCATGTCTGTAATCCCAGGACTTTGGGAAGCCGAGGCGGGCAGATCACCTGAGGTCGGGAGTTCGAGACTAGCCTGGCCAACATGGTGAAACCCTGTCTCTACCAAAAAATACAAAAATTAGTCAGATGTGGTGGCAGGCGCTTGTAATCCCAGCTACTCGGGAGGCTGAGGCAGGAGAATCGTTTGAACCCAGGAGACGGAGGTTGCGGTGAGCCGAGATCGTGCCATTGCACTCCAGCCTGGGGGACAAGAGCGAGACTTCGTCTCAAAACAAAAACAAAAACAAAAACAAAAAAACTGAACATGCTGCACTGAAGAAGCAAAACCCAAAGGTGTTCAAAAAGGTCAGTAGTTTCTCTAGTTCAATGTTTTGGGGGAGAGATCTTGAAATCTTAAAATCCGGGACAATATTTAAAGTAAGAAAAGAAGCAAAGCCATTTTTTCTTCTTTGGTGGTTGTTATTGTTGACGTTGAAGAGTAACTGGAAAGAATAAGTTAAATGGTCAAAAGTTTGTTTTTGAGATGCCTGCAATATGGCACTTGGGCAACCTCCCATGATGCTAGATCCCTGTTGGGTCTGACGAAGGCAGACATTCATTAAGCCTCTCACCACCAGCGGTTGGATCCCATCCACTTCATGCGAATAGACAACCACAAATATTTTATTCCGTATATCAGTACCAGAAGCTAGGAGCATGGAATGCACACAGTATGCTTTGAACCTCATAATTGTTCCTTGTAATAATAAATTTTTACATTTGAACCTGTGAGTTATCAAGGAAAAAAAACCAAAAAGCCACTTTGGTTAAGGGATAGACTTAAAATAACAGGAATTATGGAAATGGAAAAACACCACTTTTCTTTGTTGGCCCAAGGATTTATGTGTGGGGGGAAAAAATGATTCAGAGGTGATGGCCTTTCTTGGACATTAACAAACTGTAGAGGAGTTTGCGTCCCTGACAATGGATGGTGTGTAAATTCTAATGGTGGTAAGGGTGAGAGGAAGAGGGTGAATGTGGCAGAAAAAGAGAGACTGAGCTTAGGCAGTTCTATACTTACAAAGGGAGAAATTGTTTGGATTTTTTTTTTTCTTTTCTGGAAAGAAAATCTATTGTTAAAAGTCACTTCAGCCTTTGCTAGAGAGAGAGAATAATTGGGCTTTAAAATATTAATAGAATATGAATATTGATGAAACTTGAAATATCCTGCAAACAACAGGTTTTTTTCCAGCCCATTTGTTATACTCAACTCATGCTGATCGGATTCTGAGCTTTATACAAATAAACTTTAGATGGAAAATAAACATTTAAACATTAGAAATCTCATGACAAAAGAATAAAGAAACAAATGGACATTTCCTTCCTAAGAGTTTGAAATTAAAGAAAAAATTGACAGTTGAAATTTCAATACATTAAAAAATTTCTAATGTAAAAAAATTATTTTCTGTTGAAAGGCAAGCCACATATTACAGTGATGGTTACATTAAATAGGGGACTGAGTTCATCTCTTAATGCCTCATGCAAATTTATAAGAAAATAATTAGCATAATTAACAATAATTTATTGGTCGATGTTATAGTAAATGTATAAATGAGCAAATAAAAATAGCAGATATGCCAATGAAAACTGTTTAATTATGATAATAATAAGAAAGTATCATAAATTAAGATCCTATTTCACATGTTAAATTATGGTAAATACAGAAATATAATTTTTAAAGCTAGCGAGAGTATCATCAGACTGATTATCCTTCATTGCTGATGATATTATAAATTTGTAAAACTGTTTTAGAATGCAACTTGAAAATGTGTGTATTTGTTGATTGAATAACCTGAATTTAGTGGGTGAAATTGTGAAATGATGGTATTTTTCTTCTGCAACAGCCTGTTAAATTCTGTGTTGAATTTTCCATCCTTGCCCCTGGACAAAAACTTCTGATAAATCAATCTTTAGGTTACCAGTAGAGCTGATGTACAAAAGCCTAGTCAAACTTAAGAAACAAAACAAAACCACAAAATCTTTTATTGTCTCATCCTCTTTTAAGCTTCTCCCCTGGACCCCTGATGTGGTACTTGGAAAATTACAGTAAGGAAAGTAGATACTTCATTATTTTTCCACTTTATTCTTTCACCTTCCCTTACTCAAGATGTTATTTCTTGACCCCCTCTTGGTGATGTTGGGTAGATATGAGAAACCAGGGTTGAAAAGTTATTTATCAATCCACACAGTTGTAATCTGGAGCCAGGCAGATACCTAAATGCTGTTTTCCTACTGAGAATATTTTGTAGGTTCTTCGAAAAAGCCAGGGAAGACAATCTGCTATATTATTCACTAACTTGGGCAGTGTCCCAACTAGCTGGCTATGAATGACATCCACCTGAACCCCTGCTTCTTGAGTAATCTTCCTGTAGCCTCTTAGTGCTGTTGTCTTTTAGCCCTTGGATGTAAGTCACATGCTGGGATCTTACGTGCAGGTAATTCATGCCTCACTATCCTCTGTAGGGTCCACACTGGCTCTACTTTTTCTCCGTGTTCAGCCATCAGGACTATTTCCCGCCAATCTCCTGTCTTTAAATTTTGCAGGCAAGAGCTGGCCTCTTTGTTTTACACATCCCTCACATATCAAGATCTAAATTCCCTTTCTTGGCCTGAGGTTAGTTAAGAAAGCATGGAGGAAGGAAAGAGAAATACTGAACAATGCTGACAACTGTTCCAAAAAAGTAGTTGATCAACTCTGCTAATGAATACTTACTTTTTGTTGTATAAGGGAAGCTAGGTGAAGGACTAAGAGCAACTGAATCTGTTTTGGGAAAACCCTTTTGCTGCTCACATTTAAAAGATCAGGCATCTCTCTTCAGAAGGTACAGTAATTATCACATACACTTTTGAGCTTTGAAATCGTAGCCCAAACTGAGACAATGGAAAAGTCCCATTTAGATGTTACACATTTTTAAAAATCTTCAGAATTTCCAAACCTTTAGCCTCTTGGGGAAGAAAACAGAAGTGACTAAATTATGTAAAAGCTCGGTGCATTAAGATAGTAATTATAGTGTTAATTTGAAAACTATAAAATTTGAAAATGGGAATTTGAAAGTCATCCAATATCTCATAATAGGAGAATAGTTGAGAAAGTTAAGGCATATCTAAATTAAAGAAAACCAACTTACTAAAATAACAAACTATGTTTTTGTGCATGAAAATATAATACAACATTGGGTTGGAAAAATAGAACATAAAATTGTATTTACACTATGTTTATAACTACATAAGGTACATATTTAAGAGGTCTGGGTCAGGAAATCAAACAACTAGTCGTCTATCTCAGCCATGGAACTTGGTAGCTCGGTAACCTTAAGGACATTATTTAAAGTCTCCAACTCATCTCTCTGAAAAGCAGATAATACTTTCTATTGTTTTCGTGAGACTTACATGCACTAAAGCATTGCCTGGCACTTAGTAATGAATTAAAAAACTCTATTAAAAGACTGAAAAGGACACACAAAAGTGAAAATAGGAGTGATGTTAAAATGATTTAAAATCTCTTTTACATTATTTGTAATCTTCCCATAATGCTGTTATATTACTTCCATAATTAAAAACAAACTAAAAAAGCTGAACAGTTGGGGGGAATATATTGGTGACACCAACCCACAAACATTTAGGACATCTAAACAGGAGGTTGCACCAAATTGAGGCTTCCTCATATATCACAGACAAAATTGTTTTCCCAAGATATTGTGTTAACCAATCAATTCAGTGCTCATTCCAATCAGTTGGCATTTTCTAGTAACCTTTGCATCACCTGGGTATCATTGGCATAGATTTTAGACATGCATTATAGCAGTTCACTTTGCTTTCTTTGTAGTCCATTTCTGTCAAATTACAAAACCCAAATAAAATATTTCAGAAACAAACCAGGGCTATTATCCAGGTTATGAGCATTTAGATAAAAAGGGAAAAATCACGACCCCCTGAAGTAGGCTTAATTCAAATAAGAGAATATATCTTGCAAACCATTCAATAATTTTTATTACAGTTTTTGATGTGCTCTTATTATCTAGACTATAATCTGCAAATGAATTGGGTATTAAACTACTTTTAAAAGTTTGCAAATAAACTCTCTCCCTATATATTATCACTCTTTTATTTGCTCTTATTTGCACTAATAAAGATGAAAACATTATGTGCCTTATTTCAAACCAACAAGAGAGCCAAAAAGAACTTTTAAAAATGATGTAAAGTTTGAAAATTTAAAAGTGCTTCTTCTAATGGGTTTTGGACAAGACCATATCCCAGAAACATATAACTGATTCACCTAAGCTTGTTTCTTAAAGACTAAGTAAAACTATCATTTACATATGTACTGCTTTTATGGCTTTATGCTGTTGCTTCTCATGATAACTTAAAATAATTTTTAAAATCCATATTCTCAGATTTGAGGTGAAATTTGAACAAGTGCAACTATATGTCTTTCTTCATAGTTACACGTGGATAAACAACTAAAAGTAAACCCCACAATAAAAACACTTTAAATGCAATATTTGAGGATTTTCTTCCATTAACTCTTTTTTACTTAAAAGATAGTGAATTTTGTCTGGAACCTTGTGGTCAACTATTCTAAAATGAACATAGAATTGGGAGTAGTAAGTCACTGATATTTCTGATTTTTAAAAATTTCAGTGGTGTATCAATCAAATGTTGCTAGAAAACATTAAGATCTGAGTGTCACACAACTATAAGCATTGATTTCTGACTTAGGGCAGCTGGGTGGGAAGGGTACATTTGGCTGATCTTGGCTGAGATCAGCTGGTCTTGGGTTCTAGCCACGTGTTCAGATCAGTTTTGCACCAAGTGTTCTCATCTTTTGAGACTACTCGGCTGGATGGGGAATGTTCTCATGATGTGGGATGAGAAGTCCCAAAGATGATGAGAGAGAAAAAAAATTATGCCACTTAAGGCCTAGGCCTGGAACATAGGTCATTCCCACCCCATTATTGTATGTTACATGCCCAAGTGTTGCTAATGCCTATTCCTCTCAGAAAGATGAGAAAGAATGGAGTGACCATTCCTGAATAAAAATTTAATCTCACACAAGTGATACATGTTGTACTTCATGTTCCTACAATGTTGTCATAAACATTTCCGCCCAATGACTACATTCTCCCACTTCTTTTCTCTTTAATGTCTCTTCCTACTTCTCTACTTTCTTCGGTTATGAATGCAACACATCTCCCTTAAACTATTCCAGTGATCTCCTTCCTTGTGCTTTCATGGACTTAACCTTCATCTTCTAAACTACTGTCATTGTTAACTCTGTAATGTAGAATTGGGGCATATTATTCTATTCCTCATAATTCAGTGACTCCTTATCATAATAGGTGGGCAAATTTTCTTAAGGTGGAGTAGGTGACCCAGTCAAACTAACTCATACATGGATAAATGACTAAAAAATAACCCCCCAAATTAAAACCTATTAAATATAGTATTTGAGAATTTTCTTTCATTAATTCTTTATTACTTAAAAGATGGTGAATTTTGTCTGGAACCTTGTGGTCAACTATTTTAAAATGAACATAGAGTTGGGAGGTAGTGGGTTATTGACATTTCAGATTTTTATGAATTGGAGTTCAGTGGCATATTAGTTTGTTTTCATAGTGCTATAAAGAACTGCCTGAGACTGGGTAATTTACATAGGAAAAGAGGTTTAATTGACTCACAGCATGGCTAGAAAGCCTCAGGAAACTTACAATCATGGCAGAAGGTGAAGAGGAAGCAAAGCACCTTCTTTACAAAGCGGAAGGAAGGAGAAGTGCTGAGCTAAGGGGGATGAGCCCCTTATAAAACCATCAGATCTTGTGAGAACTCACTCACCATCAAGAGAAAAGCATGGGGGGAAACTAACCCCATGATTCAATTACCTCCACCTGGTCTCTCACTTGACATTTAGGGATTATAGGGACAGCAATTCAAGATGGGATTTTGGGTGGGGACACAGAGAAACCATATCAAGTGGTATATCAATCAAGTTTTGCTAGAAAACAATAAGATCTGAGTATCATATCATACAACTGTAAGCACTGATTTATAATTTATGGCAGCTGGGTTAGAGCTTCTGCTCTAATTTCTGCATTACATTTGAGACATCCACAATCCTCTCATGATCTCATACACCTTGATGCCCCTGTCTCTGCAATATTATCTATCTGTAGTGTCTTCTTCCAGTGGTCCATGAGTCAAAGTACTCCTGATCCTCCAATTCTACCTCTTGTCTGAAATTGAACCTATCAGGAGACACTAGATTAGGAAGCAAATGACAGTGGCTTATAATCACAAACATGTATTTCTTGCTTACATTACATCCCCATTGCTGACTGGTTTTAGAAATCTTCATTCCAGGACCCAGACTAATGGAGTGAATCTTATCTATTTATTTCATCATAGGGAAAATAAAAATAGTGAAGCATGTTCTAGCTCTTAAAACTTGTGTTTGCCACTACCACACTCATATTTCATTGGCTAAGGCAAGTCACATATACATGTCAGAATTCAGCAGGATGAAGGCGTAAAACTCTTCCTCAAGAGAAAAGGATATCTCAATGTGAGGCAGTAAATATTTTGAAGAGTATCAAAATCTACCATGGAAGTGGCCCTTTTGTCTTCCTGTTAAAGATTTCCTTTACAATGTTACAACAATAATTAATATAACTATCACTTGCTGAAATGATATCTATCTATTTTTATTGATATCTATATATCTTTATTGATAACTCAGTTCATTGAGTACTTTTTCTACTTCCCACATAACTTCAGGCAAAAGCATGACTATTTTTTTTTTTACTACAACATAATGAGATCCCTCTTTCTCTTGTTTCCAACATTTACTTCATTTACCTGTGGGCCCTCACCTGTAGCTTTAGGAAAAACCACAAGGCTTCTATTGACGGTGTATTCAAGGCACTACAGACTGTCACTAACCCTTTCCTCAAAGCCCATTGCTCAGTTCTAAAGCCACTTCCACATTGTGGGTTGGTATTTTGCCACCATCTCACTGTTAATATTAATGGATGATAATTACATATTGCTCTGTAACAAATCACTACAAAACTTAGCAGCTTGAAACAACAAACATTTATTATTATTGGTTTCTGAGGGTCAGGAATCCAAGAGTGGATTAGCTGGCTGCTTGTAGCTCAACGTCTCTTGTGAGGTTGCATTCAAGCTGTTACCAGGCTGCAGTCGTCTGAAGGCTTGACTGGAGCTGGGAGATCTGTTTTTAGTATCACTCATGGGGTTGTTGGAAGGCCTCAGTTTCTGCTGAGTGTTATCCAGAGGCTCTAGTTCCTCACCACATGGGTCTCCCCACAGTGCTGCCTGAGTGTTCCTCAAGACCTGGCAGCTGGTTTCTCCCAGGATAAGAAATCTGAGAGAGAGGTCCAAAAGGGAAGCTTCAGCCCTTTATAACTTAATGTCAGAAGTACCAACCATCAATTCTGCCATATTCTGTTGGTCACACAAACTGTGATACAGTATATGGAAGGACTATACAGTATTAGGAGATAAGGATCACTGGGAGAACCATTTGGTAGGCTGGCTTTGACAAACAGTATTTTTTTCAACCTTGAAAATCCAGAGCTGTCAGAGAAACAAAAATGACTTTAATGTGACTCGTTTAGTTGACCATTTACACAGTTATTTAAAAATACCTCTTTTACCTGTGTGCTAGCCCCTGTGATAGCTGCTCATTATGTAGAAATGAAAATTTTTTTTTCTTTGAGGAGCTTACAAACTATTAGGGCAATAAACATACACAGTTATGTACCACATAATTTTGTTTCATCAACAATAAACTGTAGATACAACAGTGACCCTGTAAGATTACAATAGTGTATTTTTACTGTACTTTTTCTACGTTTAGATACACAAATACTTACCACTGTGTTACAGTTGCCTACAGTTTTAAGAGCAGCAACCCGCTATACAGGTTTTGCCATCTGGGTTTTTTGTGAGTACACACTATGATGTTTAGATAACATCATCGCCTAATGATAAATTTCTCAGAATGTATCCTCGTCAAAAAGGGATGCACCATTGTGCAGAAGTTAAAAATTGCTTTATACGTTAATTGCTGTAATAGAGTACATACTTATCATAATGAGAGTTAAAATTACAAGTGGTTAAAGACTTGGACTTTTGGAGTCAGATCACAGAATTTTGATTCCAAGTTTCACCATTTATTAGTTGTAGTACCTTCAGCAAATTACTTCACCTTTTGTGACTCAAGTTTTTTATTCATTAATACAGAAAATAGTAGTGTTTTCCCATAACATTGATACAAATTTTAAATGACTTCTACACAGATAGATATATAGGGACGTAGGTAGATAGATGATTGATTGATAGATAGATAGATAGACAGACAGATATGCTTGCAGGTATGTGAGTCAAAAGTTATATAAATTTGAAAGAAGTGGTGTTCTTGTCATGCAGTGATAGCAAATTTAGAAACATTGTCATTTGCAGTTACTTATAAAGTAGAATATATGTGCAATAAATTGGATAATCCAGCTAAGTTGTGACAATGATGACGTCAATTGCATGCATGGGTGGAAGAGGATACAAAGGCAGTTTTAGATAAAGAATTTCATTACTTATTGGAATAGGCATTTCCTATTTCTTGCTCATTCCCAACTTTTGAGCTTTTAATAGAGAATCAAAGAGGAACATTTTTTTTTCTCTTTGTAAAAATAATGCCTTTAATTATCCGAAGAATATAAATGTGAAATGGATAATTTACTGTGTGGATATTTGTGCTTGTTAAGGTAACAGAGTCTGGGTATGATTGAAAATTAGCCATATAAAAATTCTAGTTTTTCTTATTGCCATCTAGCCTGCTTTGGCCAACACTATCATAAAAAGCTAGAGACATTGCATAGCCATTGTGATAATTTGTTCCGGTGGATCATCTATTTGCATGACCTTGGTTATAAGGTCATGAAATGTGCTAGAGTTGGTGGGGAAAAACTTGTGCCTTTGAAATTTAAGAGCACTTTTTATTCCCTCTGGTAGTTTTTCTGAAATTCTGTGAGTAGGACTTACCTAGCTTGATTCTTCATTACTTGGAAATCCTGAATAGTTTTTCTTGGAAGTAACCAGATGGAAAAAATTAAAAATGTTTCAGAAGAACTATTAATACTGGGTGTTTCTTTTCTGAAGCATTTTATTTTTATTTAGACTTAGATCAAGGACACTTATGAGTTTAAAGTTAGCTGATCCAGCATGATGAAAATTGTTTTTATCAGAATTTCAAACCATAACTTTATGCATCAGTAGGCTTGACTCTGTTTTTAACAATTGTCTTTGCCTTTCTTGCACTTTAAGAAGGTAACAAAATAAAAGCTTTTTACTACAATTTTGCTTCATATGGTGTGCTATTGCCTTAAAAATAATATTTTCTAAGGAATGTTAAGGGAATGTTTAAAGAAAGCACTGACACCGTCTCCAGAATCTTTTCATAGAAGACATTTAGTCCCATTCTTATTACCCTTAATGGTTGTTCCTTTTTAAAGAACAAGTACCAAATGTATTATGGGGACTTGCCAGAGAAAGACTAGGTTCTATTACTGGGTTTCTGCAGGAAAAAAAATCTATAGGAATATAATGAAGAAACCCAAATGAATTCCATTTTTTAAAATAATTTTTTTTTTGTAAACACATACTATAGTACTATCAACAGTTAGATAAAATTTCAATGTTGAAATTCTCAAAATCCACAAACGGAAAAACATTTGTAAGATTCCAATGGTGTGGGCAATGCTGTGGATTGGACAAAGGGAGAGCAGACTTCTAGAGTCCAAGGAGATCGCCAAGTAACTGGATGCTCTATGATGTGAGTTAGTGCCTCTGCCTGAACAAGGCATCCAGGAATTATTGTTACCCTCTTTTAGTTTTACAAAGGAGAATTTGTGGTGTAGAAAGAAAGAAGAGACTTGGGAATAAAGCAGATCTGAGTATCATTTATTAACACCTTCAACTTCCACAGACTTCTGAATCGCCCCAAACATCTGGTTGTTTTTTTTTTTTTTTTTTTTTTTTTTTTTTCACTTCTGAAACAAGGACAGAAATTAAAGGGATGTTGGGAAGTAAAATATCTAGCAGGGCTCACCAAAGTTAGTTGCCTTCCATTTGCTGTTGGTGTTTGTATGAGTTAGGTTTATATTTAATTTCTTAATGTAATTCACCAGAAGGTTACAGTTTTCTCCATGCACAAACAAGCTCCACAATGATACAGAAAAATATCCTCTGTGAAGAAGACAAAGGGCTTAGAAAGGCAATTTTAACCTGTTTGAAAGTAGCTATGGAATAGTGGAAAGAAAAATACTCATGCAGTTCTAACACAAGGCTTAGCCTGTCACCCTAAGCTGTCAGATCCATGGCTTCCTCCTTTATGTGATTAATTTGGTGAGATAAATTATTCAAAATATAGCAGGTGATTAATAAAAGTCCATTATGAAAAATAAAAATAAAAACGAACTATAACTAACTGAAAATGAAGGATGCATTCCCTCCTGATACATTTTTAGCATAAAGTGAACAAAGACACTTAGAACCATGGGGCATCTGCGCTCTTTCATCTGCTTTTATGTGTATATAATAGGAAAATGAGAGGGAGATTGCCATACATCATTGTTTTCTAAGTATGCTTTGTTATAGCAGCATTACTAATTAATCCTGCTACAACCCAATATGTGGGTGAATTCTTCTGTTCAAAGTCTTTGAAACAATCAAGTATGTCCCAGCATGTTTTATTTCTCTTTTCCAGTGGCTACACCCAAGTCCTGATCTGTTTCCTTCTAGTTAGCATGTTGCTGCAGCAAAGGGCTTCGTCAGCCTCATGCGTTTCAATATCAGATTGAATCTGCTATTACGCTTACAGAAAGATGACAGCTACTCCCAAGCAGCTGATGGTGTGTGATTTGGATCACATTCCCAGGACTGAAAGTGTCTTGGCATGAACCGTTCCCACACATTCACCTGGTGCTCCTGTGACTGTGTCTTGAGACCAAAGACATATCTTGAGGGAGAATATACAGGTCCCATGTGGGGGTAACAGGTCAAATATCTTGGAATGCAGCTTATGCTAGAAAGTCATCATTAAATTATTTGCCTCTCATGTGAAAGAACCTCAATGGGTGGTTTTAAAAAATGTATTCTGATTATTTTTCAGTCAAATGAAAATGAGTAACCAAGATACAAATTACACAGCAAAGATTCCATAGAAATAAATTAATGGAAATAACTGTGAATATCATCTTTTTGTGATTAAACATTTCTAACATGAATGTTCAGTTGTATATTTCTTTATATTTCAGTAAGAAATCCAATTTTGTATGTCTTTCAAAGTCAGTCAACACTGACTTTGTTCTGAACCTTGAAGGTCTTGTTTGGTGCCCTGGTTTGAAGTCTGAATGAAGAGAAACCAATCATTGTAAAACAATTTTCACATATTGTAAGATACAGTATTATCTGTACTTTGCGTCACTCACTTTGTTCTTTATTCTGAAATTCATTGGGAACACAGTATCATTTTTAGTAATAAACAAAGGTAAGGAGAGAAGTGACAATGCCAAAAAATAGAAAATTACTTGTTTGCTAGGTTTACCAAATTTATTTATATCATATTATTTTCTTCTTGCAGTTTTTGGTTTGCTTTGTTTTAATTTGTATATGAAAGCAAACAAGACATAATATCATGGCTAATAGTTTCAGATCACTGCATTCCTGTGATTCCCAATCTTTTACAACAGTAAAACTTCTAAGATTGTATTTGCAGTTCAGTTGAATATCACCCTGATAATGTATACTGTGACTATACGTGGCTGAAAATGGAACATTCATACAGTTTCTTTAAGTACAGAGCCAATCAGTCAAATAAGATGTATAGTGCAGTCATTATTATCAAGTGACCTAACCTGCATAATACACATTTAGAATGCCAAAAGTTTAGATGGAACAAGGGGAACTCACAGACAAAAAAAAAAAAAAAAAAAATCAGCCTAGCTAAAATAATTATCTATTTACAAAGCTTCAAGCTCAGAGATTTTTGGTCCAACTCATTGATGGGCATGTTTGGCATCCCCAGATATTTAGTGCAAGAAACCCTGGTTTTCTTTTCTTATGCTATTTTTTTTTTAGGAATTGGCATGTTCAGTTAAAAAAATCCAAATTTTAATATTGGAAAAGCAAATCAAATTGGATAAGTTCCTGGAACTATTCTTTAGGCAGCCTCAATGTTCAGAGAGCCTGGATGTGGTGAGGTTAACACTGACCTTCAAAGTTGGAGACAAGTTCTTCTGGCCTAGTCTTCCACATCGATAATGATACCTGGGATCAGTGAAGTTACAAAAAATACACATTATTTGCATAAGTATCTGTACAAGGTTTCAAGAACACCTGGTAGTTTGTAGCTTTTCTTTCCTCACATTGCTGCCCCAGTATATTTTCTTTCAATGCAGAAACACCTTACATTATAGAATGATGACAGTATGAAAGCTGTTGAGTACTGTAAATAATAATTTTCCATGCCACTCTTTTTTTTACATATATATGATAAGGCTGAGAGGAAACAATTAAAAATAATGTCTATTTTATTGCAACTAAGTTTATAGCCTTTCAATGTAGCAACTCCTGAAAAATTTGGAGAGGCATTCAAAAGACTTATAAAATGCCCTTGCATCTCAGTTTGAAAGTGAATGCATTTGTAGCATTTCCGTTTTAGCCAAAAAAAAAAAAAAAAAAAAAAAAAAAAATGAAAAGTCCTGAAATGTTTGCCTTCTTTTTTTCCTCAGATAAGAGGTATGATGTCCTAGTTGCTGAGGTCCTCTGGAAATGATTGAGATAACTTGAAATTTTCTTATTCTCCCTCATCTAGGAAATTCAATAAACAAACATATCTTTTATGATGTGGCAGTGGGAACATGAATGTATTGACTGAGTTTTTTGCGAACTGAGGTGGAAAAAAGTGTTCTTTATTTAGCTGCAGGTATCTGATATTTTCCCCTAAATAAACTCAGCCATAGACTTAAGACTTCTTAAAAGTCCATTTGTATGTCTGCCCAAGTGATATGTCTAAATCAGGTTTTTTCAGTCTTGACTTTATTTCCATTTTGAGCCAGAATATTCTTTATGTGGGTGAGGGAGTGTCCTGTGCATTGCAGAATGTTTAGTGGCATCCTTGGCCTTTATTGACTGGATGCCAGTAGCTTCTCCAAGCCCCACCTCAATCATGACAACCAAAAATGTCTCCTGACATTGTCAAATGTCCTCTGGGGGGAAAATAGCCCTTGGATCAGAATCATTATTGTAAATCTTGCAAAATAATAATACTTTACTACTTCTAAGGCTTAATATGTTAGTTATCTAGGATATCTGCCTGTATATATATTTATATTCTCTTACATATAGTTTTTTGTCATTCATATGCAATTCTCTAAGCTCTTTGATTAGTATACTAAAAGAAACTGAAGATTGGCTTAAACATAATTTTTTTTCTATTTTATAACTCTTACAACATACCCTGTGTATCTGTTATGTTTTGAAAACCTATTTTAATGTGTTGACTGTCTGTTCATTATCGATAGAAACAATTTCTTGCCTTTTCTACATCACTCAGGGGATCTTGGATCTTAGTGCAGGAACAGTATTTTGCTGGGCCAGCTTCATGTGTGATCATGTCACTATTTTAAAATACATCTGCTGGTAATACAGTCTTATGTACAGCTGTCTTCAAGAACTAGCCAACAACTGTCTCATCAGGATGGGTTTTCCGTCTTCTTCTTCCAACACCTTTGTTTTTCTTCCTTCCATGCTACAGGTATATTGATCATGAGGAGAGGGTTCGCCCCTCACGGGAGAAGTAGTTAGGAAGGCAATATGTGGAAACAAAGCCATGAATCTGACATGAAATGTGCTTAAGGTAAGTAAGAAGATGGGGTTGCATTTTTATGATGTGTTACAAAAAAATTGTCCAGAAAACATCTCGCTCCGGAAGCCAACCATTATTCACTTTGAGGGAGCGTGCCATGCAAAAGATCTCCTGATTTTAGGAAATCACACAGTGACCTGAGTTGTTCTGGGTGCCTACCGAGGAACATGGACGCAGCTTCAGTCTAAGAAAGAATGTTCAATTGAGGCAGCCACTTTCTCCGGGCCAAATTATATTCTTCATAATCTCCCAAGTGTTATATTTAATTTACATTTGAAATAGAAAATATGTGAACATAGACTTGGCTCACAAATTATTTCAGTTTTCTGAATTCAGGAGAATGTGCTTGTTGAAGCAGATGTTTCTGAATTTTATTTCATTACTGAAATTTCCACAAACATAAATCATTTAAAAATACATGATTTAAGAGTTTAATAACCTGAAAATGATCACCCAGCCAAGTTTTTGTATCTTTCCTCAGCATTTCTGATCATGTGTTTTCAAGAAAGCATTGAAATTTTTACCAAAGCTTCTCATGTAGATAATCTCTTAAAAGTTTAAATCTCTTATGCAGCATAAGAAAAATAAGCTATTTTTTTGACTTCAATCTAAATGACATTCTGTGCTCTTTACAAGCCCCTGAGTATTTGATAACTCTGAAAGATACAAATGTAAATTTCCTATGAATCCCAATTTTATTCAAAGATTGAAGCCCTATCACTTCACTTAGAACAAATTTCATCCATTAACAACTATCTTGCAGGTAAAGGGAAGCAAAATATAAGTAAAGTACTAACAAAGCCAATTACATTCAGGTGCATGGATGATTAATCATAAAATTCACAATGGAGGACACTCTGTGGGTAAGGAATACGATTCCTTTTCGAAAATAATGTGGTATATGTATATATTTTTCTTCTCTTCTCCTTTCACATGCACTGTTTAGATTGTATACATGGAGATGAATATCCATTGTCCTTTGCACTTTCTGGATGATAAATTAGAAAGGAAGAATCCAAAGAATGAAGTTGTGCTATTTGTCTTCATTTCTGATCTGGGAAACTAGAAGAAATTAAGATGGTTAGTATTGCTATCATTTTTTCCCCCTGAACCCTAGGAAATAGGAATTTAAAGTCCTTAGATGTATTTTCTACAATCAACACATTATAAAGTTATTTTCACTAATCTTTTTGAAAATATAAATACAAGCCAGAGGTTCTTATTCATGGCTCATTTCTCCGGACTTTGTAAGACCATGAAGCACATTGAAACCCATATATTGAATAGGTCCCATGCAATCTGCCTGCATTAACTACATCAAACCCACTCATTCAAACTTTATCAAATTTTTTTTTTGTCCTTTACCATGTACCAGAAATGGGACAAGGGACACAGAATATAGAGGTGAACCAAAGAAACAGTTCTTGTCCTCATGAAGCTTATATCTTAGTGTTAGAGACAGAGGCACAAAGAATGTAAACCAATAAAGAGTAAAAGATAATTTAGATCGCAGTAACTTATATAAGGAAAATTAAACAAGGCAATGGGATAGAAAACAATGACCAAGATGTAGAGAAAACTTTGGCTTGGGCTGTCAGGGCATGATACTCACTAGAGAGATTCCATTTGAGCTGAGATATAATAAATAAAAATGATCCAAACATGTTGATTCAGGGAAAGACTGCTTCAGGAATTGCAATCACAAAATCATATTCCTAAGACAGGAATGAGCTGGGTGTCCTTGATTTAGAGAAGAAAATCAAGGTGTATAGACTCTAGGAAGTAAGAGTAGGTCCTGCTAGGGACTGTACTGTGTTTCTTAAAAATGTATATGCTGAAGCCCTAATCCCCACTGTTACTGCATTAGAGATATGGCCTTTAAGGAGGTAACTAAGATTAAAAGAAGACTAAGAGCAGGGCACTAATCTGATATGATGGGTGTTCTTATAAGAAAAGACACCAGATCTCTCTCTCTCTCTCTCTCTCTCTGTCTGTCTCTCTCTCTCTCTCTCTCTCTCTCTCTTCATGCATAGAGAAAAGACCATGTGGGGACACAGTGAGAAGGAGGCCATATGCAAAGCAGGAAGGAAGATCTCACCAGAACAAAAACCAGCCCTGCTGGCACCCTCATCTTGGACTTCTAGCCTTGCTCAGAGCTGTGAGAAAATAAATTTCTGGTGTTTCAACCACTCAACCTATGGTCATTCGTTATGCAACCCTAGCAGACAAACAGGGACCTAACTTAAGAACTGGTTAAAAATGAGGCCAGTGAGGAATTTGATAACCTATGGTTGGGAAAGTTTGATTTATTCTAAGTGCAACGGAATGGAGCTGGGGATATAAATTTGGGATTTATTGGCAGGTGAAACATATTTTAAAATAGACTAAAGTTAAATTTCCTGAGGGCAGAATGTAGATAGAAAAGAATCAAGGTTTTATGGCCAAGATCCAAGTCACTCCAATATTTAGAGTTCTCCCGAACATTTAAAGAGGGCTTACACTGATTCTATGTAGCATCTTCCAAAAAATAGAAATTCTTTACAGCATCTTTCCAAGTCATTATATGAAGCCAAAATTACCTTGATATTATAACCAAAGACAGTACAAGAGGAAGACAGTACAAGATCAGTATATAACATGAAATTAGACACAACATTTCTAAACAAAATATTAGCAACTTGAATCCAGCAAATATGTAAAAAAAAAAAAATGCACCATAGCCAAGTGGGATTTATTCCAGGTATGCAATGCTTTTAAATATTTGAAAATAAGCCATTATAATCTACCATATTAACGGGCTAATCACATGATCATATCAGTTGATGAAGATCAAATCTATGGCAAAATTCAACATCTATAATTTTAAAGAACCTCTCTAAAAATAAGTAATAGAGGGAAATATATCCTCAAATTGATAAAGATCATTTACAGAAAACACAAAAGCTGTCATTATACATAATGGTGAGAATCTGAATCAGTTCCCCCTAAGATCAGGACCAGGCGAAGATGTTTGCTATCATCACTCTCATTCCACATAGTGCTGGAAGTTCTCACTGGTGCAATAAGGCACACAGTAGAAATAAAGACACTGAAATTTGTGTTAGTTAATTTTGTGTTGCTATAACAGAATGCCACAGACTGGATAATTTATTAAGAAAATTGTTTATTTCCTACAGTTTTGGAGGCTCAGAAGTTCAAGGTGCAGGGGCCTGCGTCTGGTGAGGGTCTTCTTGCTGCATCATCCCATGGCAGAAGGCAAAAGGGCAAGGGTACAAGAGAGAAAGAGAGAGAGGAATGGAGAAGGGATGATATGAGGGAGCCAAACTCATCCTTTTTATCCAGAGCCCACTCCTGAGATAATTAAGTCACTTCTGCAATACATCATTAATACATTCAGAGTCCTCATGACCTAATCACCTCTTAAAGGTTCCACTTCTTAACGCTGTTGCATTGGGGATTAAGTTTCCAACACAAAAACTTTGGGGGATGCATTCAAACTATAGCCAGTTTGAATAGAAAAAAAATTTAACTGTTTCTATTTCAAATGACATAATTGTATACATAGAAAATTCCAAGCAATCTTTTAAACACTCCCAGAACTAATATGTAAGTTTAGCAAGATCACAGGATACAAGACCAACATACGAAAATAAATCATATTTTTATATGCTAGCAATGAAGATGTGGAAAACACAATTAAAAATACAAGACTATTTATAATTATTTCAAAAAAGAGAGAAATAATTAGGTACAAATCTAACAATGTACACATAGGTCCTCTATGCCAAAAATTACAGAACCCAAAGGAACAAATGCAAAGGGCTTTTAAATAAATGGAGAGATGACCTTGTAATGGATAGAAAGAATCAACATAATAAAGATGTCAGTCCTTTTCAACTTCATTAACAGGTGCAATTCAATTGATATCAAAATTCCAAAAATTTTTTTTGCAGATATAGTAAAATTTATTTTAAAAATTATGTCTCAAGGCACAGGTCATGGACTAAGTAAAATAACTTTGAAAGTGAATAAAGTGGGGTGGATTATTACATCCAACATTAAGACTTACTATACGGCTACAATAATCAAGAGATTTTGATATTGGTTGGGGGATAGACTCATAGATCAATGGAACAGAAGAGAGAACCCAAAACTAAACAACACAAATATACCCAGCTGATTTTTGAAAAGGTTATAAAAGCTGTTCAGTGGAAGAACAGTTCTTTCAACAGATGATGTTAAAGCAATTAGATATCCAAGGGCAAATAATTTAATCTCAACCTAAACCTACTACTTCATTCAAAAAGTAATTCAAAGTGTAATATAGTTTTAAATATAAAATATAAAACTAAAAGACTTTAGTATAAAACAAGAAAAATTTTAGGAAGTAGGGCTAGATGAGAAGTTCTTAGATATGACACCAAAAGCACAACTCATAAGAGAATATAATTACTCTATTGGACTTCACAAAAATTAAAAACTTTCGCTCTGTGAAAGACTACATTTAGAGAATGAAAATTTAATCTAAAGTTAATCTACAGACTAGAGGGAAATATTTGCAAATCACAAGATTCAACATAGGGCTTCTACTTGGCCTACACAAAGAACTCTCAAACTGAACATTAAAAGAAAAATAAACAGGCCAGTCTGAAGATAGTGAAGTATCTCAATTGATTGTTCACAGTTCATTACAGATCTTACTTCTTGTTCTGCTCTTCCCCCTTCTCACTACTGCACTTGACTAATTAAAAAAAGCAATTAAATTAGAAAATTTATAAACAAAATGAACAAATGATTTGAACTGGGGAGAGATGATATCTCATTTTAGTTTTGATTTGCTTTTCTCTGATAATCATGATATTGAATGCCTTTTCATATGCCTGTTTGACATTTGTATGTCTTCTTTTGAGCAATGTCTATTCAAATCTTTTGCCCATTTTTAAATCAAATTATTAGATTTTTTCCTGTAAAATTGTTTGGGCTGCTTATATATTCTAATTATTAATCCTTCATCAGATGAGTAGTTTGTGAATAATTTCTCCCACTCTGCACATTGTCTTTTCACTTTGTTTATTGTTCCCTTCATTCTGCAGAAGCTTTTAAACTTGATTTGACCCCACTTGTCCATATCCAAAAGACAGGCAATAACAAATGCTGGAGAGGATGTGGAGAAAAGTGAACACTGGTACACTGGGGGAATATAGATTAGTATAACCACTCTGAAGAATAGTTTGGAGCTTCCTCAAAAAACTAAAAATAGAGTTACCGTATGATCCAGCAATACTATCCTTAGGTATATGATCAAAAGAAGGGAAATCAATATATTGAAGAGACACCTGCACTCCCATATTAGCTGAAACACCATTCAAAATAGTCAAGATTTGGAAGCAATATAAGTGTCAATCAATAGATGAATGGATAAAGAAAGTGTGGTACTTACACAAAATGGAGTATTATTTAGCCATGGAAAAGCATGAGATCCTGTCATTTGCAACAACATGGATGGAACCAGAGATCATTATGTTAAGTGAAATAAGCCAGGTATAGAAAGACAAAGATCTCATGTTCTCACTTATTTGTGAGAGCTAAAATTTAAAATAATTGAATTTGCATACATAGAGTATAGAGAGATGGTTACCAGAGGCTGGGAAGTGTAGTTGGGGTTGGTAGGGAAGATGAAGATAGCTAATGGGTTAAAAAAAAAAAAAAAAAAAAGAATGAATGAATAATACCTGGTATTTGATAGCAAAACTGGGTTACTATAGTCAAAATAATTTAATTGTACATTTTCAGATAACTAAAAGAATATAATTGGATTGTTTGTAACACAAAGGATAAATGCTTAAGGAGATGAATACTCCATTTACCCTGATGTGATTATTATATGCATTGCATGCCTCTCATCTGGATATCCAAGCAGAAGTTTGCTGCAGAGGTGGGGCCCTCATGAAGAACCTCTGCTAGGGCAGTATGGAAGAGAAATGTTGGGTTGGAGGCCCCAAACAGAGTCCCCACTGGGGCACTGCCTTGTAGAGCTGTGAGAAGAGGGCTGCCATCCTCCATACTCCAGAATGGTAGATCCACCATCAGCTTGCATTATGCTCCTAGAAAAGCTGCAGACACTCAACACTAGCCCCTGAAAGCAGCCAGGATGGGGGCTGTACCCTGCAAAGCCACAGGGGAGGAGCTGCCCAAGGCTGTGGGAGCCTACCTCTTGTATCAGCATGACCTGGATGTGAGATATGAAGTCAAAGCAGATCATTCTGGAGCTTTAAGATTTAATGACTGCCCTTTGGGATTTCATACTTGCACGGAGTCTGTAGCCCTTTTGTTTTGGCCAATTTCTCCCATTTGGAACAGGTATATTTACCCACTGCCTGTACCCCCATTATATCTAGGATGTAACTCACTTCCTTTTGATTTTACAGACTCATAAGTGGAAGGGACTTGCCTTGTCTCTGATGATACTTTAGACTGTGAACTTTTGAGTTAATACTGAAATGAGTTAAGACTTTGGGGGGCTGCTGGGAAGGCATGATTGGTTTTGAAATGTGAGAACATGAGATTCGGGAGGGTCCAGGGGCTGAATGATATGGTTTGGTTTTGTCCCCACCCAAATCTCACCTTGAATGGTAATAATCCCCATGTGTCAAGGGTGGGGCCAGGTGGAGATAACTGGATCATGGGGGCAGCTTCCCCCATACTGTACTCATGGTAGTGAATAAGTCTTATGAGTCTGATGGTTTTATAAATGGGACTTCCCCATACAAGCTCTCTCTTGCCTGCCACCATGTAAGATGTGACTTTACTCCTCATTTGCCTTCCACTATGATTATGAGGCCTCCCCAGCCATGTGGAACTGTGAGTTCATTAAACCTCTTTCCTTAATAAATTACCCAGTCTTGGGTATGTCTTTATTAGCAGCACTTGAACAGACAAACATACAAGCACATGTTTTTGTTTTTGTTTTTGTTTTGGGGGTGGGAGGTGGAGAGTTTTATTCACCAAAAAAAAAAAAAAAAAAAAAATCCCAGAAACAGAATTTAAAAAGAAAAGCAGAAAATCCTTAAAAATATGTGTGTATTTATATATACGTGTGTGTGTGGGTGTGTATATGTGTGTGTAAAATATACATATACACACATATATGTGACTTGGCTTGGATATCAGCTTTTAATTATATATAATTGTATATACGTATATATATCCTATATATATAGTACATTATATAATATATAGCGTGGATATTAGCTTTTAATTAAGTTGAGTTTTAACCTTAAAATTCTTTAAAACATCTTTTCAAGTATCTTATTATCAGTTTTTAGCCAAGACAATCAGCTGATATTTATGGCCTTTGCACAAAATCCAGAACCATTCTAAAGACAGCTTAAATAAAGGAGGGTTTCACCAGCTAAAAATGGAGTACAACTCATATGTCTGTCCAGCCATCTTCTCTAGGGTCTCAGCTTCTCAGCCGTTCATCTACACACAAAGGCCCCAAAACCTTGTGTACCTCCCACAGATGGAAGAAGACAGGAAATGAAATACTGTCCAAGGAAGGGAAAAAGATTAGTAATGAATTGGTATCCCAAGAGTCACACAAATATCAAACCAAGAGGGAGTAATTCCCTGAGCAGAAAGCTAACCTAAGCCACAATGGGAATTGTAATCAACAGACTACAAAATGAGCAGTGTCCACTGTGAATGTTGCATGGAATCCAAAGTGGCCTGCGTGAGTGTAACTTTGTTTTATCTCAGATTTTGCTCTTTAGTTGAAATAATTTTTAAGGTTTGCCATGACATTAATATGATTCTTTTAATACCAACTTCCTATTATTTGGAATAAAGGATCTCTAAAATTTTATTTTATTTTATTTCTCATTTTTTAGGAGTCTAATTTAAGGAATGGATCTTTTGGCCATTGAATTTTCAATGATGTATTTAGTTCCAATAGCAACTCAATCCAACACCCTTTCTTAGACAAGAAGTGATTCCAAAGATCGAAGATTCCCCCATTTTCCCAGAAATAGGCTGAGATAGCGAAAGACTCTTTTTGCTATAGACAGTTAAAAATGGTGTTTGCCTCCTGTAACCCCCAAATTTGTTGGGGGCTATGAGTCACAGACCAGTTAATCTGTCACATTGGGTAGGCCCTTCTGGGATTAGACTCGCTCAGCACTAACCAGGCAGCACAGGTCAAGATGACAAAAGCTGCTTATGAATGGCACTTCTTATGACAAGCGTGACACATTTGAAACAGAAAAAGTCTTGGATTCCCAGCCATTTTCAGACTGGCCATCTGACCTGACCCAGAAATCATGCCCCACGGATGGTGGGAACCAAGAGAGAAAGAGCTCACTTGATCACAGGTCGAGTTCTCAAGGACATAAACAAGAGGAGAGGGAACCTCAACCAGTACCCCTGTTTATGACAGAACACAGAAATACAAAGACAAACAAAAATATTTCTTGGAAGAAAGAGATCAAACAATATAAATATTCATATAACAAAATGCCAAAAAGTACTCTAGAGTTGCTATACCCCAAGGCTAGTCACACAGGCCCCTTTTACCCAGTAATAAAAACCTTGCAGAGGAGAGAAACAGTAATTTTTACCATCTACTCTACTGGACTGACCAAAAGAGAGAGCAGGACCATAGCTGGTAAGAAATTCTTACCCCTTTTGCTGGCTTCTTAAGTTCCTGGGTCTTTTTACTGAGGCTTCCAGAAGAACAGAAAGACTTTTGGTGATTTTGCCCAAGGCACCATAACTATGGAAGCCAAGGCCCTTGGTCCCCAAAAGGTTTGCTGAAAAATCACTGATATAAGGTAGATTGAGTAATAGGAGAAAATACATACGAATTTATTTAAAGTGTGCATGAGAGACTTCAGAATAAAGATCTTAACCTCCCAATGAAGTGGAACATTGTATATACCATCTTGAGGCTACAGAAAGAATGGGGGCTTGGATCCTAAAAAAACATTATGGGAGGGGAGAGAAGAAGAATTCTATTGAAAGAATTACTAGGGAGAATGAATGGATCCAGGAAAAGATACTAACTTATAAGTAGTACTCTTCGGAATTTTAATAATTCTTGGAGACCATCATTATATGTGTAAAAGGATCTGCTCAGGTGCAGTTACATTCTTGGTCTTTTCTGCAATATGTAGTGAGATAACAAGGAGAGGAAGAAAAAACAATTATTCTGCTTGGTGGGTCTGGATCTTAGGCAGATAAAGGAGCCTTCATCTTCTGTGAGAGGGATGGTATGGAGGGAAGGTTGTCAGAGAGACCTTGAAACTTCTTCATTTCAGCATGTCTGTCATGAGCAGTGAAAGGTTAGAGATAACCAGTTCTACACATATTTATGTCTTTTGACAATGTCAGGCTTTTATTAACACTGTTTCAATCACAAAAGTCATGAGTTACAATGAGTTCTCACGGAGGTAACTCTCCTTAGTACTTCCCGTACACTTAGTAGTCAGTACTGCAGACACAGGCTCAGGCCACTCCACAAGTCTGTCAATATTGCAAACCATACATAATAGTATACTTAATCATGTGTAAATGTTATAGATTAAACATTCCACAACAAAAAAGTAATATTAAACATCAAAAGGAAAAAGAGGAGAAAGCATTAATGAACCGATCCAGGGGGGGCAAAGCAGTAAAAGGAGTCCTGGTTTGGGCCTGAAAGTCCCTGGATATTGCAAGGAATAGTCTTTGATATGGCAGAGCCTTTGGTGGCAGATGCTGAGTTCTTAGCACAAGTTACTGGAAGGTGGTGTCAGTTAAGATGGCCTATCTGAGCTGCTGAAGTCATGCTCCTTTATGGTTAAAGAGTCCTCTGGTGAGAACTGATTGTAGAAGAGTGTACTTGGTTTGTGTCCTTATCTGGTTAGATGCAGTCTTTATTTTTTTGATTATTAAGCAAAACATCTTACCTTTGTGGTTAGATGCAGTCTTTATTTTTTTGTTTATTAAGCAAAATATCTTACCCTTGAAGGCAAAGTGTCCTATGAAATATAAAATGGAAACTTTTTCTAAAATGGAGTTAGTTACATCAAGGGTGCTCTATAAACATAAAAATGGCATATTTTGGGGATATTGGTTTCTGAGCTCTGACAAACTCTTCCTAGTTTTTATGACCTCCTGCAAAGGGGAAGGACTGGGAGAAGGTCAGAGAGATCTGCAGTCTTCTCAAGTGTCAAGGTGACGTATTTTGGAGTAGTGTGTCCTGAACCCGCATCATTAATCAATGAAGATAAACCTAATTTCCAAAGTAAATTTATGACTAGAATAAATTGGTCCCTTTTCAATTCTTTGCCTTTCCTTTGTACAATTCAGATACAGTGTCCAGATGTTTATAGCAAAGTTAGTCAAATAAGAAAGAGGGAAAACCAAAGGGAACTGACGGAATACTTGAACAAGGCAACTGGAGAAAAATATGCTATTTTCAGTCATGAAATAATAACACCTTTAAATGACTCCCCATGTCTCAGATGATGGGTTAAGGCCTTCTATACTATTCATTCAACCCTTACAGCAGCCTCAAGAAGCCATGATTATTATTACTATTTTATGGATTAGAAAACAGCCTTAAAAGAGGTACATAATATATAATATATTGAATTTTGTTCAGAGTTTGTAAAGGTGAAGTCAGGACTAGAACCCAAGTCCCTCTGCCTGATTCTCCTGAAGTGACACTATGATAAGAAGTTACTCTGCACAAGGTCAAGAAACAAGGGCTAAATATTTAAAATATTTGGCATGCAGTGAGCTTATGTGTTTAGGTAGGGGTAAAAATAGTATCATTCTCATTTTCTCTTGATAAGGCTTTAGGTCATGGAAGCTTTAAATATAAATGCTTTGGGATTCAGTGGTACTGTATTTTCTCATTAAAAAAAGGATTGAATTTCAAGTCAAGGGATTTCTGGAAAGAGTCGTGCATGAGAGACAGCGGTAGTACTCTGGAGGTCCCGCCATATTGGGACTGGTCCTAATTGGCAGAAAGAAAGGGAAAGATTCATAATGAATATAATAACAGGGAGAGATGGAACAAAAAGGGCTCCATTCTCTTCTCTTTCTAATCAAGGGCCCTGATAAAAGACACACAGACACACAGCAAGAGCATTCTAAGATTGAATCATAGGATCAAACTTTATTTCCAAAGCTGCTATCTTTTAAAATGTAGGTTCAGAAAAACAAGCAACCAACAATCGAACAAATTCTCTCATCTTGGGCCAAATTTTGAGCCAAACTAAAACAGAATATTTTCTTTTTTTTTTTTTTTTTTTTTTTTTTTTTTTTTTTTGAGATGGAGTCTCACTCTGTCACCCAGGCTGGAGTGCAATAGCATGATCTCGGTTCACTGCAACATCCGCCTCCCAGGTTCAAGCAATTCTCCTGCCTCATCCTCCCGAGTAGCTGGGATTACAGGTGCCCGCCACCATGCCTGGCTAATTTTTGTATTTTTAGTAGAGACGGGGTTTCACCGTGTTGGTCAGGCTGGTCTCGAACTCCTGACCTTGTGATCCATCTGCCTCGGCCTCCCAAAGTGCTGGGATTACAGGCGTGAGCCACTGAGCCCGGCCCAGAATATTTTCTAGAAGCTTATTAAATGTTTGGCAACATTAAACAATCTCTTATTTGTTATAAAATTATTCTTAAGCTCTCATAGCTCCAATGATACTAATAGGTCTAAGTAAAGAGACAAATATGGGGAGAAATGTTAATGATGACTATTCAAATGGACTAATGTGAAACGCAAGGGTGGGAAAACTTCAATCACTCTTTTTTATATTATTACAGGTGCCCACTTTGATGATTTGTTGTACTAGCGCCTTTGATCTCCATCATAGAAAATGCTCTGCTCCATTTCAAAAGAGATTGTCATATACGCCATTTGCCATTCACTGTTCTTTGGATCAAACCAACAGCAGACCTCACAGATAGAATTCCACCGCTGGCCATTCACAAAGAGGTAAATTGTAGGTCTTTTGCATTACTTTTAAACATTTTTTTAAGCAGAGAGCAGTTTACCAAAAAAAAATCTGTTAACTAATATTGCCATCTGCTTTGATCTCTAATAAGGTTTTGAGTCTGGGCTTTTATCATAAGGGATTTTGCCAAAGTCCTTTCATTTTCGGCTATTTTAAGGAATAAACAATTAAGCTTGGGTAGACTATGCAGTAAGTGTTTCTGAATGTTAGCTTATGTCTTTGCTGCTGCTGCTGCTGCTGCTTCTAGTAACACTCCTAACTGCAATTCAAACCGTGATTTTTAGGTAAGGATGCGCTGCTGAGCCATGATTAACCAAAGGAGACTTTGAATTTTCCATGGGAATTTTCCTACTGGCAGATAATTTTCATCTTGTAGCCAGTAACATACCTATTTTTGAGAGAAAGAGAAGGCATTTTGCCATTCTGAGAAGCTGGATTAATGTAGCTGGTCCTTCTAAGGACTGAAGGTGTGGCTTGTTAGCACTATTTTAATCATCTGGAACTAAATTTAAAAAGGCAGTGAAGCAGAGTGGAAGAAACTGGGAATTGTAGTCAGAGGTCAAGGGACAAAAGCCAAAATTTGCCATTTAGTATTTAACCTTGGGTACGTCAATTCAAACTTCACAGCCTCTGTTTCTTTATCCTTTATCTGAGACTAATAATATGGGCTTATCTCAATGAACAGTTGATTTAAGACTTATGAAAATAGTTTGTAAGTGGTAAAGTCCTACATAGATATTGAATAAAATAATACCTGAGCCACAAGGCCCAGTTCTAGGAATGTGAGAGAATATTAATTATAAGGGGTTCAATAATGCAATATGGAAAAATGAAATACTCATTATATTAGTTTCTGTTGTTACATAACAAATTACCAAACTTTATGACTTAAAACAAGACACATTTATTATCTCACAGGTTCTGTAGGTAAGGGGTCTAGGTGTGGCTTAGCTGGGTCTTTTGGAAAGGATCCATCTAGAATCGAGGTGTCTGCCAGATTGAACAAAAAGGAAATTCTGCCATTTGCAACAACATGGATGAAACTTGAGGGCATTATGCTTAGTGAAATAAGTCAAGCAGAGAAAGAAAAATACTGTATGATCTCATTTATATGTGAAATCTAAAAAAGTCAAACTCAAAGAAATAAAAAGTAGAATGCTGGTTGCCGGGGGTGGGGGTGGGGAAATGAGGAGATATTGGTCACAGGGTACGAACTTTCAGATATGAGATAACTAAGTTCTACATCCCTGATGTATAGCATGGTAACTATAGTTAATACTGTATCCTATACTTGAAATTTGCTAAAATTGTAGATCTTAAATGTTCTCGCTACACATACACACACACACACACACACACACACACACACACACACACACACGGTAACTATGTGAGGTGATGGATGTGTTATTTTGAATATATGTTCTCACCAAATCTCATGTTGAATTGTGATCCTCAGTGCTAGAGGTGTTTCGTACTGTCCTTACAATAGTGAGTGAGTTCTCATTTCTCATGAGATCGGTTGTTTGAAAGTGTGTGGCATCTTCCCCTACACATTGTCTCTCTTGTTCCTGCTCTGGCCATGAGATGTGCCTGTTTCAGCTTTGCCTTCAGCCTTGAGTAAAAGTTCCCGGAGGCCTCCCCAGAAGCTGAGCAGATGCCAATGTCATTCTTGTAGAGCCTGCAGAACTGTGAGCAAATTAAACCTCTTCTATCTATAAATTATCAAGTCTCAGCTATTTCTTTTCTTTTTCTTTTTCTTTTTTTTTTTTTAGATGGAGTCTCACTCTGTCTCTGATCTGGAGTTCATGGCACAATCTTGGCTCACTGCAACCTCTACCTTCCAGGTTCAAGTGAAACCTGCCTTACCCTCCCGAGTAGCTGGGATTACAGGTGCCCACCACCATACCTGGCTATTTTTTTTTTTTTTTTGTATTTTTAGTAGAGATGGGGTTGCCAGGCTAATCTCGAACTCCTGACCTCAAGTAATGTGCTCACCTCGGCCCCCTAAAAGTATTGGGATTACAGGCATGTGCCACCATGCCCAGCCCTCAATTATTTCTTTACAGCAATGCAAGAATAGCCTAACACAGTTAATTAACTTAATTGTAGTAATCCTATCACAGTATCTCTATATATCCAATCATCACATTGTATATTTTAAATTTTTACAATTTAATTTGTCAACTACGTCTCCATAAAACCGAAAAAAAGCCCCACAATGAATTCCAAGAACAACAGCAAAGGCTCTTGGCCAGAGCTGGGTTCTCATCTGAAAGCTTGACTGGGGGATGGATCCACTACAAGACCCACTCAGGTTGTTGGCAGGATTCATCATTTTGTGGTTATAAACTGAGGTTTCTGGCTTTGTGCTGACTGTTAGCCAGGAGTTCCAAGAGGCTGCCCACAGTTCCTTGCCACGTGGCTCTCTCCCCAAACCTCTCACATCAAGGCAGGTCATTCCTTCAAAGCCAGCAAGAGAGAAAGTCTCCAGCATGAGCCTGCTAGCAGGGCAGCTTTATGTAACGCAATATAATCACAGGAGTGACATCAGCACCTTTATTATATGAATGACATAATCACAGTAGTGACAACCTATTACCTTTGCAATTTTATGGGTTAGAGGCTAGTCTCAGATCCTGCCTACACTCAAGAGGAGCAGATTTCACAAAGGCATGGACACCTGGAAGCAGGGATCATGGGGGCTTCCTTAGAATCTGTGCACCACACTATTCATTATTAGGTATCTGGAAGTTAAATATATACATCAGAGTATTTTTATTCAGTTCGTTAAACACAGATTTTAGGTATCTGCCACATCTCTGCAAAGTGTAAAATATACACAGCAGTCTATTTATCAGCCCAAACTGGATATCTGGCCAAGATTATTTTCCTCTAAAGCAAGATGAAGTTTCTTTTAGTTTCAATGAAGTTGGGTAGTCAGAGTGAGTGTTGTCCTCCGGGTGAGCTATCTTGGGATTGCTCTTCTGTATCTACTCTATCACTCTCCATCTTGCTCTGAACCCTGGAAGGCTGACCTGTACAGGCTCCATTAAGTCTTCTGAAATCCAGTTGTGTTCAGCCAGTGGGAGCCTACAATTGAAGAGAGAAGAGTAAGGTCACTTTGTCTAACCCCTAAGCCTCTCTCTGTGGGGTCAACTGAGGCTGCCTGTGTCCCTCTCCCGAACATTATCTTCTCTTTATGGCAGTTCCTCTACAGGAGTCTCTCCTGCCAGGATCCAGTAACATCTCTCTTCCTTTGTCATTTAGGCCTAGGGATAATAACAATTTCGGTATTACTAGCCCTAGGCTACCACTGTGTTGTAGTTTTTGCCTCTGTTTTTTGATTTCTCTGAACTCTTCCCATAATTTTGCTAGTAGTTTCTTTATTAAATCTTCCTCAAGTCCATTGAGTATGGCCTTTTTCTTTCCTTGCTGGGACACTGACAGATATGCCACCCAAAGAGTTAATGTTATACAAGCACAGCAGTTTGTTCATAAGGTATAATCAAAACATGGTTGTTGAATGAATGAGGAAAAGAATGACTCTTTACCAGTAAATGTGACCTTTTTCCCATTTGATAATTCAGTGTGTTTTGAGGGGCTTCCTTTGCCTTGCACAGTTCTGGTAACGAGAGCCAATGTGATGATCCGTATTTCTTGGAAATGCTTCCCACAGGTCTGGGATTATAAATATTGTTTATTCTGGAATGAATAAGAGCATTGGTTTTCTTCTTTCCCTCTTACTCTTAGCCAAAAGATGTGTATGGGGTCAAAAGCAGCAAGATGGGTACATTTGCAACAGGATCTCAGAGTTAATTTCTGAATTTAGTAATGTCTTAATATACATCTGTGGTAGAAAAAGCAACAATGCAGAAGCAAATTTTACAACACTGATGGAGAGTTACTGCAATGTGATGGAAAAAGATAAAATAAGTATGAATATTGGATAAAGCTAAGATTTTAAAAAATAGGCACTCTATCAGGAAAATCTAAGTAAAAACATGTGAGATTATGGAACAAACACTCAGGGAAGCATAAAGTGTTTGATTTTTAAAGATAACCAAAAAGACATTTGGCTGGGTATCCAATGTTGAGTGTTGACAATTGGGAAAATATATGGGATTAAATCAATAATTTTGAAATCTTGGTATGGCTGGTTTATAGGACTATTTCATTGTATTCTAGTATCGATATTTGGTCACTGCTGTCTGATCCATAGGACATCATTGAGATGTCTCAACCATTTGTTTTAATCACACAGGCATGAGTTATCATGGCTTCCAATAGGAAATAAGCAGCTGTCAGACTTCTGGACTTTGTCTTCATTCCTTTCTCTTATTAGTTTTGACATTACAGACACAAGATATCCTGGATGGACCAAGGACTTTGGAGTATGAATACCATTCCTAGACATAGAGTCATTTTGTTTGTTTGTTTGCCAGCTCATGGGCCCCATAGAGTTCCTCTCTGTTAGTCTACTTCCTGTTCTACCGTAAAAGTAGGACACAGGATGTCATGCCTGAAAATCTACTCCTCTGAGTTTTATAAAGGTAAGAACCCAACTCAGATACTATTCATAGGGATCCTTAGTTTTAAGCTGTACTTTGTACACTTGGTTTTATTTGATTTTCAATGAAGAAAATGCATTTGCCTACTTACCTCCACCAGAACTCAATTAGTTACTTAGGACCTCCCAAAGTGCTGGGATTACAGGTGTAAGCCATCACACCTGACCGGAGTTTTTTTTTTCTTCAATGCACACTCTATAAACATAATCACCACTTTGTAGGAACTTCTATGATTGGTTAAGGAGAAAGGGCATGTTCAAAAATAAACCTGATGTTTGACAGGGACTGAAAAGGGAGGCCAGGATTATAATCCAAAGCCATAAAAATATTTTGTGTCTAGGAACCTATGGTAAGAAATGCAATAATAGTTAATATGTAATTTTTTCTCTGTGCCAGACGCAGGCCAAGTGCTTCTCATAGCTTAAAACAATGTTATTAAGCGGGTACTATTATTTACTACATTCTACAGACTACAAAAGAGGGTCACAGACCTTAGTTAATTAATTCGGGATAGAATCAATATGCTAATTCAGGCTGCTGTCTGGTAGTGAATTCACTTCCTTTTAGATTTAATAAAGATGCTTGATGTATTCCTAAAAAAAGAAATCGTTTTTAACCAGTAACATCTAAGAAAACTTTATACAGTCCATATTTTTGGTCCTTACAATGTTTTTCAAATGTTTTTGGTCCCATGACCATCTGTATGAGAATCGCTCAAATGGATTTGTTAAAAATGTAGACTCTTGGGTCCTTCCTCTAACTTCTTCAATCAAAATTCTGAGATTGGGTAAGAAAATCTGAATTTTAAACAATCATTTTAGTTTATTCTAATGTACATCAAAGTGGAGCACACATTCTAAAGGGAAAGATTAGATTTCATTAGGTGACTAAGTTGGACAACAATTGTAGATGGACAGAATATAGACAAAGGTATGGCAGCTGAAAATATGCCATGCTGGGTATTTGAAAGCAAAAGTTTTGCTGGGGTATGGGGTGCATATAAGGAAGTAGCAAGATACAAGCCTTGAAAAAGTACGGGTCAACCTTCCTTGAGCCTTGAGTAAAGTTGTCAGAACTTTGACTTTCTAGACTTTATATGAATGGAACTATTTGGTGTTTGGGGGTAGGAAAATAACCTGTTAAAGTAGAATTTTGGCAAACTTGTCTTGTAGCCATTAAGATGGTTGGGATGTGGATGGATTGCCAAGTGCTGATATAATTAAGCCTCTTACTTAATGCCTGGATTAATTAATGTATATCACTTGATGATACTGAGTACACAGCAATGAAAATATTAAAGTAAAATACATTGTGGGAAAACAAAATACAATCAAACTGTGTATAGATATTTTCTGAGTATAGATGTTGAGAGAGGAGTCCAAAAGACAAGAGCTTGGGTATCTGAGTGTCTGGACCAATGGAGCATCATTTAGCAGGAAGAGATGAATCTGAAGGAGACACTGGTTTAATGCCAGGTGGTGGAGAATTCATTTTTACAAGTGTTTGTGGTACCAGCAAAACACTCGGTTCTTCAGGTCTTTAGTCAATTGGGAAATCAAGACTGAATTGAAGGTAAAATGCCACAGCCTGAGGCATAGGTTTGGATGTGCTGGTGTAACTAATGGAAGGAGATTACTGAAGATCAAGGAGCAAATGAAAACACTTAGAGAATGAGAGAAACAACAGGGGAGCACCTGGGGAACTGATATTGTGGAGAAAAGATTGAGGAAAAACATGAACATTATTCTCAGTAAGAGCTGGATGAACTTATAGGCTGAAGTGACTCTGATATATCCTCATCTTAAATAGGGAAATACATACATAAACATCTTAAAATATTACCAGAGACCAGCATGATTTGTATTTCCAGAGAATTTGTGGTTAAAATTAAGATCAAAGAATTTCCTGCTATGGTGGTTATAAAGAAAGAAATGGACATTACGTGTCTTAATAATCACTCTTTAGATTACGGACCTATAGATCTTCAGAGTCTCTATTAAATAATAAATTAAGTAGCATTTGAAAAAACCTAGCAAGCAAAGCACATATCTCATTAAAGCTATTTGATTCCCCGAGTGCCAGTTATAGTATTCTCAACCTAAAGGGTTCTCATCACTTTATGACTGGTGACAAAAGCCTCTGCCTGAGTCAGGCACTACTTGAGAACAAGTATAAAACATTCAAAAAATAAAGTCTCGGCCGGGCGCAGTGGCTCACGCCTGCAATCCCAGCACTTTGGGAGGCTGAGGCAGGTGGATCACTTGAGGTCAGGAGTTCAAGACCAGCCTGACCAACATGACGAAGCCCCATCTCTACTAAAAGTACAAAAATTAGCTGGGCGTTGTGGTGCGTGCCTGTAATCCCAGCTACTCGGGAGGCTGAGGCAGAAGAATTGCTTGAACACAGGAGACGGAGGTTGCAGTGAGCCGATATCACGCCATTGCACTCCAGCCTGAGCAACAAGAGTGAAACTCCGTCTCAAAAAAAAAAAAAAAAAAAATCAAAAACGAAGTCTCATTTTCCTGCATCATGAAGATTCCTTCTCTGAAAATACCTTATTGCTGAGAACTTCCTTAAATGTGTTCTCAAGTTCAACCTGAAAGCAGAACAAGTAAGGCAAAAGTGTTTGTGTGTGTGTGTGTGTATAAAATATGTATTTATATGTACACATATATTCATACACATGTATGTATATATGTGTGTGTTCATATATATATGTTGATATAGATATACATGTATATATATACGTGTGTGTGTGTATATATATATCAAAAACAAAAGTGAGGCCAAATTGATAGAAATATCAGAAAAGTCAAGCTCAGATGGCTCCAGCTTTTAACAAGGAGGATTTAGCAAGATCTTTTTCATTAGAACCAGTTTCCTTTCACTGACGGTGCCTCTGGGCACACAAAAGCGTCCTACCATGCAATGGGGAGTTAGTGTATTTGTGCATGGGGGTAAGGTTGCCTTTGATAAATATAAAACCCCATCATTATCTCATTTTGGTATCTTCTGAGATTTTCCTAAACAGATGTCATGGAAAATTCATTAGGAAAGAACATAACTTGTTACAAAAGGAACCCACAGATTTTATCTTTCTCTTTTGCCTTAAAAGTTCAAAGTTTGGAGAAAACGACTTAATTGAGATAACTTTAATAAGAAAAAGAACAGAAGGGTAATTCATGTGGCACTGACTGGGTAGTATTAAATGAACTGTGTTGGATGGAAATTTTAATACCCTAAGTGCCCTGTGATAGTGTTTGGTGCTTTAAAACTATTCCATTTTCTTAAAGTCTTCATCCTTCTCATTTTGATTATTGCTGCTCTTCACGTATTAAGAAAATGCTGCTATGAACAGCATGGTAACTTTGAGTTTATTTTTCCAAATAATGGCCTGGCTTTTAAACCAACTACTTGCAGACTTGATACCAAAAAGGATGCAAATTTTAAAAATTTGAGACAGTTTACTCTAGAGCACAGGAAAATAAGAGAGATCTGACTGGATTGTTGGTGAGATAGGCAGATTGCTCACAGGGGCCAGAAGAGGGAAGAGGGCCAGAAGAGGGACTAAACCAAAGGAACCCAGACCTAAAACTATAAAAACCCTAGAAGAAAACCTAGGCAATATCATTCAGGACATAGGCATGGGCAAGGACTTCATGTCTAAAACACCAAAAGCAATGGCAACAAAAGCCAGAATTGACAAATGAGATCTAATTAAACTAAATAGTTTCTGCACAGCAAAAGAAACTACCATCAGAGTGAACAGGCAGCCTACAGAATGGGAGAAAATTTTTGGAATCTACTCATCTGACAAAGGGCTAATATCCAGAATCTACAAAGAACTCAAACAAATTTACAAGAAAAAAACAACCCCATCAAAAAGTGAGTGAAGGATATGAACAGTCACTTCTCAAAAGAAGACATTTATGCAGCCAACAGACACATGAAAAAATGCTTATCATCACTCACCATCAGAGAAATGCAAATCAAAACCACAATGAGATACCATTTCACACCAGTTAGAATGGCAATCATTAAAAAGTCAGGGAACAACAGGTGCTGGAGAGGATGTGGAGAAATAGGAACACTTTTACACTGTTGGTGGGACTGTAAACTAGTTTAACCATTGTGGAAGACAGTGTGGCGATTCCTCAAGGATCCAGAACTAGAAATACCATTTGACCCAGCCATCCCATCACTGGGTATATACCCAAAGGATTATAAATCATGCTGACATAAAGACACATGCACATATATGTTTATTGTGGTACTATTTACAATAGTAAAGACTTGGAACCAACCCAAATGTCCATCAATGATAGACTGGATTAAGAAAATGTGGCACATATACACCATGGAATACTATGCAGCCATAAAAAAGGATGAGTTCATGTCCATCAATGATAGACTGGATTAAGAAAATGTGGCACATATACACCATGGAATACTATGCAGCCATAAAAAAGGATGAGTTCATGTCCTTTGTAGAGACATGGATGAAGCTGGAAACCATCATTCTCACCAAATGTTTTTCAATTGTTGAATGGATAAACAAATCATGGGATATCCATGCAATTAAATTAATTGACTAAGCAACAGGGGTGAATCCCAAATGCTTTCTTCTAAGTGAAACAAAATAGACCCAAGAAGCTACATGTATACGAATGATTCAATTTATATGACATTCTGGAAATGGCAAAAAAATGATGAGGAAAGAGAACAGATCAATGGTTGCCTGGGATTTGGAATGGAGGACGAGTTGACTGACAAAGGAGAATGTGTGGGATTTTTGGAAGTGCTAAAACCGTTGTGAATCAAATCCCGTGGATCTGTAAACCACAGAGAGTGAATTTTACTATATGTAAATTTTTAAATAAAGAAAGATATATGAATAGAAACACCAAAGATTTCATCCACAATATTTCATTTTGTAACTGGAATTGAAATCCAGTAAAATAGCTACAACTAATGTTTACAATCATTTCTAAGAAAACTGAGGAGAAGTTGATGCTAGGAAGAGCAGAGGAATGCTAGGCTTCATTTATTTCCTTCCTTCCTTCCTTCCTTCCTTCCTTCCTTCCTTCCTTCCTTCCTTCCTTCCTTCCTTCCCTCCCTCCCTCCCTCCCTCCCTCCCTCTCTCTCTTTTCTCTTTCTTTCTTTTTCTTTCTTTCTTTCTTTCTTTCTTTCTTTCTTTCTTTCTTTCTTTCTTTCTTTTCTTTCTTTCTTTCTTTCTTTTTCTTTCTTTCTTTTCTTTCTTTCTTTTCTTTCTTCTTTCTTTCTCTTTCTTTCTTTCTCTCTCTCTCTCTCTCTCTTTCTTTCTCTCTCTCTCTCTTTCTTTCTTTTATTTTTTTGAGACAATGTCTCACTCTGTCACCCAGGCTGAGTGCAGTAGCACAGTCACAACTCACTGTAGTCTCAAACTCCCGGGTTTAGGTGATCCTCCTGGCTCTCAGCCTCCCAAAGTGCTGGGATTACAGGCATGAGCCACCTCGTCTGGCCTTGATTCTTCATTAAATATAGCTGCCTCACATAGAGTGCTTTTGGTGGGTATTTTTCTGTGTACTTCCGCTGGTCTTTGGGCCATGTACCTACTTTCTGCTGCACATCCAGTAAGTACCTCTAGTTGCCTCATACTTCAACTTCATAATGATCAGTGGATCACCAAGTCTCAGGAGAACAGGGTTAGACCACTTGTTGACTCCACAAACACATATTTAATGTTTATCAGATTCCTAACACTTTTCTAGGCAGTTGGGATTCATCAGCTTAAATGCTTAGAATTCGCGCTCTCCCCAGCAGCTTTAATTTGGTATTTATAGCATTCAGTAGTTAAAAATCTTCGCCTTGGACTCGTTTACATACCAATTACTGCACACTTTCAAATTGGGCTGAATTTCAACTGGTAATTAAAGTTGATTTTGAAAGCATGAAAAGGCAGTGCTAAGAAATCCCAGTATCAACTGGGTGGCCTCAGGCATTTTCAGTTTTGTTGCTCAAGTGTGTAACTCAGAAGCACTTGGGACTCCACAAGTTGAAATTCTGGGAACTGCTTGAAGATTTCAGTTAGCTATAAAATTTTAGGTAACAAGCATTAATTTGTTTATTTGAAGATAATATATAGAAATGAGAAGTGCTGCTTGCTTGTTAGATCCTGGGGGGACACTAGGTAAGTACAGTCTATCTTTTAGGAACAGACTATTAATATGTAACAGATATGTTAACAATTATTTAGCCAGGCAAAATTACTCTGAGTGCATTGGAGTTAGGTATGCTCTACACTTTTGAGACAGGACTTAGGATGGCAAGAATCAATTTTTCCATCCTAGATGAGAGTCTGTGCAGGAATTCATTAAAAAAAAAAACACTAAGGGGGTGTATTAAGGACATATTCAGTTCCTGTTGCTGCAGTAACAAATTACTACAGACTTAATGGATTTGAAAAACCTAAACCTATAAACTTATATTTTTGTAGATCAGAAGTCTGAAGTGGGCTTCACTGAGCTAAAATCAAGGTGTTGGCGGTGCTGCATTCTTTTCTGGAGGCTATGGGAGTTCATCTGTCTTCTTGCCTTTTCAGTGGTTAGCAACCTTCTGCATTCCTTGGCTCATGACCCTCTTCCATATTCAAAGTCAGCAATGGCCAGCCAGTCGTCTTTCATCTCACATTACAGCACTCTGATGCTGACTCCTCTGCCTTTCTTGTTAAGAACACTGTGATTATGGTGAACACACCTGGATAGTCCAGGATAATCAGCTCATCAACCACCTTGATTCCGTCTGCTATCTTAATTTCCCTTTGTCATGTAATATAACATATTCCCCCATTCTGGAGATTAGGACATGACCATTATTGGGAATATATATATACACACACACACATATATGTACATATATACATGCATATACATATATACGTATACATATGTGTACATATATACATATATGTACATACATATACATACATGTGTGTGTATTTATATAAGTATTTGAGACAGAGTTTCACCTTTGTTGTCCAGGCTGGAGCGCTATGGCATGATCTCGGCTCACTGCAACCTCCGCCTCCCAAGTTCAAGCGATCCTCCTGACTCAGCCTCCTGATTAGCTGGGATTACATGCGCCCGCCACGAGGCCTGGCTAATTTTTTGTACTTTTAGTACAGATGGGGTTTCACCATGTTGGTCAGGCTGGTCTTGAACTCCTGACTTCAGGTGATCCACCCACCTCGGCCTCCCAAAGTGCTGGGATTACAAGCATAAGCCACTGCACCTGGTCACTTGGGAATATGTTATTCTGCCTCCAATTCATTAAGAATTTTCATTCTCTGGCAGGGCACGGTGGCTCACGCCTGTAATCCCAGCACTTTGGGAGGCCAAGGTGGGTGGATCACGAGGTCAGGAGATTGAGACCATCCTGGCTAACATGGTGAAACCCTGCCTCTATTAAAAATACAAAAAGTTAGTCAGGCGTGGTGGCTGGCACCTGTAGTCCCAGCTACTCGGGAGGCTGAGGTGGGAGAATGGAGTGAACCCAGGAGGTGGAGCTTGCAGTGAGCTGAGATCCGGCCACTGCACTCCAGCCCAGGTGACAGAGTAAGACTCTGTCTCAAAAAAAAAAAAAAAAAAAAAAAGAAAAAGAAAAGAAAGAAAAAAAAAAGAATTGTCATTCTCTCTGATAACCTACAGCATTGATTGATGTCTTAATCTTAATCCAAGAAAAAGTTGAAAATAATGTCTGGATGTTGACTGGCTTCATGAAGGTCTTTTATTTTATGCTGCATGGAATATGTTAAGACATTTCCCATGTAGGCCACCCTTTATAAAAGTAAGCAAGTCAGCGGACGACAGACTACAGATAACAACGTAAAGTTAGTTATCTATTCTCTCACCCTTCCCAGGCAGCTCATTCTACGTAACTCACCACCAAAAGAAGATCATTGACCTTCAGTTCCGTTTTGTCTGAAATGATGGCATGTTAAGGAGTCTGTTCACAATTAGGACCACGTTCCAGTTTCTTTTTTTCAACACTAATAAAGTGGTCTTCCTTGCATCTTTCTTGCAAGAATTGCATAAAGCTCTTGCTTGAGATGAAACCTGGTTTTTGTAAGACTTCTGTGTTTGATACCTGATGAGATTTCCTGGTTTGAGGAAATTTTAACCAGATTTAGCTTTTTGATCTTCATTTTTCAAAATAGTGATTTAAAACAACACAAATGAGAACCATGAGTATCTCACTATTTTACTTTGTTGTGAGGAATTCAAAAAGGATGAATGTTTCTAAATAAAACACAAATTATTAAGTTTGATTTGGATTTCTTTTTCTCATCCTAAGGGAGTTCACTTGGAAGCCCTCAAACTGTATTGGAGTTTTTCAATTTTGTGACTTAAAAAAACGAAAAAAAAAAAAACCAGCAACGAGTGATTTCATGCTTTAGAAGAAGATGAAAAATTGTTGTGAAATTAACTCAAGGCTTTTCAGACATCAAACAGTTTTGATTTTCTTTATTTCTGACTCCATAAATATTTTCATGTGCTAAGTGCACAAGCATCCAAAACATATAAATTAAAATAAACGTTCACTATTGAACAAAAAAGGTAAGGGCTTAGCAAAACATGATGCCTCTGAATAGATAAGACTGGTCAGGACCAAGGACCACCAGCTTTCAGGAATTTGTTCTGAAGTCTGACTTTATCAAGGTAGATAGTACAATTTAACCATGAAAAATCTGAGTTTTTGCCCTTATTCTTTAGCAATAAATCCCCAGAGTTTTAGGTAGGATTAGAAATATCTTAAATAAGGCAATTCTTCCCAGATTCCTTTGCAGTTAGTGTGCACCAGTGACAAGGTTCGGCCAGTGATATATAAATGAAAGCAATGGTGTAACCTCCTGGAAGGAAGAGATATACTCTTTTCCCTTTCTTTTCTCCTCCCTTCAGGAGTGCAATACTCAGTTTGGACCAAGGTGTAGAGAGTAGTAGTGTAGCAAGATTGAAGGACCTTAAGTCCATGACGATTGTTGGAGTCACTGTTATATTTTCTATTACTCATAACCAAACCTGATTTAACTAATTCAGTTAGCTACTCCGAAAACCAACAATATCCTAAAAGTCCGCTGCGAGGACTAAATGAGATCATGTAGGTAAACCATCTATCTCACTGGAATGTCTACAGAAGGTAAAATAAATGTTAAGTTACCTTCTCTTTTCCATGATAACTGAAGTTTAAAGACCTTCATCCATGAAAATATCGCAATGAGTATGATCTTCAAAGTTAATGGAAAGCAGTATTTTTCACTTGGAGGTAGAGATGTCTTTAGAAGAACAATAAAAAACCTTCTTCTGTTTCTTAATTCATCCATTTATATCAATTTATTCAATGTATTTTGAGTATTGATTATGCTGCAAGCACTGTGCTAGTAATTATTTAAAGTAAAACTTAGGTTTTGCCTGTGATAAGCTCAAATTCCATCAAAAAGAGAGGTAGACAAGCAATAATAAATACACAGTGTGACAAGTACTATTGTTAGAAATATTCACAAAAACATACTATGGGAATAGAAAAGAAAGTAGCTCAATCTGTCTAAGGAAGCAAGGAAGATTTTATGAAGGAGAAATTGAACAGAGAGCTAAAAGGGTGAATTGGCATTTGGTAGGTAGTGAAGGAAAGAAAACTTTTTTTTTTAATAGAACACCATGTTGGAGCATGAAATTCATATTTAGTGGATAAGGGTGTAGTTTTGCAAGGTTGGAGTGTTAGGTATGGAAGTGTCTGAGATAGGACTAACCAGTAGGTTACCATCAGATTGTGATAGAAGATAGATCTAGTGGCAACACAGATAATATATTATCAGGTCATATATATAGGGCAACATGACCCCAATAGACTATATAGGGTATATATTCAGGGTATGGTAGAAAACCAATATTTCAGCAGAAATGTGAAAGGTGAAAATATTCAATAAAACCTTGGAGATGAAATCAACATTATTTGGTGACTCTTTGAATGTTGTGATAAAAGGGAAAAGTAAGTCTAGAGACCTCTTGGGTTTCTAAACAAACCAAGCCATATAAAGCCATTAAGCCAAAATAGAAAAGATGGAGACATGAAGGATGTTTTTAGATTAGGTTATAATGAATTCTATTTGTCTATGTGTCATTGAGGTGAAGATATTCAATTGAAAGTAGGCAAAATACATCTGAAGCTCGGGGCTCATAATTCCTGAGTTGTATGAGGATCTTTGACCACATGGGGAGAGAGACCAGAGAAGAACTGTGATCTCCCAAGAAAAGCACTTTTAGAATAAGACAGAAAAGTTGAAGCCTGAGGAATACATTATTTAAGAAAGAAATAAGCTAGGCATACCCAAAATTGGCTCAGAAATTAAGGAAGATAACCAGAAATGTTTTGAAGTTAAATTATGCAGTGGAATGCTTCAACATTCAGAATATTATAGAATAGTATACAAATTTGTATTAGACACTTCTGCACTTACCACTAAGATTTAATAGCTGTTGTAGAAATTTTACAGTTTTGGTTCTTAACATTGTGGCCTGTTACCTATTTTGAGTTGTTTGTGTATATGATGTGTGATAAGACTTGAGATTTTTAAATTTTATTTAAAAATACTTGTTTCAGCACAATTTGTAACAAAAATCATCTTTTCCTCTGATGAAATACCTTGACACCTTTGTAGAAAATCAATTGACTACATATATGAATCTATTTTTTGTATTTTCTGTTCTTTTGATATCTGTATCTTTATACCAATACTATGTTATCTGAGTTATTATAGCTTTATATTACAAGTTAAAATCTGGTGATTTAAGTCTTTGAACTTTTTAAATATATATATTTGCTCCTCCAGGTTCTTCTGATGGCCATATACATTTTAGAATCAGTGTATCAACTTCTCAGAAAAATTTGTTGGGATGTAGGCTGGGATAGCATTGAAATCTATGGATCAATTGGGTGGAACATTTCTGTTTTAATATCGAAACTTCTCATGCAATGAACATAAAAAAATCTTTATTCAGAATTGATAAGTAAAGCCACTGGAGCCAGGAAATTTCTTTATGGGAATATGTTTAGTTAGAAATTCATTTTGTTTAAATAGATAAATTGTTAGCTAGAGGTTAATTTTATTACGTTTTTCAAAGAGCCAACTTTTGGCTTTATCTATTTTTTCCCCTTTTTGTTTTCTATTTCATTGAATTCCATTCTTATGTTTATTATTTTCTTTTTTCTATTTACCTTGTGTTGTTTTGGCTCTTGCTTTTCTGGCTTCTTAAGCTGGAACTTAGATTATTGATTTTAATCATTTTAAATTCTTAGGCATTGATTTTAAGTATTAAATGCTTAAACATTGATATTGAGCATTTAAGAAGATACATTTTCCTCTAAGCTCTGCTTTAGCTACATCTCTCAATTTTTGATATATTACGTCTTCTTTAATTTTATTTCAATATATTTTCTAGTTAATTTTGCTATTTTTTATTTGATCCATGGGTTATTTAGAAGGCTGTTAATTAATTATCAAATATTTTGATTTTTCTAGATACCTAGATATTTTGTTATTATGACTATTGCTTTTCAATTTAATTTCATTGTTGTCACAGAACATGCAATGTATTGGTCAGACATGGTGCCTCACACCTGTAATGCCAGCACTTTGAGAGGCCGAGGCGGGCAGATCACTTGAGGTCAGGAGTTTGAGACCAACCGTGTCTCTGCTAAAAAATACAAAAAATTAGGTGGGGCATGGTGGCAGGTACTTGTAATCCCAGCTACTCAGGAGGCTGAGGCAGGAGAATCACTTGAACCCAGGAGGTGGAGGTTGCAGTAAGCAGAGATCATGCCACTGTACTCCAGCCTGGGCGACAGAGGGAGACTCCACCTCAAAAAAAAAAAAAAAAAAGAAAAGAAGAGATTTAAAAAAAACATGCAATGTATGATTTCAAACCTTTGAAAGTTATTAAGATTTGTTTTATTACCCTGCATATGGTGTTTGGTTCATATGATCCAGTATATAGTTTATTTTGGTGGTGTGGTTGGGTTGTGTGTCCCCTCCAAATCTCATGTTGAAATGTGATCTCTAATGTTGGATGTGGGCTCTCATAGGATATCGAATTACGGGGCCAGATCCCTCATGAATGGCTCTGTGCCTTCCCCATCTAATGAGTGCACATGAGATCTGGTTGTTAAAAAGAGTTTAGGAGCTCTCCTATCTCTTGCTCCCTCTCTCATCATGTGAGATGCCTGCTCCCCACTTTGCCTTCCACCATAAGTAAAAGCTTACTGAGGTTTCACCAGAAGCTGAGTGGATAAATGTTCTGTGCTTGTATAGCCTGCAGAACCATGAGCCAAACAGACTTCCTCTCTTTATAAATTATCCAGTATTGGTTACATCCTTTATAGCAACAAAAAACAGTAAACAGAAAATTCATACTGAGGAGTGAGGCATTGCTGTAAAAGACCTGAAAGTGTGGAAGCAGCTTTGAAGCAGGGAAACAGGCAGATGTCGTAAGAATTTGGAAGGCTCAGAAGAAGACAGGAAGATGAGAGAAAGTTTGGAAATTCTTAGAGACTTAAAAAGTCTCTAAGACCAAAATGGTGGTAGAAATATGACCAAAATGGTGGTAGAAATATGACCAAAATGGTGGTAGAAATATGAACAGTGGAGGCCAGACTGAGGAGGTCTCAGATGGAAATGAGGAATTTATTGGGTACAGGAATAAAGACCATTCTTCTTAAGACATAGCAAAGACCTTGACCGTGTTGTGTCTATGCTCTACGGATTTATGGAAGGTCAAGCTTGAGAATGATGACCTAGGGTATCTGGTGGAAGAAATTTCTAAAGTAAAGTGTTCAATATGTGGTGCAGCTGTTTTTAATAGCCCATGGTCAGATATGGGAGCAAAGACATGACTTAAAGTTGGAACTTCTAGTTAAAAGGGATGCAGAGCATAAAAGTTTTAAAACTTTGCAGCCTGATCACATGATAAGGAAAGAGAATTTTCAGGAGAGGAATACACGCAGACTGCAGAGCAATTATTTGCTAGAGAGACTGGCATGACTGAATGGGAGCAAAACGCTAATAGTCAAGACATTGGGACAACAGTTTGGAAGGCATTTCAGATGTCTTCCGGACATTTTTTCCCAACACAGACCCAGAGGCATAGGAGGAAAGAATAGTTTCAGGTGCCAGGCCTGGGATGCCACTGTCCTGTGTCACCTTAAGAGGCTGCTCCCTACATCCTTGCTGCTCTAGCTCCAGCTATGGCTTAAAGAACCTAGACACAGCTCAGGCTTCTGTCCTGGAGGGTGTAAACCATAAGCCTTGGTGGCTTCCACATGGTGTTAAGTCTGCAAGTGCACAGAATACACGAGCAAGAGACGCTTGGCAGCTTCCATTTAGATTTCACAGGAGGTATGAGAAAGCCTGGGTGCCCAGGCAGAAGTCTGCCACAGGGGCAGAGCCCCCACAAACAGCCTCTGCTAGGGCAATGCCAAGGGGAGATATGGGGTTGCAGCCTCCAGATAGAGTCCTCAATGGGGCACTGCGTAGTAGAGCTGTGGGAAGAAGGCTACTGTCCTCCAGACCCCAGAATAGTAGAGCCACCAGCAGCTTACAACCTCAGCATGGAAAAGCTACAGGCACCAGACTCCAACCTTTGAAAACAGCCATATAAGCTGCACCTATCAAAGCCACAGGGCCAGAGCTGCACAAAGGCCTTGGGAGCCTACCCTGCATATCAGTGTGCCCAGGATGTGGGACATGGAGTCCAGGATCATTTGGGAGCTTTAAGATTTTGAGTCTGCCCTGCTGGGTTTTGGACTTGTGTAGGGCTTGTCGCCTTTTCCTTTTGGCTAATTTATCCCTGTTAGAATGAGGATGTTTTCCCAATGCCTGTGCCACCATTTTATTTTGGGAGTACATAACTTGTGTTTGATCTTTACAGGCTCATAGGTGGAAGGAACTTGCTTCAGGCTCATGCTGGAATGAGTTAAGATTTTGGGAGGCTATTGAGAATGGATGGCTGTATTTTACAATGTGAGAAGGACATGAAATTTGGAGCGCCAGGGGCATAATATGTTTTGATGTGTATCCTTTCCAAATCTCATGTTGAAATGTGATCCCCAATGTCAGAGGTAGGGCCTGGTGGGAGGTGTTTGGGACATTGGGGCAGATCCCTCATGAATGGCTCGGTGCCCTCCCCATGATAATGAGTTCATGGGAGATCTGGTTGTTAAAAAAGAGCCTGGGATTGCCTCCATCTCTCTTTTGCTCCCTCTTCCGTCACGAGACATGCCTGCTTCCCTTTCTCCTTCTGCCATGAGTAAAACCTTCCTTTCTGGTTTCTGGCTTCCACCAGAAGTCAAGCAGATGCAGGTGCCATGCTTTTACCACCTGGAGAACCATCAGCCAAATAAGCCTCTTTTTAAAATAAATTACCCAGTCTGAGATATTCCTGTATAGCAACACAAAATGGACTAAAACACTTGACAAACATTCAGTTTGCCCTTATAAAGACTGTATTGTGTAGCTATTGAATGCAACCAGAAAAAAAAGATAGTAATGGAATATCTTGAATACCTTTATGCCAATCAATCTGACACTTAGATGAAATGAACACATTCCTTGAAAGATACAAACCGCCAAAACGAACGTAACACAAAATAGAAAAATTTGTATAGCCACAAGCAGTTCTTTATATATTCTGAATATAGTGCTTTCTTCAAATTGATAAATTATAAATATTTTCTCCTGGACCATGGCTTACATTTTCATTTTTCTTACTGGTGCTCTTTGAAGAGAAGATGTTCTAATTTTGATGAAGTCTGATTTATCCATTTTCTTCATAATGTTTTCACATCCTGTCTTGTCTATATTGGGTAGGGAAGGTATTCTCTGTCTTCTAGAGCTGTTCTCGATTTAGCTTTTTTTACATTCTTGTTTATACTTCATCTTGAATTAAATTGTGCATGCAGTGTGACAAGTCTCAGCTACTTCATACTACACAGAATGCAGGAGGCCCTCTGGGGAAGATACTGTGCTAAATGGGACTCTCACCCAGTGTAATTTCCTCCTTTCAAAGATCCAAAGCCCCCTGCTTTCTGCTTGTTGCCTCACTTTACGGTGCCTTCAAAATGTTTTTTACATTTTGCTCAGCTTCTAATTGTTATTCGCAGGCATATTAGTCCATTCTACCGCTGGGCTCAAAAGTTCCTGAGTCTCTTTTTAAAACCACATGTCTGACTGTATTTAAAATCTCCAGCAATTCTGAAAAATTTCCAGCTACTCTCTACTTAAATATTTCTTTTATTCTCTGTTCTCTCTACTTTCTCCTGTTATAATTTCTATTAGACATTTTCGTACTTCCTTATTCTGTCCTTATTTCTGTTAATGTTTTATATTCTGAATTTCCTTTTCTCTTTGTACTGTATTCTGAATAACTTCCCAGTTCCATTTTCCAGATTACTAATTCTCATTTCAACAGCAGTTTAATTTGTCCAATGATCTTTTTTCTTGCTTTGATCACACATCTTAATTCTGGACTTCCCTATCTTTCCCCAAATCTGTTTATTTTTGTCTTTGTGTTTTGATTATTTTATATCCTTAATTATTTGACTTATATCTGTGTTACGGTCTTCTTACATGATTCTGTTACTTCAAATTTTATGTATACTAATATCCCTGTTTGTTGATCCGACCTCATGTATTGTTTCTTTGGGCGGTTTATCATTTTTTTATTGTGGGCATCTTCAGCAGAGGTTGTTGTTTTATTTTTCTCAGTGAAACTGTGTGTGCTTTCAGTTTGCTCTGCAGTTTGCTCCTGAAATGTCAAGGGCTTGTGACCTCTCTTTATGTTGATTTCTCACGTTGGGGAAACAAGTTCCATGTAAGTAACATAAACTTTACCCCATATTGATATACGGTGCTGGTCTGAAATGTTTTATTCCGATGAAAGACTTAATTGTCTCCTCCTATTAAGAAGATCACAGGCAGATATGTGCATTTTTAATGCCATATTCATGGACCATTGATTAGGTTTTATCTAGCACATCTCTTGTAGTGAGTCAAAGCTAGCCCTAACCTATCTGATGTAAGGGCCTCAGTTCTAATTCTCAATCAAATGCTAGATCCATGCAGCCTCTATATTAATTAAAATACCAGCCTCTAGTCTCTATGATCTATCTCTAGTCTCAGATTCTGGAGTTCCTAGCGTATCCATTCATAAGCTTATCTGACTTGAGTTGCCTCTTTAGTTCTGGAACCTGAAAATTTGTCTTTTTTTGTGTGTGTGTATCATTTGAGTGCAGCTGTACGACTAATCAAATATTCCTGTTGCAGTGACAAGAAAGAGTCTCTAATTTCCAGTAAAATTTAAAGGTCCCATTAGATTTTAGATTTTACTAGATTTTGTTTTTCTTGAAGGCATGTAGCGGTATGTTCTATTTATATGTTTATCTTCTGTCGCACTTAGCATAGTACTATAAAACTCCATTGCTGCTTAATAAAAATAAAAAAGTAAAAAAAAAAAAAAAAGCAGCTTTACATAGTAAAAGCTAAAAGAGAAGACATTCATGTTTTAAATAGATGAATTCTCTCTCCCCACCTCAAGTAGTCAAAAGACTTGGGTGGTGGGGGCGACATATGGTGGACGCTATTGCCTTCCTTGGTACTGTGTCAACAATTGCAATGTACAGCTTCATTTCAAACAGAAAAAAAGTACCATGCTGGTTGCTGTCCACAGAAATTCTGCCAACATCCTAGTGGTTGCTGGTTTGTAATTTTATGGGTTTCCAGAGAATCAAACACTGTATTATTATGTTTGGCTACTAACTCAGGTCAGCAGTTCAAAAGGAGAAAGAAGGGGAGTGAAATGGGTTGGAGGGAAAACAGAGAGCATGCATGACCTGGTATATTTAAAACAATAGATTTAACGTACTGCATTTGAATCCCATCTTTACTGAATCTCAATTTCATTTTTAACAGACGAAAATTAGTCTATGTTAAAAGCTGTGTTTTATATAAATAGAAGATGTGGCCATTGCGTACCAGTTTTAATTTTGACTGGAGAATAAATAGGTTCTTTTTTCCATGGATATCCTTTTACAAAGATTTTGAGATGGGAGATTTTTATTTCAACAATGAAAAAAACAAATAGATTTTTGAACATACGCCTTATCCTGAATCCCTCTCCTTTCACAATATACTTATTTACTTAAATATAATTTGTGGAAATATTGACATTAAATACTACAAGTATAATTATTGCTATTATTTAAAATAATTCCATAATTATGGAGTGATTAAAATATATCAACTGTGTGAAGATCTTAAACAATGTGTGCATTTTTTCAGAAAGTGAACTTTGTATTATTAATATAAGAAACTCTGTATATATCTTGACCATATCATTATTGAAATGCGTTTCCTTGATATTTTCTCTAGTCTTCGAAGATAATGGGTATACATGTAACTCTTCTAACAAGCATAGCATGAACAATCTTCTTATAGGACCAAAAGGAAGTCATGTTTGATTTCTTTGCATAGTTTGTTTATTTTCCTTGGATTCAGGAAAAGAATGGGTAAAATAGTGCAATAACCATTGTATTTAACATAATACAAATGGATGAATCCTGTATCTACTGCCTGTCTTTCCTGCTCCATTCTCACAATAGTTATTTAGTGGTATGAGCTCTCTAGTTAGCTGGCTACCTAAGAGGCCCAAAATAAACAAGAAGGCATTGTGCACTGGCATTAGAAAAGCATCAGACATGTTAAAACTGCTTGTTATTACTGTTTAAGGTAAAAGTGCACATATGTGAATGTATTTTATTAATTTATCTATTAGATTAATATTCTATTATTCTTTCATCATACAAGTATTGGTGGAACACTTATTTTATGTTATAGACACTAGGAATGAAACAGTAAAGAAGGAAAATTTGCTTCCAAGGAGCATCCATTCAGGCATAAAGGTGTAAAAAGCAAGGAAATAAATGAGTTCTGTGGATAAAATAGAGAAAAGACACAGGAATGGCTTGCTTGTACTGGAAGAACTTGTACTGGAAGAACAGAGCGGTCAGAGGTGGCCTTTCTCAGAAGATAACATGTATCCAGGCATCTGAAGGACAAAAGGGAACCTCTTGTTTAAAGATTGAGGAAAGGCCTTCACAGCATGTAAGCAGAACCCAGGCCCTCCCCTAAACATCTTTGAGCCTCATAGTGACAGTACAAATGGTGACCCACACACCCTCATCTAAACAGTTAAAAATTATAAATCTAGCTAACAAACTGTTAATACAGTATTTTCTATTCTCCCACCTTGACACGTTGCCTTCATAACAGCCTGGAAAGCCTGCTTTGAATTTAGAATTCTTGCCTTCCTTGAATTTTTTTGTTGGCACATGGTAGGCAGCATAAAGGAGAGCTAACCCCATCCCTAGGCCTGTTCCCCAATCTCTTCTCATCCCTGGGTCCTTCCTACAGTGTAAGAAGCCTCCAAGATTCATGTAGATATCCTAGTCCAGACGTCGAAACTCTGTCCACATCCTACTCTCAGTCACCCCTTGGTAACCTCTGGAGCCCAGAGGCTGCATACACTTGTGGTGTGACTCCTCAGCATCTGAAGGTCAGATTTAGAGAAAAAGAAGAGGCCTGCGTAGGTCCTGGAAGCAGGCTCAGGAACATTTAAGGAGAAAATCTTAGGCCTTTGGGTATAGGTAGTATGGTCTAAAGGGGCGAGGTTGTAGATACCAGGAGGGCATACTCCTTTCGCCCTATAGACTCCTAGCCCTGTAGAAGGGACTGAAGCTGATGGGAGGACAGAGTGAGGCTTTCTACACTTTTAGGCTCAGGACAGCAACCCTTCTTGCCCAGGTCTAACATGGTAATTAACCAGACTAAAGAGGTTTTTCGGAAGAAGTATTGTGTATGACTTATGTGGGCTTGGTCATCTGAGGGGGCCGACAGAACAAACTCCATGTCTACATTTTCAAACTGTCTGACCTTGCTGAAAGTCTTCCCAGAACCAGCAGCTGTGAATGGTAAAGTTCTGGAGCTCTGACTAAGGTTGGGGTATTTTAGAAAATTCAAAAAGGCTAAGATGCCTGGATGGAGTGAACGAGGAGATGGAGTAGAGAGAAAAGCAGGAGCCAGAACACACAGGGACTTTTTGGTCATCTTAAGGAGTAATTTTTCTCAGGTATAAAGGCAGGTTGTTAATTTGAGCATAATCGACTATGCTTCAAATATATCTTGTACAAACATTTTTGGCTGCTAAAACTGATGCCCCAAAATGGCAGACTGAGTTGTGGGTTCCATGGAATAGTTTCTAGTTAAGCCCCTGGCACCACTTTTCCCCTCTCCACCTTCCATAAAATAAATATTCTCACTACAAGAACACCTGCATGGAGAAAGCATTACCAGCTCCATTTCATGGGTAAGACAATGGAGGCTCAGAGGGTTCTATAGAGTTACAGAATGACAAAGAGTTAGGGACATTGAGACTTCTGATTTGGGTCCTGAGTATCCTATATGTTGGCCATGCCTCTTCAGATAAGTTAACTTCTCTACACTTAATTAATAACTCATCTGATAAATAGTGATAATAATAGTATTCGCTACATGAGTTTGTTGAGATAATTGAAATGATGTAAATACTTCATTTAGCAAAATGACACATAAAGTATGTGTTTATTGTAATTACTGCTACTACCACTACAACTAACTCCACTCATTATTATTTAGGGCTATATTAAATGATTAAGGAAAGTTACATTTAGGTTTCCTGATTCAAACACTAGTGCCCCGGCAGCCTTAACTGTGGCTATTTCATCATATGCGCACGCACACACACACCCCCACATGAATTAAAGAGCACCACCATTTGTAGATGACCACCATTATATTATGAAGGGTATTAGTATTTCATAATTTTGTAAAGGCAAAGCCACTTCCCTGTCTGTACAGTCTCACTCACTATGAAGCTGGTTTGGAATCAGCAGCTGGAGAAAGCTCTGGAGTGTCCTCACAAATGAAGTGTGACAGCTCTGAAAATATAAAGCAGTGAGCTACAAAAACTAATTATAATTTATCTTTAGGCTTCAGAGCTTGAGGTTCAAACCTCCCTGTCTCTGTCTCTCACACAGACACATACAAATATACACACAGGTACACACACACACTTTTATAAACATGCACACACACACATACACACAGTCATTAGACATATGTTCAGTGTTTTCTATACTGACCCGTGTTCTACCCACTTTGCTGTCCTACAATTATAATCAATAACTATATATATATATATATATAGACATCCCACACTTGAAATTCCAACACGATGGTAAATATCCTTTCCATTAGACTTTGCATTATATCCATGAAAGTCAAGTGGGTCAGGATATAGTAATAAGGTTGTTTTTTTAGAATAAAATATTTTGTTCTTAGACATTCTACCAAGACATTGTATTGCTTCTGGGAAAACTTCTAGCCATTGTGTGTGGTAAGAATTTTGAGCTCAGGCCGAGTGGGATCAAATCCTGGCTCGCTGCTAGGGCAAGTTTCAAACAGTATGAAGCTCAGTTTCTTTTTCTGTAAGGAAGACTACCATAAATAACTACTTTTGTTATTGTTAATATTTATTATTATTATTATTACTTGCAACCAGGGCTGAGAGAGTCTGAGCAACCTGTAGTAATCCAAATCTACTACTCAAGGGGAAAATATTTGATGAATATCTTAAAGAACAAGTTCTTAGCCTAAGTTTCTCAGAAAGCAAAGCTGGGGGCAAAGGCTGTGTGTGGGCAGCTCATTTTTGGAGGCAACTTCAGATACAAGGAGTGGAGAACTGGGGAGAATGAGTCAAGGATGACAGAGAAGTCAATTAATAGGGACATTCTTAAGTTAATCTCCATCGGGCACAACAGTTCCATTGCCTGGCCTTACAGTGTTCCTCTAAGCAACTGGGTGTAATGTAGCTTAGAATTGCCCATCTGAAAGAAGAAAAGGGTATTTATTCACTAGCTTCCATCTCCAATGTTCAAGTGTTGGCCCGTGGGGCAGTAACTCCCTAGAGCATCCAGGATTCATGTGTGTTGGTGCTGGGAATGTTTTTATAATCGTTGAACTGTGTGGATGTGAGAGACGGTCCATGGCAGAAGTGAAAGATACTTGTTTTGGCTTAAATAAGGGGCTGTCAGATTACACTGCTGCTGGCTGGCTGCCCATGGTCCTAGTAAAAGATGGACCAGGAGGATGTGAGACCTGACCCAAGGTCAATCTTCTACAAGCATTTTCCCTAACAAGAGGTTCATAGTAACAATGGCTGAGCAGCCACCTTTCCTACCATTTGCAAGAATATGAATTGCTTATAAATTCAGATAGTCATTAATTTCTTTGGGGGATAGAAAATGGAAGCAAGGCCGGGCACAGTAGCTCACAGCTATAAACATCAGCACTTTGGGAGGCCGAGGCGGGTGGATCACATGAGGTCAGGAGTTCCAGAACAGCCTGGCCAACATGGTGAAACACTGTCTCTACTAAAAATATAAAAATCAGCCGGGCATGGTGGTGGGCACCTGTAATCCCAGCTACTCGGGAGGCTGAGGCAGGAGAATTGTTTGAACCCGAGAGGCAGGGATTGCGGTGAGCTGAGATCGCACCACTGAACTCCAGCCTGGGTGACAGAGTGAGACTGTGTCTCAAAAAAAAAAAAAAAGAAAAGAAAATGGAAGCAAATGCATGATTTCCCCTTCTCTATCTAATGTAAAGTTTTTCAACTTTGGCACTATTTACATACTGGGCTAGATATGAATTCTTTGGGGACTGGGCTGGCTTGAGCACTGGAGAGTCGTTGGCGGTATCTCTGGCCTCTATCTACTAAATATCTGTGGCAATTTCCTCTCCTTCCCCCACCCAGTATCTCCAGACCTTACCAGATATTCCTAAGGTTCAGGCAATTGCCCCTAGTTGAGAACCACTTATCTAATAAAACTGAGATGATTCTCCCACTTCCCCTTTCTCTGCGCTCTGCAACCCACAACCAAGGAGCCCCAAAGCTGTTCTACTGGCCCATGCACAGGAATCTCATATCTATGGCTTGCACCTGCATCCTAGTGACCTGTATCAACCAAGGTTTTTCCCTGCAGCTCTGTGGACTAGAAGGGCTGTTTAAAGCAACTTGGTAGGGGCCGGTGCAACTGGATGTAATTAAAAGCAGTTAAATTGAAGAATCTTCTGAAAGAAAAAAGTATGAGGGGATTATTCAAATAATTTGCTACGATGAGTTATGTTTAAAAATATTTTTATGTTTTTTCCATGTTAAAACATCTGTCATTTCAAAAGGAACAGTTGAAAGAGTAGTGTAGAAGGTTTTCTTTGGTAAGCATACACCAGACCAGCAAGTTAAGGAAGATAATATAAGTCTGCCCA